>NC_046166.1:32624248-32961862 GCF_011064425.1 Rattus rattus | reverse complement strand
AACCATGTGAAATCTTTTCATGGAAGTCAAATTGCTCCTAAAGGCTGGCACAGGAGTCATCCTTTTCTCTTCCTCTGGCATAGTATTCCTGGGGTCCATCATGCCAACAGTTGCATAGCTAAAAGGGAAAACACATGCCTCTTTTTAGAATATCTCTTCTACCAGGCAGTTTACAAAATCATCCTCTATCAATTATTAAATTACTGTGTTTAATAGCGCCACATGAGGTAACACTTAAAGCTGACCTTCAAAAAAAAAAGACAAGGAAAAAAGTTTCCACCTTACAACCTGGCAAAGAAAAAGCATAAGTCACCCAAATTAAAAACCTCAGCAAATATGGAAAAGAAGAACTATTTTCCACCAGAGACTCAAGATTTTTAAAAAAATTTAAAAAAAGATTCCAGGTGAGCTCAGCCAATATATTTTCCTTTAGATCTCCTGGTTTCTTAAGTTATATAAAATGGACCTTTTGCAATATCTCCCCAATTGCCTCATCTCAGAAATGAAGGGTAATTAAAAAGGCAAGCACAGGGTTGTTAATGAGTGGTGTCTTTAGAAAAGACAAGAAGAAACGTAGTCAGAGTCAAAGTGGGTCACTTGTGTCAGCTCTATAAAATTAGCTAAAGCAGAGTGGTTAGGCTGTCTTCAAACTTCTATTTATGTTTTGATTATGATATTCCTTTTGGGTACAGACATATACCAAGAACTTTCTAGGCTAGTTCAGCAATAGATAACATGACATTCCCAAATCCTTCAAGACTGGGCAATGGAGAAAGAAGCATGATAGATTCAGACAGAATAACAATACTCTAACACAGTGGGCCTTTCAGAGCAACTGTCACCACAGGAATGGAATAGTGTGTGAGAGCCTAAAGCAGGATACAGAAAGAATAGGAACTTGCCTCCTACAAGGGGATCTCACAAACTTCTTACAGCTTATCTCACAACTAAATTACTATCATTCGTATTTTCTTGCTTTTGTTTCATTTTGCCTATGAAATTGCAATGTTGCTACAGAAATGGAGAGAAGGGAGAAAGAGCCTAATTGTACCTTATCTTGGGCTATTTCCCTAAATAGCTATTCTTTGCTATTAGTTAGTCATAACTAATCTTCTATGATTGATAGATTAAAAACCTTTTGACATCTACTGCTTTTATAGACTTCTATCTTCTATCTTCTATTTTTCCTATGTAAAATATAGGATGTCACCGGTAGTCATCCAAGGCTTAAAGGAGAGATTTCCCTACCAGCAACCACTTTTCTGATGTACTCACCAATAAATTCAGTTTAAAATTGCCTTGAGTTATGACTTCTTATGTTTAGATACTATAAAACTTCATGAAACTGCTACTGTGCTGGAACTGGAACCTGGTGGTCATTCAAATTTGGCTTCAGAATGAATTGTCTTTTTTTCTCTTTTAAGTGAGATTTGTTCCGTTTTCTTGACAATATGAGAAAGGGTAGCTATATACCACATAAAAAGAGAGAGATTGCTTTAACAAGGCTTCGTTGAGACCCACCAAGGAAAGTCTATTTTCTTCAGGTAAAACATCTATATTTTTATACATTTATTTTTAGCTTTTATTTTTAATTTGTTTTGAATATTGTCTAGTTTTGTGTTAACTTGATTTAAGCTAGTCATCTCTGAGTCAGAGTCTCAATTGAGAAAATGCCTCTGTGATGGTTTGAATATGCTTGGTCCATGGGAATTGGCACTATGAGGAGGTATGGCCTTGTTGGAGGAAGTGTGCCACTGTGTAGGTAGACTTTGAGGACTCCTAGTGCTCAATCTCTGCCCAGTGCAGAAGAGGAAGACTCTTCCTCACTGGCTTAGGATCAAGATGTAGAACTCTCAACTTTTTCTCCAGTATCATATCTTCTTGGATGCGGCCATGCTTCCCACCATGATGATAATGAACTGAACCTCTGAAACTATAAGCTAGTCCCAATTAAAAATAATTTTTTGTAAGAGTTGCCTTGGTCATGGTGTCTCTTTACAGCAATGAAATCCTAAGTAGACAACCTCCATAAGACATTTTCTTAATTAGTGATCAGTAGGAGAGAGCCCAGCTCCTTATGGATGAAGCCATCCATGGGGCCTATGAGAAATCAGACAGAGCAAGCAAGCCATGGGGAGCAAGCCAGTAAGCAATGCCCTTTTGTGGCCTCTGCATCAGATCTTGCCTTCAGTATTGTATGAGTTTTTCATGAGTTCCAGCCCTCTCTCCTTTTGATGATGAACTACAACACAGAACTGTGAGTGAAATAAATCCTTTCCTCCCTGAGTTCCTTATAGTTATGGGGTTTCATCACAGCTATAGTAACCCTAACTAAGACAATTTGTCATATGAATTTTGAAGACAAGAATAAAATCCCAGTTGAATCTCTCTGTGTTCTGAACTGCTGGAAGATAATAAGATTATTGCCTAACAAAAGGTTTTCTGTAAAGTGCCAATGACATTTTATTCTCCCCTCCAGAATCTCATAAGAGGTATTCCAATGGGCTTGTCAATCACCCAGATAGGAAGATGTCTCTAGAAAACTAACTGCTCAGAAATTTAGAAAACCTAATGAAGCCTCCAAAAAACAAGTGTGTACAGGTATATCTCTGGATATTGTCTACTCTCACTTTGTGAGGGTTTTTTGCTCCATGGTGGTTTGTTGGGCTTTTTCCCACTTTCATCCATAACAGCATTTCATGTTATTCTAGAATAAACATTACCTGAATTCTACATTATACTCTGTTTGTCTTGTATGTGTTCTTGCAGTGGTATAGCAAGTGTCTGGGACCTGAGGGGAGGCCAGAGAGCAAATGCATGCCATGTAAGTCTCATCAAAAAAATACTTTAATGTAAGAGGAACAAAAAGAAGTTAACAAGCCCATTTTAAAAGAGTGAACCATTTGAACCTTGTGAATTTTATACTTTAACAACACAACTGAAGCACACTGAACCACACACTGATTTTTAGAACATATTTCCTTTTTTTACTTTTTTTTAGACATGGTCTCCTGCACTTCAAATTGTTCTCAAACTTACTACAAACTGTCCTCCAATTTATTATAAATTCATGAATAAACTCGGATTCTTGATTCTTCTATCTCTATTACTGTCCTGACAGGAATAAAGATATTCATGTTTTTATATTCATTTTAACTGTAAATAGATTTTTATATATTTTAAGTGTTTCCTTCTCCTTCAACCCCTCCCAGATCTTCTCCACCTCCCCCAATCCACATCCTTTGTTTTTCTCTTATTACAAAATAAAGCCACCTAAAAGAGGAAAAGAACAAAATAAGATTGAAATGAAAACAATAAACTTGAATAGAACAAAACAAATGAATGAACAGGAAAAGAACTAGCTAAAAAAAAAAAAACACAAGAAGCACAAATAGGCATAGAGACACAAACAGCGGTTTGCACAGAAATCCCTTAAAAGCACAAAATCAGAAACATCCTATAAGCAAAAGACCTGTAAGGTAAAAACAAAAACAAAACAAAACAAAACAAAAACCAGACAAAGTACTATATGATACACTCACAAGCACAGAAACACAAAACAGACTCACACCCCTCCACAATACCATTGGGTTTGTTTTGTGTTGGCATTCTAAGGAGAAACTTGTACCCTCTTTTTGGATATTGGACCTTTGAACCTGTAAACTCCCAAGAAATTGGAAATGTCCTGGCAATTTCACTTTGGAAAAAGTAAAAGACTGAAGCCTGTTGCCAGCTGGAGGGATAACTTATCTCTTCAAAGAGCTTTCTCACTTTGCTGACAACTTGACAGGTCACCTTGTGAGAGATACGAAACAGGCAGTACTGATAGTCCGGACCACACCTTGATCAGGAATACTTAGTTATGTGTACTGTGTACTTCAGGTCAAACTACAGCAGGATCCTGGAAGTGGATTTGAATGCTCTTGGGTGAGCAGAGCATCTTAAAGGAGACTCAGCACATCAAAGAAGTCTGAAACAAGCAGAGATCAGCCAAGTTGCCTCGAAGCCATAGAGACCGATTCTCAATAAGCCGCTGAGCTTTGTGCAGGCTCTGTAGTACACTCCAGGTTTCTAACTTTCATCAGCTGCCACTCATGCTGGGGATTGGCCCTTGATTTTTGCTCCTGTAAGTGATCCCAATAAAACTTAATTGGTTCACCAAGGTGAACTTTATCTGTAGCCATACCTTGTTCTGTTTTCAGTTGCCTATCTGGAGCAAAGAGATACTTCTGTTTCTTCAAGTGTAGTGCCATATAGCACCTTTATCAGAACAGAGGCCCCAGACTTTGACTTCCCCAAATGTCCAGTGTCATTGTTTTTTTGTTTTTTTGTTTTTTTTCTTTTCTTTTTTTTCGGAGCTGGGGACCGAACCCAGGGCCTTGCGCTTGCTAGGCAAGCGCTCTACCACTGAGCCAAATCCCCAGCCCCCAGTGTCATTGTTAATAGTTCTCCAGATTTATGGATTTCTTTGGCTGAATGATTGCTAACTTATACCAGTGAGATGTTGGTTGGAATTATTTGGCAGCTACGAGATTTGACTAATTGCTCCAAGTTCCTCCACAGGAGGAAACTTGTAAATCTTACTCTTGACAATAGGTTATATTTTTATATTTTTATTTTTCTTATATTTTTTCCTTTATTTCCATTTTATTATATCTCTTTATTCATATGTATGCACACACACACACACACACACACACACACACGAATACAAATAAATACACAAAAGGAGTTGGTTCTCTTCCTCCAGTATGTGGTTCATGGGGATGGAACTCAGAGTGTCAGATCTGATGGCAGACGCCTTTACCACAGAGCCATCTCACTGATGTATATTTTTCCTTTTCATTGGAAGTATTTTTTTTTTATTAACTTGAGTATTTCTTATTTACATTTCGAGTGTTATTCCCTTTCCCGGTTTCCGGGCCAACATCCCCTAGCCCCTCCCCCCCCCCCTCCTCCCCCCTTACTTCCCTCCCCCCAACAATCACGTTCACGGTGGGGGGGTTCAGTCTTAGCAGGACCAAGGGCTTCCCCTTCCACTGGTGCTCTTACTAGGCTATTCATTGCTACCTATGAGGTTAGAGTCCAGGGTCAGTCCATGTATAGTCTTTGGGTAGTGGCTTAGTCCCTGGAAGCTCTGGTTGCTTGGCATTGTTGTTCATATGGGGTCTCGAGCCCCTTCAAGCCCCTTCTAGTCCTTTCTCTGATTCATTCAACGGAGGTCCGTTCTCAGTTCAGTGGTTTGCTGCTGGCATTTGCCTCTGTATTTGTTGTATTCTGGCTGTGTCTCTCAGGAGAGATCTACATCCGGTTCCTGTCGGCCTGCACTTCTTTGCTTCATCCATCTTGTCTAATTGGGTGGCTGTATACGTAAGGGCCACATGTGGGGCAGGCTCTGAATGGGTGTTCCTTCTGCCTCTGTTTTAATCTTTGCCTCTCTATTCCCTGCCAAGGATATTCTTGTTCCCCTTTTAAAGATTTGGGATTAGCCAATCAATTCACATGTGTGTTTTTTGATTGGGTTACCTCACTCAGGATGATATTTTCCAGTTCCAACCATTTGCCTACGAATTTCATAAAGTCGTTGTTTTTGATAGCTGAGTAATATTCCATTGTGTAGATGTACCACATTTTCTGTTTCCATTCCTCTGTTGAAGGGCATCTGGGCTCTTTCCAGCTTCTGGCTATTATAAATAAGGCTGCTATGAACATAGTGGAGCACGTGTCTTTTTTATATGTTGGGGCATCTTGTGGGTATATGCCCAAGAGAGATATAGCTGGGTCCTCAGGTAGTTCAATGTCCAATTTTCTGAGGAACCTCCAGACTGATTTCCAGAATGGTTGTACCAGTCTGCAATCAGACCAACAATGGAGGAGTGTTCCTCTTTCTCCACATCCTCGCCAGAATTTGCTGTCACTTGAGTTTTTGATCTTAGCCATTCTCACTTGTGTGAGGTGAAATCTCAGGGTTGTTTTGATTTGCATTTCCCTTATGACTAAAGATGTTGAACATTTCTTTAGGTATTTCTCAGCCATTCGGCATTCCTCAGCTGTGAATTCTTTGTTTAGCTCTGAACCCCATTTTTTAATAGGGTTATTTGTCTCCCTGCAGTCTAACTTCTTGAGTTCTTTGTATATTTTGGATATAAGGCCTCTATCTGTTGTAGGATTGGTAAAGATCTTTTCCTAATCTGTTGGTTGCCATTTTGTCCTAACCACAGTGTCCTTTGCCTTACAGAAGGTTTCCAGTTTTATGAGATCCCATTTGTTGATTCTTGATCTTAGAGCATAAGCCATTGGTGTTTTGTTCAGGAATTTTTTAATCATAAGTATTTTATTTCATGCGCTTAATGCAGGAAGGAAATGGACATTTCACATTCTGAAGTGGAATTGTGTTTTTAAAATTCTTAGCTTGATTTCATTTTTAATATCTTTAGCTATTAATAAAGAAAAATGAGTCAGGTGGCCTGAAATGGAAAGTGGCACAAGATTCATCTAATAATTCTAATTTCTGGAGGAATTTATGAAGTATGTTTGATTCTGACTGTGCCTTGAGATGAGAAGGAGAATGTTAGACAGGAAGAATAAAAACACATGAAGATGTAAACATGATGATGTAAAAAAAATGAGAGGTTTCTCCATTGTATGGTTTGAGTTTCCTTGTCAAAAATCAACTGTCTGTAGGTGTGTGGCTTTATTTCTGGGTATTCAACTCTATTCTATTGTTCAGCTTGTCTGACTTTGTATCAATACCATGCATTTTTAATCTCTGCTGCCCTGTAGTACAGTTTGAGGCCAGTGATGGTAATTCCTCCAAAAGTTCTTTTATTGTTCAGGTTTGTTTTAACTACTGGGTTTTTGTTGTTTTCCATATGAAGTTGAGAATTGTTCTTTCAAGATAGGAAAAGAATTGAGTTGGATTTTTTGATGGGAATCACATTGAATCTGTAGATTGCTTTTGATAAAATGGCCATTCTTACTATGTTAATCCTTCCAATCCAAACATGGAACATTTTTCTGTTTTCTGAAGTCTTTTTCAATTTCTTTCTTCAGAAATTTGAAGTTCTTGTCATACAGTCATTTCACTTGCTTGGTTAGAGTTACACCAAGATATTTTACATTAATTATGGCTACTGTGTAGGGTATTGTTTCTCTAACTTATTTCTCACCCTGTTTGTCATTTGTATAAAGGAGGGTTACTGATATCTTTGAGTTAATTTTGTATCTAGCCACTTTGCTGAAAGTGTTTATCAGCTGTAAGATTTTCTGGTAGAATTTTTGCATCCCTTATGTATACTATCATGTCATCTGTGAATAGTGATACTTTGACTTCTTCCTTTCCAATTTGTATCCCCTTGATCTCCTTTTTGATCCTCTTATTGCTGTAGCTAGAACTGTAAGCACTACATTGAATAGATAGGGAGACAGTGAACAGTCTTTTCTTGTCCTTTTAGTGGAATTTCTTTAAGTTTCTCTCCATTTAAATTGGTATTGGCTATTGGTTTGCAGTATATTGCCTTTATTGTGTTTAGGTATGTGTCTTATATCACTGATCTCTCCAAGACTTTAAACATGAAGAGCTGTTGGATTTTGTCAAAGGCTTTTCTGTATTTAAGGAAATGATCATGTGTTTTTTCTTTCAGTTTCTTTATATGGTGATTACTTTGATGGATTTTTCATATATTGAACCATGCCTGTTATACTTGCAAACAGAAGTCTAGCCTAAATGTCCTCTGAGAGGCCCCACCTAGCAGCCAATGGAAAGAGATTCAGAGACCCACAGTTAAACATTAGATGGAGTTCAGGGAGTCATGTGGAAGAGTTAGGGGAAGAATTAAGGGTCCAAAGGAGGACAGGGACTCCACAAGAAGACTGACAGAGTCAACTAACCTGGACCCAGAATATGAATCACCAATCAAAGACTGAGCATAGGCTGGACCTAGACCCTGTACATATATGTAGCGGATGAGCAGTTTGGTCTTCATGATGGTCCTTCACTCTGTTGCCTGTCTCCATGTAGATTCTATTTCCCCAGCGGGGCTACTTTGTCTGGCCTCAGTGGGAGAGGATGGACTAGTCCTGTAGTGACTTGATATACTGGGGTGGAAAGTGGGAACTTGAACTTGAGCATGTAGTGTGTGTGGGTGACACCTAGAAGGCAACTACCCCTTCTCAAAGGAGGAGAGGGAAGAATTGGGGAGGGTCAACATAAGGGGGTACTGAGAGAAGAGGGGGGGTTAATATTGGGATGTAAATTGAATAAATAAATACATTTAATAATAATAATAATGAAAGAGGAGAGGCTCCTCTTTAGAACTTGGAGAAGAGCATCCGTAAGAGTTAGAATAACAAAAGGAGATAGGGAGAAAGAGAGAAAGGCCAGGGAAAGAAAGAGGGCCAGGGACAAGGAGAACTATCATAAGATAGTGGGGGTTGGGGCAGAGGAGGACCCCATATACAGAGTAGACTTCAGAGACCTTCTCTGAGCAAATTTTCCATGAGAACACTCCATATTAAGACCTTGAACAGAGATAGGACTTTTTCATTACCTTTTAAGGATAGCAGGAAGTTTCACATCACCAGATTTAGTTTAACACAGTGTATGTAACAAAAAGCACAGAGGAGCCAGATACCATAAATTGGAGTTGTCAAGTCATAGAACAAGCCACTTAACCCTCTGTCACAAAGAATGAGGCCAGGAACTATGGTCTGATTCAGGCTGGAAAATTTACCTAAAAAAGCAGGCTCATATTCTGACAAACACTTTTCTCTGTATTTAATTTAGGTGAGTTGAAATCAAGTAGACTTATTTTCATTTTTAAACTAGGGATATATTGATATATTGAATACATTAAAAACTAAAAGGTCCAATAAATAAAATAGAAAAACAAAAGCAAAAAAGCAATTTTTACTAACAACAGAGCAGGAATCACTGTTACTACCTTCATCTTGTTACATGTTTCTCCAAGATTCGTGTTAGTGCTGTTTTTATAGCTGAAAGGTATCTCTTTATAATGCTTTTGCTTCTTTTATTAAGTTCTACATGGTGAGTATGTGTTCTTGCCAGCAAGTACTATATATAGCACACTGTGAAGAAGAGTCTGATGCTCCCTTATATGAACAAGTTGTACTCCCTCAAGCCCCTATGTCCACATATCCAAGGTCTTTGCTTTAATTTTTAAATATTAAACACACTGTGATACAAGTATTCAAAGTCATTTTTCAAAATCAGCTCAATATTTGTGTATATTTTAAGCTGGTTCTTTCAAACTAATTAGAAAGTCAATTACATATTCAACTATGCCAATAGCATTGACTTCTTTTTTTTATTTCTGGTCAAGGAAAGACCAAAATAAGTAACTTACTCTCCTACCTTCAAAATAGGAAAGTACATCAAAATACGTTACAGTGAGGTATGAGGACTAAGCCACTTATGTAAAATTCAACTCCCAGAAGTGACTAGGGTTGTGTGGGCTGTTTCACTAGGCAGTTCAGCTAGGAAGGTGTAGGAGGGCTAATGTCAAAATGGCTCACTGATATACTTTTGTGAAACTGAACCAGTTAGACAAATAATAATAAAGCTTAACTTACAGAGCTATAATGGAAGATAAGGCATCAGGTAGAGCTCAAATTCATAAGAAAAACCACTCCATTTCTATGTGTGAATGGTGAATTACTACCACATTCCTTGGCTACATCCTGACATGAACATACCGGAAGAAAGCATCCTGGAATCTGCTTGCTCTGGGAAATGCAAAAACATAAAGGGCAGACAAACTAATGACTGAGAGACAGAAAGGAGGAGACGTCATCAGGCAGGAAATTTAGAGTCATTTCCTTTTTGAGGTCTTGTGTTCTTCACTTTAAGATCATCAATTGGAAGAAACAGTTTTGGAAGAAAATCCACTAAGCAGTTAGCTGGAGGCTATCTATTCAAAGCCCATGAGAAAGAAAAGTTGTTCTGGAAGCAGTAAGTAGACAGTGGAAAACTAAAATCATCATGTTAACATCACAACTGATTATACTTGTTAAAGGTAGAAAAAATAAGTGTGTAACTTAAAGGTACGTGGCAAGTACAATTTTACTTCTAGAAAGCTTTCCTGGTATTAAAATACAATAATAATTTAGAAATCAAACCAAAATGTTGACAAGTTTACTTCAATTTATTGATCTAAAATGATTTAAAACAATGCATGGATGTTTATATACTTCAGATATGTTCATTTATAATACAGAGAAATTTGAATTATAAAGGAAAACATACCAAGCCATATAGAGAATATAATGAATGATAATGTCCAAGTTATTTAATAAGAATCCTTTATGACAAGATTTTTTTCATCATTCCCCAAGTGCATCATGATATATAATTAAAATATATAACCATTTTGTATGGTGTAAGATTTTCATAAATAAAATTATACTATAGGAAATTCTATGTAAGTTTTTGGAAAACTCCATACAGCTCAGATATTGCCAAGGTTATTGGTTGCTCTCCAGAAACTCAGGGTAAAAGCCTGTTGCTGAAGAGAATACCTATATATCTCTTTGAACACGACAAAGTTGAGCTGCTGTGGTCCTGGTTTCACCAAACCTGGGAACAGGAAAGAGAATATTATGCCCTCCCCGATGAAGTTTCAGTGGGGAAATAGTATTATGTCAGCACAGTCTTATATAGTTTTAGATTTCTAATCTAATACAATCCTATTGGATATCATGAGTTAACGCCTACTGACTAGTGTTCATGATACTGGAAGGTACTCTCATGCTATCAGAGAAGAAAACTAAGTTACCAACCTAGCTACAAACCCCTCACCTCTAGTCTAGTGTCTTGGGTACAAGAAGGTACTCTGCATGCTATAAAATGAGGAAAATAAATATTAATCTGGTTACAAACCTTTCTATGTACAGCAGTTCCCTGCCTTCATGATATGCTGTTGCAATAGTGGTGCAAAATTTGTGAGAATAACCAACACCTCTCTGATTGTTTCTAAAAGTTTATGTATTTACTTATTTATTTGCTTAACTTTTAACTTATTTTTGATTTTTCATATCCTGTACCCCAATCCCCCTCATCTCTCCATCTCTTAGTACCCCTCTCTTAGTAACTGCTCTTTGCTCCTATAACCTATGCCCTGAAGGAAAAAAAACACACATTGTGGAAGCTGTAGTATGTCAGTGTGTCTCACAGCCTACCTACCCTTTTGTCCATACTTCGTTACTTACAAATGTTCATTGTAATGAGTCATTGATATGATTTGAGGCCTCTGGTTTCTACTACGCTATCAAAACTGGATCCTTGCTGGAACGCCTCTTAAATATTCCGTTGGTGTCCTGTATCATGGAGATCATGCAGCTTTGGATCTGCAAGACCAGCCCTTTCACATGCTCTAGCAGCTCATTGATTGAGTAGATGTTAGGGTAGGCCAACTCAAAGCCGTGAATCTGGGCCTGTGTGGTGTCTAAGTTGGTTAGCTTGCCAGCTATCCTGCACCTAGAACTTTATTTTGTTAATTTTTGATTTTATTTACCTGATTAATTTGAGGGATGATGTCTCTATGTAGCTAAGACTAGCCCTAGAAATTGCTCTATAGCTCAGTTTACCTTGACTACTCATGATTTATCTGCCTCAGCTTCAAGTACTAGGACTAATGTCATTCAGTACCATACTCAACTGAGGAAACTTTTGTTAAATTCATACAAAGGAGCTAGATCTCTTATTTTCATATTTTTTGTGTTTTATAGAATTATTAACTTTCGCCTAGTACTACTGATGTCTCTTAAAATGTAGTGGAAAATATTTCCCTGTAATTACATACATTAGTTATAATAGTTTAATGATTACAAACAAAAAGAGTGCCACCAATTTTATATCAGCAAGGGGTACATACCTTGAGCAGTGGGACAAGCAAGTATGAGTCAGTTCAATGGAACTAGAGAGCAATAGGTTAAAATAAGACATTTTGGAATTGTAAATGGATATCAATGTCATTGTCAAAATCCACAACAGCACTGTAGACTATGGACTCTTCAAGGCAGAGTGACAATTGTCTTAGCATTAACCTTGTTCTCAAGTCACACCTCAAAGATTGCTAAGACATTCCTATTTCCTTTTTTCTATTTTTTTTTTTATTTTGGCACCAACAGATTTTTGTGAACAATCATTTGGGAGTTGGGAATTAAATCCATTACCTCTGGAAGAGCAGCTGTCTCTCCAGTCTCTGTCCTGTTACTTTTTTATTTCAATTTGACTGATCCTATTTTATTATATTTATTTACCAGTTTTATGTTCCTTATTTGTCTAATAATCTTTTGTTTATTTGTGAAAGAGCCTTAAAGCAGCAACAAAAACTAAAATAAACCTTCTTTACTTGTCACCATTAGGAAGTAGAATTTATATAAACTTTGCCTTTCCACAATTTTTTTTCCAAGACAAGGTTTCTCTGATCCCTGTCAATCCTGGAACTTGTTCTGCAAACCTAGCTGGCTGTAAATTCAGAGAGATCCACCTGCCTCTGCCTCCTGTTTTCTGGGATTAAAGGCATGTACCACCACTGCCCAGGACCTCTCCACAATTCTTAATTTCTAAGAATAGCATTATTTTTATTTTTTAAAGAGGAAACAGAAAATTTACATTCTGTTAACTCTAGAGATCAAAAAGAATAAAACACTAGTTTGTCTTCTAAGAACTTATAGTTAATTGCATAGGAATACAAACTTCAAAAGAAGGTTTCCATGTAAGAAATCAAACTAATAAGTACCTAAAAAGAATCCCTCAGAAGCCAACAATGGAATGTAGAAAGCTTCATATTTTTCTATAATGAAAAAAGACATTGGAAGAAGTTTCATGAAGGAGGCATGATTTGAGTCATTCAGAGAAAATAAGGGATTCCTTAACTCATTTTCTTTTCCTTTTTCATCTAAGGCATTTAGTGATTATTGTCTTAGGATTCTGTGGACTACAAAGTAGGACTATTGATAAGGGTTATGTTCATACCCATTCTTTGTTCTTTGCATCATTTTAAACCACTACCACACTAGCAAATAAGGAGAGTAAGAGTTGTGTAGGAAACCAAGTATAGAAATGGTTAGAACTCTCTCAGGACACTGGATTCTTTCAGAAGGAATCCTAAATTTCCGCTTAAAGGAATAAGTATTCTGTTAAGTCATTGTGAGTGCATTTGCAATGCTATGAGTTATACAAAGATCCACATGAGTAATCCAGGGTTTGTACAGCCTTGAAATACGGAGATTGGTCTTCAGACAAAATTATATATTTCAGTCTTATTCTCTCTAATTTGGGTCCAGCCAGGATTTCAAGAAAGATTTAATACTTACTCAGCATATTACTAATGCTTAGTGCAGTGTCAAGTTATTAATGGAACTTACCTTCATAGGTAGTTAAATAAGGTACATGGTGCACAAGAGCTTCAAGAAAGAACATGTGTTCAGTGAGTGCATCTCTGACTTGTTCCTGAGCTAACGCAAGGTCTGTGTTTTGGCATAGAGAACAGACATAAAGACATGATGAAGGAATAAGTCGCATCAATTAGTAGGTGAAATACATGAAGAGGATATTATTATAGAGAAAAGTATTTTATCATTGTCTACAAATATTTTGGGGTTGCTAGTATTTATTGAAATAAAACAGATGATATTGTTTCAAGAAGTTTAAGTTGGCTAAGGGGTAGTGGACTTGAGGGACCCAACACCTAGAAGAGAAAATACTGGGTTAGACTTGCATGTTATTCCAAAAAGCAGTAAGTACATAACAAAGATGAACACTTTCAAATGGCCATAGGCTGAAGAGATGAAAATGATATTATATAGAAACTTGGGCAGAGTGTAATGATGGAATAATTGGCTGACTAAGAACAAGATGAGAGAGGGACTGGAGATTATTAGATATCAGTTTTGATGTGAATTTTCAGGAGTATAGAAGCCAGAGGGAAAATATTGGTAATATTTTATTTGGAGATGACATCTTAGAGAAGCAATAATGAAGGTAAATGGATGAGAAACAGAGAAGGAATTAAAATAAAACTCTAGGTGGTCACAGTTTCGTAAGAAACACAGATGGTTGCTCAGTCGCATTAGAATTTTTTTGGAAGGGCTACACGGAATCTCTTTGGCTTGTCACTATCTAATAGGGACAAGAGGAGTTTTAAGTAGATCTTTTTTCTGCCAACCACCTGCTTTCTCCCATCTTCTATCAGTCAAGTTTGTCTCACTAACCATTAATTTTCAAATACTTATGGAGTATGCTCCTCAAGTTTTTGGTCCATCTTTAATGCATCGAAATTCCCAGACAGTTCTGAATGCATCTGAATTTCAAGGTGAGTCAGCTAGCTGTGTCCTTTTCCCTCAGGAGCTGTCTAGGTGACTCATTATAATTGCCTAGACTTGATAGTTTGTATCTCTTAATGTTTGATAAGCATCTGGAAGGTCAAAGGTGGGAGTTTAGAGGTGCAGAGAAGTACTGGAAATCTAAAGAGAGAGCCAAGCACCAAGGCAGTCTGACTCTATACCTACTTCTGCCAGGAAGAAGGTAACAGAGCTCATGGTTTGTTTCTTTGTTTGTTTTTGTTGGTGATGGTTCTTTTTCCTCCAGGGATGGTCAAAGCTTCCTTTGTGATCCTTAAGGGCATGGGTGATTTCCGGTTCTCATCCCGGTTGTCTTGAGAAACTATGAGTCTGGAACTAGAGAGATTACTCACTGGGGAAGAATGCTTGCTCTTACAAGACCATAGTTCCTCCTTATCAGCACCCTTGTCTGGAGGCTTGTAGCCTCCTATAACTCTAGCTTCAGTCAATCCACTATCTTCCTCTTCATTCCAAGGGTACTCAAACTCATGTGCACACACACACACACACACACACACATATGCATAAAATAATAATAACCTTTAAAAAGGAGAAACTATGGGTCTGTGGAACAGAAGAAGCCAAAAACTGTGGTGTAATATGTTACTATGAGGACGTTGATGGCATTGATTAGGATAAGCAATGTTCTTGTTGAAGTTAGCATTTCCCTAGAAACAGAAATGAACTAGCTTTGTGAAATTGACTATGATCCTCTGGTAAAATCTTGCAGTACACATCAAAGAATTATAGATCAATGAGCAGTTGACATTTAAAGGAACTTTAGAGGTAATGTGCTAAAATGTCTTATTTTAGTCATAGTGGAAGGTATGACTTACAGAGGTTTAACAGTTTTATAAACAGCATAAAACAAGATGTAGAAGCCAGACTAAGAAATTCATTCTTTCCAGGCTTTTAGCAAAATAGAAGACACCAGCCCCCTGAGCTTTCATTCTTCATCTGATGGTGCAGCTAGCTTCAGTGACTTTCTCTTACATGAAATGACTGGGAAAGGCACTTCCCAATGTCCTATCCATCTCTCATCTTCTACTACTCTCTGACAGGCTCAGCAGAGCAATGCTACAGAAGAAATAGATTTGTAAACACTGAGTGTTTAAGACCTTAGAAAATGGAAATGGTGATAGAGTAGAAGACCACTGGTTAATCTTTATGCTACATCTCGGTACAAAATTACAAGTAAGAAAATTACAGAAAGAAGAGAGCAGTGAGCTAAGGAAGAAAAGGGAAGTACATGAGACTCAAACTAGAGAGATGAAGAAGGACTAATACAAATTTCTGCAAGGAGGGGCAGGCAGAAATGAAAGGAAAGGGTAGGTGTTGTCTGGGAGTATAGCTAAGGAAGCTCAGGCTGACGATGTGTTTGAAGCTGAATAGTTACACAAGAAGTCATGGAAGCATTAACTAATGACTTAGAAAAAGGCAGACTGAGAGATTGGCCAACTGGTTGGATAGGAGCAAGGTCATTTATAGAAGGGAATGAAATGTGCTGGGAAAAGTTACAGTTGGAGCAGAGAATAAGGAAAATATAGAAGAGAGACTTGGTTATGAGGATAACAGATGCCTGCTCTTTGGGAGATTATATGCTAATAGGAGTCAGGTCATCAATAAATAACAAAAACAATGAGTGCACAAGTTACTTAGTAGCATGAAAAAGAAAGTAGAGCCAGAATTGAATTCTGTTGGGCATAAAGAAGGGACTGCAAATTTTCCATGGGGTGTGGGTCTCTGCTATGAGCCAGGTTTTTCATTGCTGACATAAGGCAAGGTAGGGGAAGATTTAATTTAGCTCAGAGGTTTAGTCCATCATGTCAAAGAAGGCATGGCTCTGCATCTCCTCTCATGGTCAGAGAGCAAGTAGAGAAAAAGGAGTTCAGGCATTCATATGTGTATTTCTATTGGCTTTCTTCCACTAGACTCTTGAATCTATGGAGATCCTATACCCAACATGTCTACCACTTCTTAAAATGTCACCACCAACTGGGACCAAGCATTTAGAACACCAGGAACATGGACCATCACACATTCAAATCATAATATGAAGCATATGAGGAAGTGCAATAAGACTGCCTGTTCCTTTCTGCTGCATTATATTTCTAGAGCTTTTTGTGAACTGTAGAGTTGAGACAGTAGACTTCCACATGATAGCCAAATAGGGATGATACATATTCTCTGTTGTGTAATTCTTCTAACATATAGACATCTGTACGATAAGCATCAGCTGTACATGTTCTTGGTTATGAAAGAAACATAATTTTTACTCAGTATGATCACTCTAGAGGGATCATTTCAAATGGAACTGTGTACCTTCTGTGACTTAGGTTTGTAGGATGGTTTTCTGTCTGTATAAAAATGCTTCCCTAAGATTTAAGTAAGGGCTTATACTCAAAGATATCAGTAATGGAATGTATTCTTAATAACTGATAGGAGGATTCTTTTGAGGACAAAATCCAGTTTTCTTAAAATACCTGTCTGGATAGACACTTGAGAATTCACAGGCTTTAATAGGAGCTTTAGACTTGTAATTACAAACCCGAGTTGTTTGCTTCTTCCTTGAGTAATAAGGGCACCTGAGGACTGGATCTAAGTTGTAGAGGAACTACGAGTAGTTGTGAAATTGATGAAAGGCAGAAAAATATTATTTGAAAAAATTTAGAATTATTTCCTCATATTTTCTGTGTATGAGTTTTACCTGCATGTGTTTTATGTATATCTCCTATGTACCTAGTGCCCACGGATTCACAAATGGGATTTGGATACTCGGCATCTGGATTTAAAGATGGTCCCGAGCTACCATGTGGGTTCTGGGAATTGAATCTAGGATTCTGCAAGAGTAGTAGTGCTCTTAACTTCTAAGTATCTATCGGTCCAACCCAGAAAGAATATTATTAATAATGATTATATGTTCTTTACTTTATCACAGACATATAATCTAGTTTTGTTGGCATATCCAAAAGGAGTTATTATCCCCAACATAAATTTATTCCCGAAATGCAAGGAAGAATTCTTTGATTGATATTTCCCAAATATCTATAATAATTAAATAAAAAGACTTTACCAAGATCAAAACAAGTTTTTTTTCTAACGATCACAGGAGCACGTTACAGAAAAGTCCCATTTTCTTTATCATTTAAATAATAAATTATTCGAAATAGCAAGGGTATTTATAATGAGAGTTAAAGACAAAGCCCAGAAACCTCGATGTGTCTGTCAGAATTATTCGATAAATCTTCTTGATATTTCTGTGACTTATCCATATTTGTTTATCAGAACTCGGTTGAAAGAATGCTTAACTTATCAAAACAAAGTATCTTCCAGCAAGTTCTTATAAACATCATTAAGACCATATTATGTAAGCTGAACTCCTGTCCAAATATGATTAGAAATTGATGCTATAATTTTTCAAGCCATATTGCTAGTAAAGTTCAAGCCTTATAATAATTTCTACTGACTGCCTGTGCCAGAAGATCATAAAAATGTTCATCATAATCCTGGGTAACAGATGTCTCCACAATTTGTAGAAGAGTTTCAAATTCTCTCTCATTTACTCTACAATAGCTTAAATGTTTAGAGACAGAGACCTCCTTATAAATCAAAAGTGAAGAAAAGTAGGCTGGAGAGATGACTCAGTTCTTAAGAACACTTTACTGCTCTTTCAGAAGACCCAGGTTAGAATCCCAGCCCCATCCACATTAGATATCTCTTAACTTGCTGTAATTCTAATTCCAAAATTCCAATGCCTTTAGGCTTCAGTGGGCAACTACACACATGTCGTGCACATAAACATCCTTCAGATTCACACATATAGTCACATATTAAAACAGTTTTTAAGAGAGAAGAAAAAAGAGAAAAAAGGTGGGTTGAACAGATACTTGAGGAAGAAGTGGGCACAAATATCCTACATTGACTATCTTTAATCAAGAAAGAAAGCAAGGGCCTGGAAAGGCAAATAGCATAAACAGTTAAAAGCATATACTGGTCTTACAGAGGACCTGAGTTTTGATCCTAGAACAAAGAGTGAATGGCTTAAAAGTGCCTGTAACTATCCCTTGGGGGGAAATTAGAGAAGTATTGAAAGAGTTGAAAGAGCTTGCAACCCCATAAAAACAACAATGCCAACCAACCAGAGCTTCCAGGGACTAAACCACTACCGAAAGACTATACATGGACTGACCCAGTGCTCCAACTGCATATGTAGCAGAGAATAGCCTTCTTGGGGCACCAGTGGAAGCGGAAGCCCTTGGTCCTGCCAAGGTTGGAACCCAGTGCAGGGGAATATGGGGGGGGCAGTAAGGGGGATGTATAGGGGGAATAAGCGTATGGGGAATGGGGAGGGGAGGGAACACGGGCTTATGGACAGGACACCGGGAAGGGGAATAATATTTGAAATGTAAGTAAAGAAAAATATCTAGTAAAAGATTAAAAAAAGAAAAGCACCTGTAACTCCAGCTCCAACCCTCTGCTGCCTTCCACAGACACCAGACAACCACATCTGGCACATAAGAAGGGAACACCCTCATAGAAGCAAGGGCGTGGGGTTGGGATAGGGGGTTTGTGGAGGGGAAACTGGGGAAAGGGGATAACATTTGAAATGCAAATAATTAAAATAACCAATAAAAATTCCAAGAACCCCTCAAAAGCGCAAATATTAATGTCAATAAAAAAGTAACATTTAAGACATGTTCCCCACAATATGGAAATCAGATTGAGGTAGTCATGCTGAGAAGGATGTGGTCAGTGATAACAGGTGTGTGTGTGTGTGTGTGTGTGTGTGTGTGTGTGTGTGTGTGTGTGTGTGTGTCAGGGGTGTTAGTCCTCTGTTTATCTAAAGAGGATCCTGAAGGAGACATCAGAAAGTTTATTATTCACACAAACTAGCCATGAACTGAAATTAAAAGAGGCTTAGAGAGTAGGTGTATTCTGATGTTGGGGATTAATATCCTGATGAATTATCACCTCTATATTATCTAGCCATTTCGCCATTTGTTGCTACTCCCTAACAGCACTAGGTACCTAGGCTGAAGATTTATATGCCATCTCAGATTTGGGTACATAATCCTCCCATCCTTAGGTCTCGGTCTCGGTCTCGGTCTCGGTCTCGGTCTCGGTCTCGGTCTCGGTCTCGGTCTCGGTCTCGGTCTCGGTCTTGTCTCTCTCTCTCTCTCTCTCTCTCTCTCTCTCTCTCTCTCCTCTGTTTCTCTCTCTCCCTTCCTCTCCCTCTCCCCCTTCCCCTTCCTTTCCCCCTCCCCTCTCTCCTCTTCTCTTTCATTTATGTTATAATCTAGGATGGGAGTTACCTCTGTCATAACATACCAGGAAAAAGGTACACATCTGCACAGTAATTTTTGGCTCCACTAACAACATTGTGCAAGCTAATTAGGAACCAACTATTGGTGTATTGCATAACTGAAATGGTTAGGGTGGTGAGTCATGACCTACCCAGTGTTTTTCTATAGTGTAGTCTTTTCCACAGAAGGAGCTTTTGTTTTACTCTATTATGTAGATGGAGTTGAAAACTGGCTGTGATGGTCTGAGACTGCAAGGCCTATGGTGAAAGAAATATGTGTGTCTTTGCTCTTCGGGTCTTGTTATATTTGGTCTCTTGTCTGCCATTTATTCTTTTGATGGAAAGCAAACACAATTCAGGGTCTAGACAAAAATATTGTTCACTTTAAACTTTGTTGTCTTTGTTTCTGAACCATGTTTCTTTTCAATTCCAAGATAATACTTGGATGACCCCAGATCTTCTCAGATCTCTTTCTCTTACAGCTTTTCTTCTTCTTTTCATGAGTATGTGGTGTGCTCCTGAGTGCTTGCATGGTTATACACAAAGGAATACAGGTGTGTGTGCTTGAGTATGCATGTATATAGGGAGACCTGAGATTAATGTTGGCTATCTTCTCAATTGATCATTACCCTATTTCTTTAGAAGGCATGGCCTCTCAATCAAACACAAAAGGCTAATCTTATTAACCAGCTTGCTCCATATATTTGCCTTACAGAGCTGGAATTACAAGTGAGCAGTCATGTGCACCTGGCCTTTACTTGGCTTCTGAAGATCTAAGCTCTGATCCTCTTCCTTGTGCAGAAAGCTGTCACCCTTCCTGCCCTTGGCAATTGTTGGCCAGTATCGGTCCACATGGGCAAAGGGAGCAGAAAGGGGAGGGTTCAGAAGCCCTGTGAGTATGTATGGTGAATGATGACACCAGGACAAGTTACAGGGAAGCAGATCAACTTTACATGGGGCAATTAAAGGGTTATGGCTTATGCAATTTAGGGTACTGGGAGTAGAAACACCCAGGATTGGCAAAGGTCTTTGAATGAGTCCTGAAATGCCTCATTAACATGGGGAAGTGTTTCAGGAATCTCAGGTGCTAACTGAGCAGGCTCTTATTGGGAGAAAGGAAGTTGAACCTGTAATCTTAACCAAAACTATGTGATATTCTTCAAGTAGAGGCCTGATGGTGGTGGTGATGGTGGTGGTGGTGATGGTGGTGATGGTGATGGTGGTGGTGATGGTGGCAGTGGTGGTGGTGAACTCCCCAGACAAAGTCAGAGAAGGGGGAAGCTCTGCGATCTCCACATTGCACTGAGCTCAGATGTCTATGTTCAACATCAGTCTTAATTAGCAGGATAACAGGAAGGCATTTAACTGTTTTCCCAGATCTCTTGAAGTTCCTTTTAATCACATTTTTTTCTGAATCCTCAGCTCCTCCAAGACTTTCTCCATTTCTCTCTCTTAATGAACAGAAACAGAAGAAAATAGGGACTTGAAAACCATGGAACCTGAGGTTTTTGTTGGCTAACTAGTCACGAGTCTTGGTAGAAGGGTTGACAGCTTGACTCCAATGAAGGTAACTAATTTTTCCTATCCAAGCAGTTCTCATTTTCAAATAGTTTCTTGGCTAAGGGTGCCTATATCCCCTACTCTGTGCCTATATCCCCTACTCTGTGCTAGGATTTGTCTGGCTTGAACTTGGGCAAGTCTTGTGTATTGCTAAGCCCTCATAAGAGAAGCCTTTTCTTGTAGTACACGGTAATTCACACAGAGACCCACAACTGGACATTATGCAGAGAGTAATAGACTGTAGTTGGAGTACTCAGCCCTGGGTGGGATGGCTTTGTTATATTCCTCTGAGAAAGGTAGGCTGATTCCATGATAGACTTCAAATTGTCAGTTAAGAAGACTAGGCCTAAATCTGTTTCCAAGAATTGGGCAATTCCAAGCAAGTCCAGGCCTCAGAAGCTGTCCCATCACCATTGTCCAGGCAAGGACAATGGGTCAGCAGCAGTTTCCAGACTTCCTCATCAAGTTTCCAGTCCCCACACCCTGGGGTAATGCAATGTCAGTAGAGATGGATCCAACAGATTAACATAGTGATCACCTACCCTGGAATTCCTTAATGTGCTTTAAATCAGACCTGCAAATTCACTTGACTGTCTCGCTATTTTGGTAATGGTAGACCCCAGCATCCTAGACTTTGCAGAATAAAATACTCTTTGTGTTTACATACTACTGGAGTCCAGGGTATCATTCTTTGGTGCATCAGGGACCCTTACACCTTTCCTCAAGGTTAATGGATCTAAAGAGGCAGAAAGATTAAAAGAGTCAGAGGTGGTGGAGTATTTTAAAGAAATAGCATTTTACAGATACAAGAGGGCAAATGCACATCTGACCTCATATAATTCCTAAACAATATTTGCTACAGATATATTACAGAAGACACTTGTTTGCCCTTGGCCATATGTATTGTCTTTGTAATCAAGCATCATGATCTGACCCTGGGACTCCTGTGATTTTGAGGTGTACCAGTCCTTGCTTTTTATAAAACACAACATGTGATACTAAGCATTTCACATAGAATCCTGCATCTGCTAAGCAAAAGCTCTACTACTGAGGTAGGTATGCTTACCCCAAATTTTTCTTTAAATGAAGTTACATTTTATTTAGTGTGTGCGTACATGTGTGTTGTGTGTTTATGCATTTGAATACACATATGCAAGCCACAGAGCTTATGCATAGGTCAGAGGACAACTTGTGAAAGTTGGCTCTCTCTCTCTATCTCTCTCTCGTTCTCTCCCAAATAGTGAAACTTGGCATTTAGCACCTTTATGTGCTGAGCTACTTGACCAGTTATTATGCTCTTTCTTATTTTAGTTTTGAGACAGATAGTTCCAAATTTGTATTCCTACTTCCTTGACTTTCTGGTAGCTGAGCTAATAATCATTTACCATCATACCTGGCAGGAATTTTAGTCTAGGAACAGGACAGTTAGAATGGGACTATTCACTCTGAAAGTAATCTTGCCAGTTAGTCAAAGACTTAGCCAAAGTGGACCATAGACCTTAAAGAATTATAATGCACCCAGGAATCAGTGGTTGGGTAGTGGGTAGGCTGAACCACTGATACCAAAACTTTTCCTGTCTCCCCAGGAAAAGTTGCACATAGTCTTACATCTCATCGCACAGATCAGCATATGAATACTTCCTGGCGTTTGTTTCATCTTTCCTATAAAACTGTCACTCTGCCCCAGGAGAGGGAGAGGGAATCTAAGGAATTGCTCTCCTCAGTTCTTGCCAAAAATGAACCCAATTTTCCTTACCAACTTCTGATTTCTAATTTCTTTGGAATACAGGGAAACTGAGGCAGTAGGTTTATGTCCTTAAGCTGCCAGGAGTACTTTTGACATAGGCCACCAGCAGCACAATGGTTTGCTAAGAAAGCCCCCATGGTTGGAATGTAGGGGAATTCTCAGCAAGGCACAATGCTGGGCAAAAAGAAAAGCCTTAGAGAATTAGCATATGAGAAAAAGAAGTTGGCAAGGAGGAAGGCTGGAAACCCTGCTGGGGTTGACAGAAACAGACTTGTGCCACTGGCATAGGTGCAAAGCCTTTCTGGAATACTTGAACTTAATTCCCACCCACATCTTCTCCATCACTTGTTTGATTCAGACAGCCCGTGTACAGGAGTATTCTGTGAAATCTTCCCTCTTCCTTCCATTGCCCTCATGTGGGTCTGATTCTTCTCAGATTCCCTGCCATGTTGTCTGTCTGTTCACAGTGCTAATGATTATTCTAATAAAAGCTTCATCCTCAACAATCTATATCAGTGTCAGTCTTGAATCCCACAGCCAAGACGTTTAAGTATGTGGATCTACAAATCACAGAGAACAAATGGAGAGAAGCACACTTTTCAAATGGATCCCCAACCTAGCACTAACATAAAAACCCCAATACTGTGTGGCATCTGGCTGTGGAGGTGGTAAACTTGTTGCTACTGTTCCTGTAGTCCACTTTACTCCCTTGGAAGTGTTCTTTAGATCCAGTGTCAACTGATAGCACCAACTGCTGGCAGCTTTATCCCCTGTTTACACTACCCTCCTGTGTTAGGTGTCTGTAAATGCACATAAAGGAGAATGAATTTAAATTTTAGCCTGGCCTTGTTTATGAAGAGCATACTAGCTATTCAGTCTTACGATCTGGAAAGTTGTAGGTAGGGTCTCAAGGTCTGGACTCTTTATTACAGTAGTCTTTGTGCCAATTTATAAAGAACTCTTGAGAGAAACCAAGTGCTTTAAAATACTTGTTATTTTAGAAGGCTTGGTTGAGACATTTGCTGAATGGTTTCTGGCTATGTTTCAGGAACGTTCAAGCTTCTTTGGCAGAATTATTCACTCTGACAGTTTCTCTATACAGCTTGACTTGACATTCCGAGGTTTAGACTTTTCATCTATACATTTATAATTGAAGTGTGGCTGCCATTGGACTTCTTTGTGTTACGTTATACTAACAGTTGATATGGCATGAACTATTTCTACTGTCTGAAGAATGATTAACTTTTGGGCTACTACTCTTGTGTAGTAAAGACTCAGGGCTAAAGTTCTTAGGAACTTGTCTGTTCACATTTGAATCAAGTTAAATTTTGGAGCATTTTCTATGGTACTGACCAACCAACCAACAAACAAACAAACACCCTAGAACTCTCACCTTCCAGGAAATAAGAGACAGCTTATTAAAGAATTATATTTGAGTATCCATGGCCCAGCAAGGTAGATTTAGGTTACTCTAGATTCCATGTTCCAACATGAAAGCAGTTTAATGAGGCTTCACAATTTTACAAAACAAGGAAAGTCATAAATCATGGCTAGTTTCAATGCAATGTCATCATGTGAGGCATATACAGTGAGATGGGAGATTTTCTGTAAATCTCAGATGCTATTTGGTGACATTGTAAAGTATTGGGTTGATAGAAAATATGCTGTTAATAGATTATAAAGTTTATTTTATTATTTATTTATTTATAAATCCATTTATAAGATACTAGTTTACATTCAGAGGTAGGCAAGGAAGTGGAAACTAGCCCAAGATAAGGCTATTACCTTCTGGAACTGTGACATTCAACCTCTCCACATGATTGCAGTTCTAGTCTCAATCATTCTCTGCTGACATAGCTTCTTTCCCAGAATTCTCATTGGAAGTTGTTAAGTTTTTATAGGAATGGAGAATAGTCTGTATTAGGTTGGTTGGCCCTAGGGAGAATTTTAGGTGATTAGTTGTTTCATGATATGAGAGTGTGTGGAATGTGGGAACTAAGAGGACAAAACTATCTCAGAAAACATCAGGTGACTGGGACTTCCCGATAAGCTTGAGGTCAGAGAGTTTCACAAGAATTTGCTGAGTAAACACCCTATTCAGGAAATGTCCCAACTACAGTAAGGATGGAACTCTCCATCCCCCCTTCTGTGTACCAGAGATGTCTCCCCACCAAGAGCCTCCAATGAATTCAAAGGACAATAGGTGGCCACCAATGAATTCAAAGGGTAATAAGCCTCGCCAATGAAAAATAACTAATTCATGCTGTAACCTAAAGCCTATAGCCTACAAAAGTATAAAAAGTGTGTGTCTTTGTTCTTTGGGGTCGCCTCTGCCCCAATTGCAGAACAACCCCAGTGCACACTAGATCAATAAATCTCTTGCTTATTGCCTTGATCTCTGTCTCTGTGTCTCTGTGAGTGGGAAATCCCGAACTTAGGGCTTGGGGTTTCTCGAGTCTTACAAGTGCCCTCTAAATATAAGCCCACTTTTGGTATGTGTGCCATTTTTTATATTAGTTTGTGTCTATGATAACAGTCCTATTAGAGATTCATCAACATAAAATTTTACTAGATTCTGAGCTAAAGAGATAAATGTTGTCTACTCTTAGTGGCTGTAGATGACTAAGGTAGTAAACTTTAGTACTGAGGGTTTTATTTAAACCCAGGAGGTGTATACAGAGGTCTCATAATGATGTCAGAGGAACATACCCCATTCATAAGTACTGATAACCCTCCACTAATTAGAACTATTCACCACTTGCTGTTGGGGCTAAGACACATTAGAAGGGCTATTTGACCTGGACCAGCAGTTGTTCATTCTTCAGTGACAGAGTTCTCAGTTGGAGGTGGACAGGAAATGGTAAAATAAAGAAATTCAAGATAGAGAAAAGATAAGAACGTTTGGTATCAGGAGGTCTTCCATGTGCCGATGAATCATGCAAACGAGTTTATTAAGAAATACAGCACTCTGGGGTGGAGCGATGGCTCAGTGGTTAAGGGCCCTGACTGCTCTTCCAGAGGTCCTGAGTTCAATTCCCAATAACCATATGGTAGCTCACAAATATCTGTAATGGGAATATGATACCTTCTTCTGGTGTGTCTGAAGACAGCTACATAAAGTAAATAAATATTAAAAAAAAGTAAATGCAGCACCTTGTATACCATTTTCTTGAAGTGAAAAACAGGGAAATGTCTGCAAAGGAATATTATACAATGGGATGAAATTAGCAAGGAGCTAATCAAACAATGTGGCACAAACAGGATACAGGCATCTCAAAAACAAAACAGCATACAGTCACCTTGGGACTGGTGACCACAGTCCCTTAGGGCAGAATCTTAAGGTATGAATCTACAGCATCTCTTAGGCCCTGGCTCCAGGCCATTACTGACTCATATGATCATATTCCTGGTTTTGAGAAGAGGCTATGTTTCTGCTCCTTATACCAGGGCCTCAAGGAAAGCTTTGGTTAAACTGGTCCTCAACTCATTGGAGACCATGGGCAGAAATATCTGCCAAATAGAACTTACCTGAAATATTTCCTTATCAGTAGCTTGTGCTTTGATAAGATGTGCCTTTAACCCAATACATATTGAGATACTACAGGGCAAGACAATATGCCCCCAGAATGACTGAAAATAACCAACTTTATTTTGAATTCTAAAAATATATATCAAATGCTAAAGTTATTATTTTTAGCAAACTCAATTTAAAATTTAGCCTTCTTGTCTTGGGGTTAACCAATTGCTTTCTAATTAGACTTGAAGCTCACTCAGTGGAAGGAAATTAGTTCCCGTTATTGTAAATTTAGCTAAACATGTATAGCTAGAGAAGTCTTAGAACCCTGAGAACTTATTACTGTCACATTCTTAATCAGTATAAGTTCTTACAGCATTATAAATACTTGTCTTGATACCCATAAATAAGTGTAGCTCTCACCTCTCATTAAAGATGCTACATTTTGCCGTAGATGAAGACTATTTTAGAGGGCCACAAGTTACCAATGTGGAGAAATCACCTGAGTTTGTGGTGGCCAACCCTAATTGTTAAAATGGGATAGCATCTTGGAGACACAAGAGGAAAGCTATATCAACAAAATGTCAAAAATATGGTTGCCTAAACTTGACCTGAACCATGACAACATCAGTTGGCATGCCAACATGAAAAGAGGGAATTTCACAGGGGCCACCCTGTGCATAGGAAGAGCTACAGGCTCTAATGCTGCTGAAGGTAGTAAATTAAATGTTCCCCCAGGGACCAGACCCTGAGAGCTGATCCCATCCCAAGTGATCATTGGATATATTGAAGCAATAGTAAATGGACTAAGTAGCTGTTACCATTTTGTCATCTTGACATAAACCTAGATGCACTTAGGAGGGAAGAACCTCAGCTGAAGAATTCTCCCTGTGAGATGGGACTGTGGGAATATCTGTGGGCATTTTCTTGATTGCTGATTAATTTGGGAATGGTGAGCCACTGTGAATGGTACATCCCTGGCGAGGTGGATTTTGGCTATATAAGAAAGCAACCTGGGGGTTGGGGATTTAGCTCAGTGGTAGAGCGCTTGCTTGCTTAGCAAGCTCAAGGCCCTGGGTTCAGTCCTCAGCTCCGGAAAAAAAAAAAAGCCAAAGAAAGCAACCTGGCTAAGCAACCTAGGAGAAGCAAGGCACAGGGCAGCACCCGTAACTTCAAGCTCGGTTTCAGTCTGGTAGACTGTAGCTTGTGAGTTGGTTTTGATGAATATTTTATCACAGCAACAGAAGAAAACTAGAATCATAATTAAAGAAGGCAAGAATTTAAGCGTGAGTGAGGGTAGGATGGGAGGCATTGGATTGGGAGAGAGGGAGAGATAGAAATGATGTAAACACCGTACTTAGGTGGGAAATTGTCAAAAATTAAATGTGTGTGCATGAGAGTAGGCTATTTATAATGGGAGCATTCTTTCTTTTTTAATTTTTTTTTTTATTAGGTATATTTCTTTACTTACATTTCAAATGTTATTCCCCTTTCCGGTTTCCTTATCATAAGCCCTCATTCCCTCCCCTCCCCCTTCCCCATATGAGTATTACCCCTATACGTCCCCCTTACTGCCCCCATATTCCCCTGCACTGGGGTCCAACCTTGGCAGGACCAAGGGTTTCTCCTTCCACTGGTGCCCCAAGAAGGCTATTCTCTGCTACATATGCAGTTGGAGCACTGGGTCAGTCCATGTATAGTTTTTCTGTAGTGGTTTAGTCCCTGGAAGCTCTGGTTGGTTGGCATTGTTGTTTTTATGGGATTGCAAGCTCCTTCAACTCTTTCAATACTTCCTCTAATTCCCCGCAAGGGGGTCCTGTTCTCAGGTTGGTGGTTTGATGCTAGCATTGACCTCTGTATTGGACATGCTTTGGATGTGTCTCTCTGGAGAGATCTATATCCAATCCCTTTCAGCATGTATTTTTTTTTTCTTTTACTAACTTGAGTATTTCTTATATATATATTTCGAGTGTTATTCCCTTGCCCGGTTTCGGGCAAACATCCCCCTCCCACCTCACCTTCTTTATGGGTGTTCCCCTATCCATCCTCCCCCCATTGCCACCCTCCCCCCAACAGTCTAGTTCACTGGGGGTTTAGTCTTAGCAGGACCCAGGGCTTCCCCTTCCACTGGTGCTCTTACTAGGATATTCATTGCTACCTATGAGGTCAGAGTCCAGGGTAGTCCATGTATAGTCTTTAGGTAGTGGCTTAGTCCCTGGAAGCTCTGGTTGTTTGGCATTGTTGTACATATGGGGTCTCGAGCCCCTTCAAGCTCTTCCACTTCTTTCTCTGATTCCTTCAACGGGGGTCCTATTCTCAGTTCAGTGGTTTGCTGCTGGCATTCGCCTCTGTGTTTGCTGTATTCTGGCTGTGTCTCTCAGGAGAGATCTACATCCGGCTCCTGTCGGCTTGCACTTCTTTGCTTCATCCATCTTGTCTAATTGGATGGCTGTTTATGTATGGGCCACATGTGGGGCAGGCTCTGAATGGGTGTTCCTTCTGTGTCTGTTTTAATCTTTGCCTCTCTATTCCCTGTTAAGGGTATTCTTGTTCCCCTTTTAAAGAAGGAGTGAAGCATTCACATTTTGATCATCCCTCTTGAGTTTTATTTGTTCTAGGCATCTAGGGTAATTCAAGCATTTGGGCTAATAGCCACTTATCAATGAGTGCATACCATGTGTGTTTTTCTGTGATTGGGTTACCTCACTCAGGATGATATTTTCCAGTTCCAACCATTTGCCTACGAATTTCATAAAGTCATTGTTTTTGATAGCTGAGTAATATTCCACTGTGTGGATGTACCACATTTTCTGTATCCACTCCTCTGTTGAAGGGCATCTGGGTTCTTTCCAGCTTCTGGCTATTATAAATGAGACTGCGATGAACATAGTGGAGCACGTGTCTTTTTTATATGTTGGGGCATCTTTTGAGTATATGCCCAAGAGAGGTATAGCTGGATCCTCAGGCAGTTCAATGTCCAATTTTCTGAGGAACCTCCAGACTGATTTCCAGAATGGTTTTACCAGTCTGCAATCCCACCAACAATGGAGGAGTGTTCCTCTTTCTCCACATCCTCGCCAGCATCTGCTGTCACCTGAGTTTTTGAACTTAGCCATTCTCACTGGTGTGAGGTGAAATCTCAGGGTTGTTTTGATTTGCATTTCCCTTATGACTAAAGATGTTGAACATTTCTTTAGGGGTATCTCAGCCATTCGGCATTCTTCAGCTGTGAATTCTTTGTTTAGTTCTGAACCCCATTTTTAATAGGGTTATTTGTCTCCCTGCGGTCTAACTTCTTGAGTTCTTTGTATATTTTGGATATAAGCCCTCTATCTGCTGTAGGATTGGTAAACATCTTTTCCCAATCTGTTGGTTGCCGTTTTGTCCTAACCACAGTGTCCTTTGCCTTACAGAAGCTTTGCAGTTTTATGAGATCCCATTTGTCGATTCTTAATCTTAGAGTATAAGCCATTGGTGTTTTGTTCAGGAAATTTTTTCCAATGCCCATGTGTTCCAGATGCTTCCCTAGTTTTTCTTCTATTAGTTTGAGTGTATCTGGTTTGATGTGGAGGTCCTGATCCACTTGGACTTAAGCTTTGTACAGGGTGATAAGCATGGATCGATCTGCATTCTTCTACATGTTGACCTCCAGTTGAACCAGCACCATTTGCTGAAAATGCTATCTTTTTTTTTCCATTTGATGGTTTTGTCTCCTTTGTCAAAAATCAAGTGCCCATAGGTGTGTGGGTTCATTTCTGGGTCTTCAATTCTGTTCCATTAGTCCATCTGTCTGTCTCTGTACCAATACCATGCAGTTTTTATCACTATTGCTCTGTAATACTGCTTGAGTTCAGGGATAGTGATTCCCCTGAAGTCCTTTTTTATTGTTGAGGATAGTTTTAGCTATCCTGGGTTTTTGTTATTCCAGATGAATTTGCAAATTGTTCTGTCTAACTCTTTGAAGAATTGGATTGGTATTTTGATGGGGATTGCATTGAATCTGTAGATCGCTTTTTGGTAGAATGGCCATTTTTAGTATATTAATCCTGCCAATTCATGAGCATGGGAGATCTTTCAGTCTTCTGAGGTCTTCTTCAATTTCTTTCTTCAGAGTCTTGAAGTTCTTATTGTACAAATCTTTTACTTGCTTGGTAAAGGCACACCGAGGTACTTTATATTATTTGGGTCTATTATGAAGGGTGTCATTTCCTAATTTTTTCTCGGCTTGTTTCTCTTTTGTGTAGAGGAAGGCTACTGATTTATTTGAGTTAATTTTATACCCAGCCACTTTGCTGAAGTTGTTTATCAGCTTTAGTAGTTCTCTGGTGGAACTTTTGGGATCACTTAAATATACTATCATATCATCTGCAAATAGTGATATTTTGACTTCTTCTTTTTCTGATCTGTATCCTCTTGACCTCCTCTTGTTGTCTGATTGCTCTGGCTAGAATTTCAAGAACTATATTGAATAAGTAGGGAGAGAGTGGGCAGCCTTGTCTAGTCCCTGATTTCAGTGGGATTGCTTCAAGTTTCTCTCCATTTAGTTTAATGTTAGCCACTGGTTTGCTGTATATGGCTTTTACTATGTTTAGGTATGGACCTTGAATTTCTATTCTTTCCAGGACTTTTATCATGAAGGGGTGTTGAATTTTGTCAAATGCTTTCTCAGCACCTAATGAAATGATCATGTGGTTTTGTTCTTTGAGTTTGTTTATATAATGGATCACATTGATGGTTTTCCGCATATTAAACCATCCCTGCATGCCTGGGATGAAGCCTACTTGATCATGGTGGATGATTGTTTTGATGTGCTCATGGATTCGGTTTGCCAGAATTTTATTGAGTATTTTTGTGTCGATATTCATAAGGGAAATTGGTCTGAAGTTCTCTTTCTTTGTTGGGTCTTTGTGTGGTTTAGGTATAAGAGTAATTGTGGCTTCACAAGGAATTTGGTAGTGCTCCATCTGTTTCAATTTTGTGGAATAGTTTGGATAATATTGGTATGAGGTCTTCTATGAAGGTCTGATAGAATTCTTCACTAAACCCGTCTGGACCTGTGCTCTTTTTGGTTGGGAGACCTTTAATGACTGCTTCTATTTCCATAGGAGTTATGGGGTTGTTTAACTGGTTTATCTCTTCCTGATTTAACTTCAGTACCTGGTATCTGTCTAGGAAATTGTCCATTTCCTATAGATTTTCAAGTTTTGTTGAATATAGGTTTTTATAGTAAGATCTGATGATTTTTTGAATTTCCTCTGAATCTGTAGTCATGTCTCCCTTTTCATTTCTGATTTTGTTAATTTGGACGCACTCTCTGTGTCCTCTCGTTAGTCTGGCTAAGGGTTTATCTATCTTGTTGATTTTCTCAAAGAACCAACTTTTGGTTCTGTTGATTCTTTCTATGGTCCCTTTTGTTTCTACTTGGTTGATTTCAGTTCTGAGTTTGATTATTTCCTGCCTTCTACTCCTCCTGGGTGTATTTGCTTCTTTTTGTTCTAGAGCTTTTAGGTGTGCTGTCAAGCTGGTGACATATGCTCTTTCCTGTTTCTTTCAGCAGGCACTCAGCGCTATGTGTTTTCCTCTTAGCACAGCTTTCATTGTGTCCCGTAAGTTCAGGTATGTTGTACCTTCATTTTCATTAAATTCTAAAAAGTCTTTAATTTCTTTCTTTATTTCTTCCTTGACCAGGTTATCATTGAGTAGAGATTGTTCAATTTCCATGTATATGTGGGCATTCTTCCCTTATTATTATTGAAGACCAGCTTTAGGCCGTGGTGGTCTGATAGCACACATGGGATTATTTCTATCTTTCTGTATCTGTTGAGGCCTGTTTTTTGACCAATTATATGGTCAATTTTGGAGAAAGTACCATGAGGAGCTGAGAAGAAGGTATATCCTTTTACTTTAGATAGAATGTTCTATAAATGTCTGTTAAGTCCATTTGGGTCATGACTTCTCTTAGTCTGTCTACGTCTCTGTTTAATTTCTGTTTCCATGATCTGTCCATTGATGAGAGTGGGGTGTTGAAATCTCCTACTATTATTGTGTGAGGTGCAATGTGTGTTTTGAGGTTTAGTAAGGTTTCTTTTACGTATATGGGTGCCCTTGTATTTGGGGCAAAGATATTTAAGATTGAGAGTTCATTTTGGTGGATTTTTCCTTTGATGAATATAAAGTGTCCTTCCTTATCTTTTTTGATGACTTTTAGTTGAAAATTGATTTTATTTGATATTAGAATGGTTACTCCAGCTTGCTTCTTCTGACCATTTGCTTGGAAAGTTGTTTTCCAGCCTTTCACTCTGAGGTAGTGTCTGTCTTTGTCTCTGAGGTGTGTTTCTCCTGTAGGCAGCAGAATGCAGGGTCCTCGTTGCGTATCCAGTTTGTTAATCTGTGTCTTTTTATTGGTGAGTTGAGGCCATTGATGTTGAGAAATATTAAGGAATAGTGATTATTGCTTCCTGTTATTTTCATATTTGGATATGAGGTTATGTTTGTGTGCTTTTTTCTCTTTGTTTTGTTGCCAAGACGATTAGTTTCTTGCTTCTTCTAGGGTATAGCTTGCCTCTTATGTTGGGCTTTTACCATTTATTATCCTTTGTAGTGCTGGATTTGTAGAAAGATATTGTGTAAATTTGGTTTTGTCATGGAATATCTTGGTTTCTCCATCTATGTTAATTGAGAGTTTTGCAGGATACAGTAGCCTGGGCTGGCATTTGTGTTCTCTTAGGGTCTGTATGACATCAGTCCAGGATCTTCTGGCCTTCATAGTTTCTGCGCTTAAAAGTCTGGTGTGATTCTGATAGGTCTGCCTTTTTATATGTTATTTGACCTTTTTCCTTACTGCTTTTTAATATTCTTTCTTTTATTTTGTGCGTTTGGTGTTTTGACTATTATGTGACGGAGGTTTTTTTCTGGTCCAATCTATTTGGAGTTCTGTAGGCTTCTTGTATGCCTATGGGTATCTCTTTTTTAGGTTAGGAAGTTTTCTTCATGATTTTGTTGAAGATATTTACTGGTCCTTTGAGCTGGGAGTCTTCACTCTCTTCTATACCTATTATCCTTAGGTTTGATCTTCTCATTGAGTCCTGGATTTCCTGTGTGTTTGGACCAGTAGCTTTTTTCCGCATTTTTTACATTATCTTTGACAGTTGAGTCAATGATTTCTATGGAATCTTCTGCTCCTGAGATTTCTCTCTTCCATCTCTTGTATTCTGTTGGTGAAGCTTGTATCTACAGCTCCTTGTCTCTTCTTTTTGTTTTCTATATCCAGGGTTGTTTCCATGTGTTCTTTCTTGATTCCTTCTATTTCCATTTTTAATTCCTTCCACTGTTTGATTGTGTTTTCCTGGAATTCTTTCAGGGATTTTTGTGTCTCCTCTCTATGGGCTTCTACTTGTTTATTTATGTTTTCCTGGAATTCTTTCAGGCATTTTTGCGATTCCTCTCTGTAGGCTTCTACTTGTTCTCTAAGGGAGTTCTTCACGTCTTTCTTGAAGTCCTCCAGTATCATGGTCAAATATGATTTTGAATCTAGATCTTGCTTTTCTGGTGTGTTTGGATATTCCATGTTTGTTTTGATGGGAGAATTGGGCTCCGATCGTGCTAGGTAGTCTTGGTTTCTGTTGCTTGGGTTCCTGTGCTTGCCTCTCGCCATCAGATTATCTCTAGTGTTACTTTGTTCTGCTATTTCTGACAGTGGCTAAACTGTCCTATAAGCCTTTGTGTCAGGAGTGCTGTAGACCTGTTTTCCTGTTTTCTTTCTGCCAGTTATGGGGACAGAGTGTTCTGCTTTCGGGCTTGTAGTTTTTCCTCTCTACAGGTCTTCAGCTGTTCCTGTGGACCTGTGTCTTGAGTTCACCAGGCAAGTCGTTTGCAGCAGAAAAGTTGGTCTTACCTGTGGACCCGAGGCTCAAGTTCGCTTGCGGGGTGCTGCCCACGGGTTCTCCGTGGCGGCAGCAACCAGGAAGATCTGCGCCGTCCCTTCCTTGAGGTTCCGTGCACCAGGGTTCCAGATATCTTTTGGTGTTTTCCTCTGGGATCAGTACTGTGTGCAGCGTGCAGTCTCTTCTGGTTTCCCAGGCGGGTCCGCCTCTCTGAAGGTTTAGCTCTCCCTCCCACGGGATTTGGGTGCAGAGAACTGTTTATCCGGTCGGTCCCTTCAGGTGCGGTGTCTCAGACGCGGTGGACCTGCTGCTCCTGGGCCCTCCTCTACGGGTACCCAGAGGCCATTAACAGTTTCCTCCTGGGCCAGGGATGTGGGCAGGGGTGGGCAGCGTTGGTGGTCTCCTCCGCTCTGCTGCCTCAGGAGTGCCCGCCCGACCAGGCGGCAAGAACTCCCCTCCAGGGGCCCTGGGAGCAGAGAGCTGCTGAGGGCAGGGATCCGCTGGCCCCGGAGTCTGGCCAAACACCGGAAGTGTCCGGTCCCAGAGGAACTCTGCCTCTGTGAGACCTGAGTTCACCAGGCAAGTCGTTTGTAGTAGAAAAGTTGGTCTTACCTGTGGACCCGAGGCTCAAGTTCGCTCGCGGGGTGCTGCCCACGGGTTCTCCGTGGCGGCAGCAACCAGGAAGATCTGCATCGTCCCTTCCTTGAGGTTCCGTACCCCCCCCCACCCTTTTAAGAAGGAGTAGGAACATCCACATTTTGGTCATCCTTCTTGAGCTTCCTGTGGTCTGTGGATTGCATCTTGGGTAATTCGAGCTTTTTGGCTAATATCCATTTATCAATAAGTGCATACCAAGTGTGTTTTTCTGTTATTGAGTTATCTCACTCAGGATGATATTTTCTAGTTCATTCCATTTGCCTATGAATTTCACAAAGTCATTGTTTTTGATAGCTGAGTAATATTCCATTGTGTAGATGTACCACATTTTTTTAATCCATTCCTCTGTTGAAGGACATCTGGGTTTTTCCAGCTTCTGGCTATTATAAATAAGGCTACTATGAACATAGTGGAGCATGTGTCTTTGTTGTATGTTGGGGCATCTTTTGGGTATATGCCCAAGAGAGGTATAGCTGGGTCCTCAGGTAGTTCAATGTCCAATTTTCTGAGGAAACTCCAGACTGATTTCCAGAGTGGTTGTACCAGTTTGCAATCCCACCAACAATGGAGGAGTGTTCCTCTTTCTCCACATCCTTGCCAACATCTACTGTCACCTGAGTTTTTGATCTTAGCCATTCTGACTGGTGTGAGGTGGAATCTCAGTGTTGTTTTGATTTGCATTTCCCTGATGACTAAGGATGTTGAACATTTCTTTAGGTGCTTTTTGGCCATTCGATAATCCTCAGCTGAGAATGTTTTGTTTAACTCTGTACCTCATTTTTTAATAGGGTTATTTGGCTCTCTGGAGTCTAATTTCTTGAGTTCTTTGTATATTTTGGGTAGAAGCCCTCTATCAGATGTAGGATTGGTAAAGATCTTTTCCCAATCTGTTGGTTGCGATTTCGTCCTAATGGCGGTGTCTTTTGCCTTACAGAAGTGTTGCAATTTTATGAGGTTCCATTTGTCAATGCTTTTAAAGGACAATTTTTGAACTTTCAGAAGCTGATTTCTCCTTTTTTTGCCTTTAGCCGAAACAAAAACTGGCTGAAAAACTGACTTTTCAAAGGCTTTATTTTAACAGAAAAGTGAATATTGAGACATTAATGTCAGAAACAAGCAAAAGAAATTTATTCTAAGTATTTCATTTTCAGACTTCATTTAATCATAGGGGAAATCTGAATTTGAGGTTCCAGGCCCTGGGGGAGCTGGGGACTTCCTATAGCTTAAAAGTTTCTGTTGTAAACAGCTGTGTGAGTCCAGACAGCTCAGGGACAACTTCTCCATCTTGCTGGCAGGGTCACAGAAGTTCATGTTCCCAGGCCTAGGAATGAACTCCTAACCTACTTCTGTTTTCTGAATTGTCTGTTAACCAAAAAGATTATAGAAATTGCTGTTATCTAAATCAAGGTGTATAAGTTGTAAAAATATATAACAAATTTTCCTGTTGTGTCATAATGAACTACATGCAGCAGACCTGTTCCTTTGTTCTTTTATCACTCTGAGCTCCAGATTTAATGTCTAGGAGAATGAATTAGGGACTTTGAAACAGATGCCCTGGATACAGCTCAGTCTCCAACAGGTTCTCCCTTGCTTTACCCATAATGACAAAATACAATTGGATAACACTGCAGCACCCCTGCCCTCAGCTCCTCTCTCGATTTGTGTTCTCATCCTTTAAAAGTGCTGTACAATCTGCCTTTGGGGACATGGTTCAAATCCTACTCTGGCTGCTTCCCTGAGCACTCAGAAAATAAAGCTTTCATTTTAAAGCTTCTGTATCTGAAGTGAGTTTTCTTGACTTTCACCCAGAACCCAACAGTTAACTCTTCAAAACCAACCAACCAACCAACCAACCAAACAAACAAACAAACACACAAACAAGAACTGGTTACAGATCTTTATTAGGATTATAGTAAATGTTTCTGCATTTTTTATTATCTAAAACAATTTTAAATTTAATTGTATTTTGATTATTGTCTTTCCCTTGCCCAAGTTCCTCCCTATCCCTACCCACCCAACATTAAGTTTGCTCTCAGAAAACAACCCAAAACCCCTAAGCCCAATATAACAAAAGGTCCCAAACATAGAAAGCAAAATAATCAATACCCAAAATGAAAAACAACCAACAAACAACAAGAATTAAATTGTTAACCAACAAAATGTGGACTCTTATTCTCAAGACTGAAAAAAAAAAACATTGGTCACTTTAAACTTCAAACCCTTGCTATTGAAATAAAGGCTTAAAAACAGACAGCAGTAGGATTTGCAACTTAGAAACAAATGGTCGTAATTTGTTTTATTCTGTAATAAATATAATTTGGACTTGAATATCTCTTCATACTTCTGATAAGTCCATAATCCTTTATTTCATAAAATTAAATATGCTTCTTCCTTTCTTTTTTATTAATTAGTTATTTTATTTATTTACATTTCAAGTGTTGTCCCCCTTCCTCGTCTCCCCTCAACAACACCCCCAGCCCATCCCTCCTCTTTGCCTCTATGTGAGGGTGCTCTCTCACCACCCACATACTCCTACCTCACCCCTCTAGGATCTTCCTACACTAAACCCCCACAGGGACAATAAACCTCCACAGGACCAAGGGCCTCCCCTTCCTTTGATGCCAGAAAGGCAAACCTCTACTACACGTGTAGGTGGAGACATGGACTCCTCCATGTATATACAATTTGATTGGTGGTTTAGTCCTTGGGAGCTCTCGGGGGTTCTGTTAGTTCCTATGTTCTTCCCTTTCAGCTCCTTCAGTCTTTCCCCTAACTCTTCCATTGGGGTCCCCAGGTTCCTGTCTGGGAGCACTTCTTGGCATCAGCAATTATATGGGGCTTTGGTGTCTTCAGATGGGAGGGATCCCCAGGTGAGGCAGTCTCTACATGGTCTTTCCTTCAGTCTCTGCTCCATTTTTTGAACCTGTGTTTCCTCAAGACAGGAGCAATTCTGAGTTAAACATTTTGAGATGGGTGGATGGCCCATCCCTCAACTGGGGGCCATGCCTATCTATTGGAGGTAGGTTCTTCAGGTGGCATCTGGGACTTTCTAGTGCCCCCTCCTAACTCTCAATATGCTTCTTTTTTTTCTTTTCTTTCTTTTTTTTTTTGGAGCTGGGGACCGAACCCAGGGCCTTGTGCTTGCTAGGCAAGCGCTCTACCACTGAGCTAAATCCCCAACCTCAATATGCTTCTTAATATCTATTAAAACTATCACACTTGAGACTATTAACTATGTTTTATAGGCCACTAAAATGGCTTTAGGACATTATCAGGGGTATCTAAGCTTCAAAAGGAAAAATTTTCAATAAAAATAAACATCTGAAATAAAGACTTTACTAAAAGTTTACCTGTTTATATAAAATAGCATTATTAAGATACAACATGACTTTTAAATTACCAAACTTAGTATTTGATACATAAATTTTGATAATTATTTAAAAAATAACTTCTGAGGAGGAAATAAGACTTATAGGTTCTTTCTGAGAACTTAAAGTAATAAAAAATATGAACTTTGGTTTGACCAAACGAATTATTTTAAGTATATTTAGAAAACTAGCATATGAAGAATCAGATGTTATTATTTTGTGACATTTATCTGATATATAATGTTTTGTAAATTTGAGTTTTGTTAGCTGTATAAATACCATAATACATAACCACAGAACTAAATTAAATGAATTTAAAATCTAAATGTATTTTAAAAATCCTTAGTTGAGTGTTACTTTGGGTTACTTATCCAGGAATATTCCAGGAATTATATTATATATAATTTAAAATGTGAATTTATTAAAACTTATATATGTTATAAAATTATGAATGCATGTTTTTTCAGAGATCTTATACCTTATACAATGTTATTATAGAAGAAGCTTAACACTTTTTTATTTTCATCTTTATTAACTTGGGTATTTCTTATTTACATTTCAAATGTTATTCCCTTGCCCAGTTTCCATGCTAACATCACCCTAACCCCTCCCCCTCCCATTCAATATGGGTGTTCCTCTCTGAATCCTCCCCCCATAGCCACCCCCACACAAGAATCCCGTTCACTGGGAGTCCAGCCTAGGCAGGACCAAGGAATTCCCCTTCCACTGGTGCTCTTAGTAGACTATTCATTGCTACCTATGCAATTGGAGCCCAGGGTCAGTCCATGTATCCATGTATAGTTTTTGGGTAGTGGCTTAGTCCCTGGAAGTTCTGGTTGATTGGCATTGTTGTTCATATGAGGTCTCAAGCCACTTTAGCTCTATCAATCCTTTCTCTGATTCCCTCAACAGGGGTCACATTCTCAGTTCATTGGTTTGCTGCTGGCATTCGCCTATGTATTTGCCATATTCTGGCTGTGTCTCTCAGGAGAGATCTACATCCGGTTCCTGGCAGCTTGCACTTCTTTGCTTCATCCATCTTATCTAGTTTGGTGGCTATATATGTATGGGCCACATGTGGGGCAGGTTCTGAATGAGCGTTCCTTCAGTCTCTGTTCTAAACTTTGCCTCCCTATTCCCTGCCAAGGGTATTCTTGTTCCCCTTTTAAAGAAGGAGTGAAGCATTCACATTTTGATCATCCCTCTTGAGTTTCACGTGTTCTGTGCATCTAGGGTAATTCAAGCATTTGGGCTAATAGCCACTTATGAATGAGTGCATACCATGTGTGTTTTTCTGTGATTAAGTTGCCTCACTCAGGATGATATTTTCCAGTTCCATTCATTTGCCTATGAATTTCATTAAGTCATTGTTTTTGATAGCTGAGTAATATTCCATTGTGTAGATGTACCACATTTTCTGTATCCATTCCTCTCTTGAAGGGCATCTGGGTTCTTTCCAGCTTCTGGCTATTATAAATAAGGCTGCTATGAACATAGTGGAGCATGTATCTTTGTTATTTGTTGGGGCATCTTTTGGTTATATGCCCAAGAGAGGTATAGCTGGGTCCTCAGGTAGTTCAATGACCAATTTTCAGATGAACCTCCAGACTGACTTCCAGAATGATTGTGCCAGTCTGCAATCCCACCAACAACCTCTTTCTCCACATCCTCGCCAGCATCTACTGTCACCTGAGTTTTTTATCTTAGCCATTCTGACTGGTGTGAGGTGGAATCTCAGTGTTGTTTTGATTTGCATTTCCCTGATGACTAAAGATATTGAACATTTCTTTAGGTGTTTCTCAGCCTTTCGGCATTCCTCAGCAGTAAATTCTTTGTTTAGCTATGAACCCCATTTTTTTTATTAACTTGAGTATTTCTTATTTTCATTTTGAGTGTTATTCCCTTTCCCAGTTTCCGGGCAAATATCCACCTAATCCCTCCCCCTCCCCTCCTTTATGGGTGTCTGAACCCCATTTTTAAATAGGGTTATTTGTCTCCCTACAATCTAACTTCATGATTTCTTTGTATATTTTAGATATAAGCCCTCTATCAGTTGTAGGATTGGTAAAGATCTTTTCCCAATCTCTTGGTTGCTGTTCTGTCCTAACAACAGTGTCCTTTGCCTTACAGAAACTTTGCAGTTTTATGAGATCCCATTTGTCAATACTTGATCTTAGCGCATAAGCCATTGGTGTTTTGTTCAGAAAATTTTCTCCAGTGCCCATGTGTTCGAGATTCTTCCCCACTTTTTCTTCTATTGGTTTGATTGTATCTGGTTTGATGTGGAGGTCCTTGATCCACTTGGACTTAAGCTTTGTACAGGGTGATAAGAATAGATTGATCTGCATTCTTCTACATGCTGACCTCCAGTTGAAACAGCACCATTTGCTGAAAATGCTATGTTTTTTTCCATTGGATGGTTTTGGCTCCTTTGTCAAAAATCAAGTGACCATAAGTGTGTGGGTTTATTTCTGGGTCTTCAATTCTATTCCACTGGTCTATCTGCCTGTCTCTGTACAAATACCATACAGTTTTTATCATGATTACTCTGTAATACTACTTGAGTTCAGGGGTAGAGATTCCTGCAGAAGTCCTTTTGTTGTTGATGACAGTTTTACCTATCATGGGTTTTTTATTATTCCAGATGAATTTGCAAATTTTTCTGTCTAACTCTATGAAGAATTGGATTGGAATTGACAAACAGGATCTCAACAAACTGCAAAGTTCCTGTAAGTCAAAGGACACTGTTGTTAGGACAAAATGGCAACCAAGAGACTGGGAAAAAATCTTTACCAATCCGAGAACAAATAGAGGTCTTATATCCAAAATATACAAAGAACTCAAGAAGTTAGACTGCAGGGAGACAAAATTACCCTATTAAAAAATGGGGTTCAGAGCTAAACAAAGAATTCACAGCTGAGGAATGCCGAATGGCTGAGAAATACCTAAAGAAATGTTCAACATCTTTAGTCATCAGGGAAATGCAAATCAAAACAACACTGAGATTCCACCTCACACCAGTCAGAATGGCTAAGATAAAAATCTCAGGTGACAGTAGATGCTGGCGAAGATGTGGAGAAAGAAGTTGTTGGTGGGATTGCAGACTGGCACAATCATTCTGGAAGTCAGTCTGGAGGCTCATCTGAAAATTGGATTTGAACTACCTGAGGACCCAGCTATACCTCTCTTGGGCATATAACCAAAAGATGCCCCAACAAATAACAAAGATACATGCTCCACTATGTTCATAGCAGCCTTACTTATAATAGCCAGAAGCTGGAAAGAACCCAGATGCCCTTCAAGAGAGGAATGGATACAGAAAATGTGGTACATCTACACAATGGAATATTACTCAGCTATCAAAAACAATGACTTAATGAAATTCATAGGCAAATGAATGGAACTGGAAAATATCATCCTGAGTGAGGCAACTTAATCACAGAAAAACACACATGGTATGCACTCATTCATAAGTGGCTATTAGCCCAAATGCTTGAATTACTCTAGATGCACAGAACATATGAAACTCAAGAAGGATGACCGAAATGCGAATGCTTCACTCCTTCTTTGAAATGGGAACAGGAATACCCTTAGGAGGGAATAGGGAGGCAAAGTTTAGAACAGAGGCAGAAGGTACACCCATTCAGAGCTAACCCCACATGTTGTCCATACATATACAGCCACCAAGCTAGGTAAGATGGATGAAGCAAAGAAGTGCAGGCTTTCCAGAACCGGATGTAGACCTCTCCTGAGAGACACACAGAATACAACAAATACATAGGTGAATGCCAGCAGCAAACCAATGAACTGAGAACGGGACCCCGGTTGAAGGAATCAGAGAAAAGACTGGAAGAGCTTGAAGGGGCTCGAGACCCATATGAACAACAATCCCAACCAACCAGAGCATCCAGGGACTAAGCCACTACCCAAAGACTATTCACGGACTGACCCTGGACTCCAACCTCATAGGTAGCAATGAACAGCCTAGTAAGTGCACCAGTGGAAGGGGAAGGCCTTGGTCCTGCCTAGACTGAACACCTAGTGAATGTGATTGTTGTGGGAGGGTGGTCATGGGGGGAGGATATGGAGGGGAAGTACTCATAGAAGGGGAGGGGGAGGGGTTGGGGGATGTTGGCCTGGAAACCGGGAAGGGGAATTACAATCGAAATGTAAATAAGAAATACTCAAGTTAAAAAAGATTAAAAAAAAATAATAATTGCTACTCTAGCTTGCTTCTTCAGACCATTTACTTGGAAAGTTGTTTTCCAGCCTTTTACTCTGAGGTAGTTACTGTCTTTGTCTCTGAGGTGTATTTCCTGTAGGCAGCAAAATGTTGGGTCCTTATTGCATATCCAGTTTGTTAATCTGTGTCTTTTTATTGGGGAATTGAGTCCATTGATGTTGAGAGATATAGCGATTGTTGTTTCCTGTTATCTTCATACTTGGAGGTGAGATTTGTTTGTTTGCTTGTCTTCTCTTTTTTTTGCTCCAAAATGATTAGTTTCTTGCTTTTTCTAGTGTGTACTTTGCCTCCTTTTGTTGGGCTTTACCATTAATTATCCTTTGTAGGGCTGGATTTGTAGAATGATATTGTTTGGTTTTGTCATGGAATATCTTGGTTTTTCCATCTATGTTAATTGAGAGTTTTGCTGGATGCAGTAACCTGGGCTGGCATTTGTGTTCTCTTAGGGTCTGTATGACATCTGTCCAGGATCTTCTGGCTTTCATAGTCTCTGGTGAGAAGTCTGGTGTGATTCTGATAGATCTGCCTTTATATGTTACTTGACCTTTCCCCCTTACTCCTTTTAATATTCTTTGTTTGTTTTGTGCATTTGGTGTTTTGACTATTATGTGACGGGAGGAGTTTCTTTTCTGGTCCAATCTATTTGGAGTTCTGTAGGCTTCTTGTATGTTTATGGGCATCTCTTTCTTTAGGTTAGGAAAGTTTTCTTCTATGATTTTATTGAAGAAATTTACTGCTCCTTTGAGTTGGGGGTCTTCACTCTCTTCTATACCTATTATCCTTAGGTTTGATCTTCTCATTATGTCCTGGATTTCCTGTTTGTTTTGGGCCAGTAGCTTGTTCTGGTTTACATTTTCTTTGACAGTTTTGTTGATGATTTCTATGGAATCTTCTGCTCCTGATATTCTCTCTTGTATCACTTGTATTCTGTTGGTGATGCTTGTATCTATGGCTCCTTGTCTCTTTCTTTGGTTTTCTACATCTAGGTTGTTTCCCTTTGTGCTTTCTTTATTGTTTCTATTTCCATTTTCATTTTCTTCACCTGTTTGACTGTGTTTTCCTGTAATTCTTTCAGGGATTTTTGAGTTTCCTCTCTAATGGCTTCCGCTTGTTTACTTGTGTGTTCCTGTATTTATGTCTTTCTTGAAGTCCTCCACCATCATGATGAAATGTGATTTTAAATCTAGATCTTGAGCATGTCCTTGACCTGCCCATGCCGTTCTGCCCTTCCACGATGTAGCCCAGTCAACTTGCAGAGGACATGCAACAGGCCGTGCCTGGTTTGCATTTCTTCCCTACTTGTGAACAATGCCAAAGAAAGTGAAGCCCACAGGGAATGAGAATGAAGAAAAGTCTGTTCCTTGCAAGCAAATGAAGAAGGAGCTACCTAATATGCTTTCTGTATTAAACTTTGACAGCCCCAGTAGTTTCTTTGAAAGTTTAATATCACCCATCACAGTAGAGACATTTTTCAAGGAATTCTGGGAACAAAAGCACCTTCTCATTCAGAGCGATGACTCTTTGCTGGCTTCATATTACCAGTCTCTGTTCAGACCCTCAGATCTGAAGAGTCTCTTCAACCAAGGGCTATACTATGGAAGAGATGTCAATGTCTGCCAGTGCATCGGTGGGAAGAAGAAGGTTTTAAATAAGGATGGCAAAGCACCAGTTTCTTCAGCTGAGAAAAGATTTTGATCAGAAGAGGGCAACAATTCAGTTTCATCAGCCACAGAGATTTAAGGATGAGCTCTGGAGGATCCAGGAAAAGCTGGAATGTTACTTTGGCTCCTTAGTAGGCTCAAATGTGTACATGACTCCCACAGGATCTCAGGGCCTTCCTCCACATTATGACGATGTTGAGGTTTTTATCCTGCAGCTGGAGGGAAAGAAACGTTGGCGCCTGTACTCCCCAACTGTGCCCCTGGCACATGAGTACAGTGTGGAGCCTGAGGACTGGATTGGCACACAATACATGACTTCCTGCTGAAGCCTGGTGATTTGTTGTACTTCCCCAGAGGGACCATTCATCAGGCACTAACTCCTTCAGGCCTGGCCCACTCTATTCACCTGACTCTTAGCACCTACCAGAAAATATTGGGGGAGATTACCTTTTGGATTTCATTTCGGAGCTTGTATTTGACATTGCAAAGGAAGATGTGGCATTAAGGACTGGAATGCCCAGGTGGATGCTCATGAATGTGGAAACCCCAGCTGATGTAACAAGGAAGTTGAGTGGCTTTCTGACGACTCTGGCAGACCAGCTCGAGGGCAGAAAAGAACTGCTCTCATCAGATATGAAGAAGGACTTCATCATGCATAGACTCCCCCACTTTCTGTGTGGGAAATGGAATAGAGTCAGTGGACCCAGGTGGAAAGTTGCCAAGGTTGAACAGCATAGTAAGACTGCAGTTTAAAGACCACATTGTCCTCACAGCAGGGCCAGATCAGAATCAATCTCATGAAGCTCAATGAAAGATGGTTTACATCTACCATTCTCTAAAGAATGAGAGACAGACACACATGATGGGGAAAGAGGTGGAAACAGAGATTTACTGACTTTGATTTCCTTTATCCTATGTGGATGCTCTGAAGCAAATCTGGTGCGGGTCACCAGTTCGTGTTAAGAACCTGAAACTTGGCACAGATGAAGAGAAGGAGAACCTGGCAGTGTCTCTCTGGACAGAGTGTCTAATCCAAGTGCTCTAGTGCCTTTATGCAGAGAACTGCTGTACTTTCAGTGAGGAGGGACTTAATCCTTAGGGCACTTGGTGTTCTGATTAGTGCTCTGGATAGAGCTGTGGTTGGTTACAGAGAAGAGGCAGGAGAAAGAAGCTACTTCATGTCCTCATGGACATGAGAGGGAAAACAGGAAATTATTAGGCATCCCAGGCTGTGATAAAACCATACTTTGGACAAGTTTATTTAATCCACAAAAGGCACAACTCCAGTACATAGGTCATATAGAATTATGTCATTAGCCTGGCTTCTTTGTCTTGGCTCTTGGAAAAAATAACTCCTTTAAAGAGCATCCTTGGCTCCAAAAATACTTTTTAACAATTAAAACTTAGGAATAAAGTTGTTTTTTTTTTACAATGAAAAAAAATCTAGATCTTGCTTTTCTGGTGTGTTTGGATATTCAGTGTTTGCTTTGGTGGTAGAATTGGGCTCCGATGATGCCATGTAGTCTTGGATTCTGTTGCTTGGGTTCCTGCACTTGCCTCTCACCATCAAGTTGTCTCTGGTGTTACCTTGTTCTGCTATTTCTAACAGTGGTTAGACTATCCTATAGGCCTATGTGTCAGGAGTGCTGTAGACCTGTTTTCCTGTTCTCTTTCAGTCAGTTATGGGAACAGAGTGTTCTGCTTTCAGGCATGTAGTCATTCTTGTCTACTGGTCTTCAGGTGTTTCTGTGGGCATGTGTCCTGAGTCCACCAGGCAGGTCACTTGGAGCAGAAAAGTTGGTCTTACCTCTGGTCTCAGACGTGAAGTCGCTCCTTAGAGCAGGGTTTCAGGTCTCCATGAGGGCAGCAAGCAGAAGGGTCAGCCCCCCCCTTCTCTCGGGACCCTGTGCACAGGGGCCCCAGATGGTACTAGGCATTTTCCTCTAGAGTCAAAAATGTGGGCAGAGAGTAGTCTCCTCTGCCTTCCCAGGTGTGTCTGCCCCTCTGAAGGTCTAGCTCTCCCTCCGACAGTATTTGGGTGCAGGGAGCTGTTTGACCAGGTGCCTTCAGATCTGGGTGGTGTCTGTACTGTAGCATTGAGTGCTCCTATCTTCCTGTTCCCAGAGGCCCTATACTGTTTCCTCTTGGGCCAGGGATGTGGGCAAGGGTGGGCAATACTGGCGGTCTCTCCTGCCCTGCAGTCTCAGGAGTACCCACCTGACTGGGTGATGAGCTCTCTCCCCCAAGGGGTTTGGGAGCAGGGAGCTATGGGTGGGTATCAGTGAGGTTCGGGAACCAGCTAGAAACTTCAAGTGTCCGGTCCCAGAGGATTTTTGCCTTTGTGTGTCCTGAGTCCCCCAGGCAGGTCACTTGGAGCAGAAAAGTTGGTCTTATCTCTCGTCTCGGGCCTGAAATTGCTCCTCGGGACTAGGTTTCAGCTCTCTGTGAGGGCAGCAAACCAGAAGGCTATTATAAAATTTTTAACATTAAAGCCAATATTGTTCACAGAAGATAATATTAGGTGATGCTATATTTGGAATCTCTATATTCATTAGTCTCAATTGTTACGTTTATAATATGTTTGTAAGAGAAAATATTTTATGATATGCTGAATACACAGTATATAAAATCATACAAGTAATTTTCTGGCACAACCAGCATAATAGAAATGCCACTGAAATTTTGAACTTTTTTATGGTTCACAGATATATATGCATATAAATATACATAAATCTTTATATGACAAAAATTACCACGTTGTTAAACATCATTAGGTTAAAAAGTACTAGAATAAATGAAACCTTTGACTTTTCATATACCAGGTCTCTTACACTATCGAGGAATTGTTGCATCTATAAATGATATCCATAATTTGTTTAGAGTGTAAGGCTAAGTTTATGTAGTTATTAGTTACTCATTTACAAAGCTACCCTAGAGACTACACACTAAATTTAGACATGAACTATAACTCCTGACATGATTGCTATTGGAAATATGAGAAACTCAAAAAGTCTATGTCTTTTCTTTCTTTTCTTTATCTCAAATCAATATTTTGAAAAAGAAAACAAAAATACTTAAGGAACATTTATAGGAGCATATATATGATTTCTGATTCTTGAATAACATCATGCTATATTACTATAAGGATTATATTAAAACCTTTGATGAGTAACATACATTTTCCACTTACAGAAGGCTTACAAAGAATGAATCTTATAAGTGTCTGAGGTTTATGTATAATTAGCTTGAATATTTCCAGTCAAAGTCCTTCCAATGCTTATATAAATATTCTCAACTTCCTTAGAATATTGATCTACATTTAATAACATTTAAAAATGGCTAACTTTAAAGGACAAGATTTTAATATTTTATGTTTGCCAATAGTTTTGTCAAGATTTTAAAGAATCAGAACTTAAATTTTGGTTTGAGCTGAAATCCTTGCATTAACTCACTGTGTATGTGGTTAAGTAAGGCTATCTCACATATGACATTTTGTGTATTTGAATACAAGTCAACAATTGTATTTGTAGTGATTGATGACATTTAGAACTAATTGAGATCTTTAGCAGAGCAGATTTTAAAAAATAAGGAAAAAGGAAGTAAAAACAGACTTCTAAAATAGCCATACTTTACCAGGAGACAGGAAATAACCTTACCTTGATGGACCTCTACATGCAAAACACAACAGTTTCCTGGCACCATATCCTTCCTTCCAGCATGCCTGTGTCATGTCTAATATCGAATTATCTGTTTCATATTGTTTCTATGTTGTATGAAGAGTGTTTGCAGCACCCTTCCACCTTCCTTCATCCATCGATGTGTTTCATTTTCAAAATTAGTGTGTTCACAGGGACATAGCTGGTGGGGCCTGAAGCTACTTTTCAAGGAAATGATGGAATAAGTCTCAACCCTACAGATTGCCAGTCAATGACCATGTCTGAAGATAAAGAATTCTGCTGAGTCTGGGTCTTTTCTACCAACTCCTTCATTGGTTTTCCCTCTACTCTTTATCTCCCAATGAGAACAGTCCTCTTTTGAAAAACATAAGTACTTTTCTGGGATACTTTTTACCCAGTCTTCACCAAGTCTTGGCTCAAATGAAGCTATCTCTTTTAACAACATTTGTCTCCTAGTTGGCTTGAGTAGGACTTTAAATGTCCAACAGCATCTATAATCAGGAACTAATGAGGTGGATCAGTTGCTTAAGGTTCTTTCTGATAGGTCTGTTGATGTGAGTTTGATCCATTGAACCTACTAGGTAGGACAGATCCAATTACTCCAAAATATCTTTTAGCCTCCATGAGCACCATGGCCTGGATGCCCTCTCCTACAAATAAATGAAATGAGAAAAAAAACCCCACCCCAAATCCATAATGCAACTATTGTGGTGGGAAAGTCATTAGTAAGGAAGCCATTAGTAAGAAATCAGAAAACGAAGCTGTTCATCACAGTATAATTTTCACAAATATTGTTGAGGAATTCCAAACTGCCAAAGGTTCATGATATATTATTACTTCACAGTGCTACAGTCTGACACTCTGTAATTGAGTTCTTTGACCAAGGCTAAACACTGAGCAACCAGAGGAATGTTTATGTGGTCCTTAAAGATTATACAATGCAGAAGCTCATGCAGACCTCCCAGAATTATATAGTGGGTATTCAGATTGTCCTCATTCATATGGAATGAATTACATACTGGAAAACTGCACTCACACTAACTGCACAAGCAGTTCTCCCAACTGAAGAACTCTAAAGCCCATTGCCCTATGCAACAGGCAGTTCTGCCATTCGGCATTCCTCAGCTGTGAATTCTTTGTTTAGCTCTGAACCCCATTTTTTAATAGGGTTATCTGTCTCCCTGCGGTCCTAAAGAAATGTTCAACATCTTTAGTCATAAGGGAAATGCAAATCAAAACAACCCTGAGATTTCACCTCACACCAGTGAGAATGGCTAAGATCAAAAACTCAGGTGACAGCAGATGCTGGCGAGGATTCGGAGAAAGAGGAACACTCCTCCATTGTTGGTGGGGTTGCAGACTGGTACAACCATTCTGGAAATCAGTCTGGAGGTTCCTCAGAAAATTGGACATTGAACTGCCTGAGGATCCAGCTATACCTCTCTTGGGCATATACCCAAAAGATGCCCCAACGTATAAAAAAGACACGTGCTCCACTATGTTCATTGCAGCCTTATTTATAATAGCCAGAAGCTGGAAAGAACCCAGATGCCCTTCAACCGAGGAATGGATACAGAAAATGTGGTACATCTACACAATGGAATATTACTCAGCTATCAAAAACAATGACTTTATGAAATTCGTAGGCAAATGGTTGGAACTGGAAAATATCATCCTGAGTGAGGTAACCCAATCACAGAAAAACACACATGGTATGCACTCATTGATAAGTGGCTATTAGCCCAAATGCTTGAATTACCCTAGATACCTAGAACAAATGAAGCTCAAGAGGGATGATCAAAATGTGAATGCTTCACTCCTTCTTTGAAATGGGAACAAGAATACCCTTGGCAGAGAATAGAGAGGCAAAGATTAAAACAGACACAGAAGGAACACCCATTCAGAGCCTGCCCCACATGTGGCCCATGCATATACAGCCATCCAATTAGACAAGATGGATGAAGCAAAGAAGTGCAGACCGACAGGAGCCGGATGTAGATCTCTCCCGAGAGACACAGCCAGAATACAGCAAACACAGAGGCGAATGCCAGCAGCAAACCACTGAATTGAGAATAGGACCCCCATTGAATGAATCAGAGAAAGAACTGGAAGAGCTAGAAGGGGCTCGAGACCCCATATGTACAACAATGCCAAGCAACCAGAGCTTCCAGGGACTAAGCCACTACCCAGAGAGTATACATGGATTGACCCTGGGCTCCAACTGCATAGGTAGCAATGAATAGCCTAGTAAGAGCACCATTGGAAGGGGAAGCCCTGGGTCCTGCTAAGACTGAACCCCCAGTGAACTAGATTTTTGGGGGAGGGGGCAAGGGGGGGATGGGGAGGAACACCCATACAGAAGGGAGGGGGGGGGTGTTTGCCTGAAACCGGAAAGGGAATAACACTTTAAAAATGTATATAAGAAATACTCAAGTTAATAAAAAAAAACAAAACAAAAACAAAAACAAAGAAACAAAACAAAACAAACAAAAAAAACAGGCAGTTCTGCAGTTAATGCTAAGCCGTCTCTTCTTAGGATACACTTAATAAACATTTTTTTTTTTCTTGGGCTGAGGTGAGGGTCTGGCATCATGAGCATCATGATTTATGTAGAAAGGAAGCCAACTAGCAGATAAGAACTGCTAACCCCTTCCAATCCTAGAACTGAACAAAGCATGTGAGAGAAAGGCCTGGGACCTGTGATTCTCCTTGCCACCTGGGGAACATTGGCCAATTTTAGTCTTTTGAGGGAAAGGGAGCAGAGGGGACAGACAGGGAATTTAGAAGCCCTGCGAGTACTTACAATAATAAAGACACAGTGGAAACAGCTATGGGAAGGCAGATCAACTTTACTTGTGGTGATTCAAGGCTTATACAATTACGGAAATGGGGGTCAGAATATCCAGGATGGGTAAAGGTCATTGGCCAAAGGCTTATAGTACCAAAATGCCTGATTAGCATGGTGAAGCATTTCAGAAATCTCAGGTGCTCGATGAACAGATTCTTATCAGGAGAAAGTCAGTTGAACCTGTAATCTTAACCAAGGCTGTGTGACATTCTGCAGGTAGAGGTAAGTGTGTGGTTTTTAAACTCCTTACATAAAAGGAAGTCCTGCCAATTAAAGGGTCCTCCGTATTGTGCTGAGCCATAAAAGACTGTCTGGACAATGATAACTTTGACATTAATTAGCAGGGCAACAGTAGCCTATGTCTTTTGAATCTTGGGCCTGACCTAGTTCTGTAGCCCATTTCTACCCTCTAGAATAATGTTCCTTTTTCTTTCTTGATGAATTTTCTTTATCACTATCCATGGGATGGACAACTAGGGAGTCCAGGAATCATCTGGAAGTATCATAGGGAACCTGCTGGGATGAAAGTAACCAAGGACAAATAATAAAGTGTCAGACAAACTGTAAGCAATCAGTGCTGTCTTCAGGCAAAATCATTCAGAGAGGAGAGAAATTGTCATAATCATGATGGCATCATTTGTGCTAGCCCTTCGAAAAGCAACTAAAACTCAAATATAGGTTCTTATACATGGCTACTTGACACTGGTTGAATGTCTACAAACTTTGCCTGTTACTTGTATACTGCTATCTATCTATCTATCTATCTATCTATCTATCTATCTATCTATCTATCTATCTATCTGATATTTTCCTGATATATCAGGAAAAATATGTTTCAGGAACTTCTACAAAAAATATGGGAAAAGATTTGAAATTTTTCAACATTTTTTATGAGACTGGCATACTAAGTAGGCACCTCACTTTTCTTTAAATGAAAAATCGAGGGCTCAGTGAGTAAGGAGCTTGCCACACAAGTGTGTTATTGAGTATTAATTCTGAACCCCTGGTAAAGAAGGAAGGCAAAAGCCAACTCCACAACATCAGTCCCCTGGTGGCTTGCTGTGCACAGGTACACCCACGACACACCAACATAAACAACACAAAAATAAGAAATTAAGTTCTTCTTTGAAAATCTGGTGGCATCCTGCACTAAAACTGACTGGCCTTGGGCTTTTTTACTGGTTAAGAGACTTCTAATGACTGCTTCTGTCTTCTTAGGGGTTATTAATTTGTTTATCTAATCTTGAATAGACATCATAGGTCGAGCAGGGGCTGGGAACAGGAGGGATCAGGTTGGGAGACAAGAGAGAGACAGAGTACTGGGAAAGACAACAGGAATCAGGGGGCATCCTGGGCATGAATTAGAAAGTTCCAGGAATCTATGAGAGTGGTACTCACTAAGACTCCTAGCAACTGGGGATATGGAGCCTGAACTGGCCATCTCTCTGTAACTAGGCAAGACTTACCTATAACTTACACTTTGTCCTGCCTTTAACATGTGCTGTGGTAAAGGCGGTGCAGAAGTGGGCAATCAATGACTAGTCCATTTTGAGAATCATGTCTTGGGAAGAAGCCCATCCCTGATGCTGCCTGAAAGACTAGGAATCAGAAGCTGGATAGCCCAAAGACCTAAAAAAGAACCAAATATCACTGGCAAAACCAAGCCAAACCAAAACAAATCAACTAAACCAAACCAAGCCAAACAAACTAACAAACAAGTCAATGAAATGGTTTCTAATGATATTCTGCCATACTCATAGATTGGTACCTAGCCCGATTGTTATCAGAGAGACTTCATCTAGCAACTGATAGAAACAGATGCAGAGACCCACAGCCAAACATTAAGAAAAGGTTGGGAAATCCTGCAGAAGAGGAGGAAGACAGATTGTAGGAGCCAGAGGGGTAAAAGACACCACCCGCAGAATCATGTAACTGGGCTCATAGGGGTTCAGAGACTGAACCAAAAATCAGGGAACTTGCAACTGACTGACCTAGGCCCTCTGAGTATGTGCTACATTTATGTACTTTGTTCTTCTTGTGGGATTCATAACAGCGGAAGAAGGAGCTGTCATTGACTCTTGCTGACTTTTGGAGTTATTTCCATTGTTAACACCTGGAGCAACACAAGAAAGTCATATTCAATGATAACACCTCTCTCCCTCTTCCCTCTTCTCTCTCTCTCTCTCTCTCTCTCTCTCTCTCTCTCTCTCTCTCTCTTTCTCTTTTGAAACAGGGTCTCATTCTATATCACTTTCTGGCTTGGAACTCACTATATAGACAAGGCTGACTTAGAACTCAAGGAGTTCTGCATTTTTCTGCTTTCTGATTAAAGATCCTTGGCACTACACTGGGCTTAATTTTTCTTAAAATATCAGAAAGATGAAAAATTAAATGACATCTATCATGCCCATTTCTTAATTACATCCAAGACACTGTGTCACAAAGAACTTTATGAGATACGCATTTTCCTAGTGGTAGGATCATTTACTCTATTCACTTCGTAGTTATCTTTCATTAAAGTAACAAGTTTATGAAAACTGACACTAGTTCCAATGTTATCATCTAGCAAAAATAAACGGCAACTCTTGACTCTGTGAAGCTTGAAGTTTAGTAGGAAAATAAGCATTAAACTAGAACTAGAGTGTAAATTTAATTTGAGGGACAATATGATGATGGCATGGATGTTCACAGTAGGAATATTTAATCAATCTAAGGGATGAAATTAGACCAAGAACAATTTCAGGGATGTGATGTAACAGTGTTGGAAAATTCTGCTATAAAAGTTGTAATCCACCATGACCAGATAAGCTCTGTGAGCTGAGTGCAAAATGAAGAACTCTCTTTTTCAGTTGGGTTTCCTCTTTTATTTGGAGAGTGTCTCTAACTGTAGGTGCTTGACCTTATCTAGAGGATGACCCTATCCAGAGCTTCCTGCAAGAGCTACATGATTCATCAGTAAGACCCTCTCTGCCATTTCTGTCCTATGATAATTAGATACTGTGTTGTGACCAATCAGCCTTGCATGCCTGTAACCCAAGAAAACCCCTGGGGGAAAGTAATGTAGCTTGTGGTCAGATTACAGGTTCAACTTCCACTCTCCCTATAAAGAACCTACCTGGCAGGTCCTTGGAATTCTTCTTCGGGTAAATGAAACATTCCCAGGACACTGTCCTAGTCAATACTGTTCACCTACTTTGGAAATCCCTACCCACCCCTCACAATCTACATAGTGCTTTTCCACCATGAATAAAGTTGAACTGTCTCACTGAAGCTGATGCTGGAAGTTAATCCATAGGTATTCACAGTCTGAACCCCACCCCTATTTCTGCCAGTGGCCAACAGCCCCGAGAAGGGAGCTTCATGTAATTGTTTGGTCAGGAATGAAGATATTCTAAACAGACACTGTTACAATATCACTGAAGGCTCATTAAGGACAAATTGCTTCGTCCTGGACAAAAAAAAATGGAATGTATCTCTTCTGGGTGGAGACATGACATCTCATCCCTTTCAAGTCAATCCAGTCATACCAGCAAACACTTGCCTAAGGGAGCACCCCTTGGGAAGGTCAGTTAACTTTATGTCATGCTAAAGAGATAGGAGGAATAATTAGCCCATACATGGGGTGATGTACTCCCAGAATTCTCACCTCTATTATAGTTCCTATGAGCCACCACAAAGCTGTTTTGTCTGTCCATCAAAATAGATCTTTTCCTCTTTCTTTTTCTTTAAGATGTTGGCTACTTTCTCTGTTTGACTTCATTCTTTTTATAATGTTTCCCTCCCTGCCATGAGGCTGCTTGCCCATCATATGGCTGACTTCATGCTATCTTAACTCAAACAGCACGGCCTTCCCTTTCTTTTTTGTGTTTTCCTTTCCAGATTCTTGTTGAGATTGACAGCAGGCCTGCCCTGTGGCTTTTCTTTTAAACTCTTAATTTGTCCTAAACCTTGTCTTTGACAACGTTCTAAATTTTTAGAAAGACTTAGAACTCTGTGAGGGATGGCCTTTTCTTCAGTCCCTGCTCCACTCTTTGTCCCTGTATTTCTTCCTGTGAGTATTTTGTTCTTCCTTCTAGGAAGAAATGAAACACCCACATTTTGGGCTTCCTTCTTCTTGGGTCTTATATGATCTGTGAATTTTTTTCTTAGTTATTCTAAGCTTTTGGGTTAATATCCACTTATCAGTGAGTGCCCCACCTGGGGATCCATCCCATATGCAGCCACCAAACTCAATCACTCTTGCTGATGCCAAGAAGCACTTGCTGACAGGAGCCAGATATGGGTGTCTCCTGAGAGGTTCTGCCAGAGCCCTGCTGATATAGATGAGGATAGCTGCAGCTAACCATTGAACTGAACAAGGGGATCCCAATAGAGGAGCTAGAGAAAGGACTGAAGGAACTGAAGGGGTTTACAACCCCATAGGAAGAACAATAATATCAACCAACCAAACCCCACCAGAGCTTCCAGGGTTTAAACCACCAACCAATGAGTACACATGGAGGGACCCATGATTCCAGCCACATATGTGGCAGAGGATGGCATTGTCTGGCATCAATGGTAGAAAAAGCCCTTGGACCTGTGAAGACTCATTTCCCCAATGTAGGGGAATGTGAGGGTGTTGACATTGGAGTGGGTGGGCGGGAGTGGGAACATCCTCATAGAAACTGGGGGTTGGTGGGTGGTAGGGGGTATGGGAGAGGGGAGAAAAGGGATAACATTTGAAATGTAAATGCATAAAATATCCAAAAAATAAAATTATTAAAAAAAGAATTCGAAGACGGGACCCTGATTTCTCCAGTATCATCATTTGTGGCCCTCCCTTTGCTAAGGAGACTGGTGAAACTGAGATTTCTCCAAAAAGCTCAGGTTCAGAGAATAAGAAGGTTGAAGCTGAGTACCAGCTAGAAAGGGAAGCTTGGCTCCTGGAAGGAGAGTTCATATAGATAGGATGAAGAGTTAGACCACCTTGGGGGAAAGAATGGAGCTAAGATGCTGATGAGTAGGGCCTCCCCACAAACAAGATTATATAATCAATCATACATCTCACTTGTCCTTTAAGTAAACCCAGATCTTGTGTCAGGACTCCAAATATGAATTTGGAGGGTCACTGGTGTTGCTGTAAAATTATAAAAAAAAATGCTGTCTTTTATTCCACACTAGATCCAACACTGTAGTGCCCTAAGATATCTGGTAGATGTCTTCATCTCAGTCAGCAAAGTGTCTCACCTCCTCTGTTCTATCCTATATCATCACACTGCCAATGGCTGCTCTCTGGACCTGGCAACAATCTCTACCTGTCTAGTTCCCAAGGCAGGTTGCCACCATGCCAGACATACACATCCCAATTTTGTGGTGGGCCAGAGTATCTAGCCACTACCCACTCTCTTGAATTTAAATCACCACATGAAAGAACACACAACACAATAACTTCTGATCCAATTGATAATTATATAATTTGCTCATCTAGACATACAAAGACCCGTACTCATCCATCCCTTAAGAATATTCATAATAATCTGTAAATGTGAGAGAAGAATCTTAACATCTGCTTCCATGTTCTCTCTGTTGCTTCTCTCTCTCTCTCTCTCTCTCTCTCTCTCTCTCTCTCTCTCTCGTTCCAGTCTCCACCCCTCTCTAAAACTTTTCTCCTGCCCATCCTTCATTCTTGTCCAATTTCAGGCCTCGTTCTATCTTGTACCTGCCTTCACCTGTACAATGACATCATCCTACACACTGGACCTCTGTTCCTGTTCCCAATTTGACTACATTGAATACATTTCTGTTTTTTTTTTTTTTTTTCTGATTTTCTCTATTTGACTCTTCAATTAGACTATTAAGGATGGTGGCTATACCTGGCTTGCTTCAGCAGTCAGAGCCAAGAGTCTGACTCTAAACAACTCCTGTACTAGCTTTGACAAACCTGATGGGATAGAAGATGCATTTTGGGTTTCAGTCACTCCCAGGAAGTTGACCTTAAGTGAAGAGCAAACATTGAATGGCCCCACACAGTTGCCAGCTTCACTTTATTCCAGGAACTTTTCCTTATCTTCCTACTTCTGCTTACACCACCTTATGTTTGCCTCTATTTGATAAAACAATGAAATGAGCATTTGGACTTTAGTTTGGACTCTTGAGATAGTCAAACTTTAGTAAGTTTCCCCTTCATCAGTACATCGCAGGTTTTGACTGATACCTTTACCCTCCCCTGCCCCATAGACACACACAACTTTGACCTGTTTTTGTCCTTTCTGATTTGTTTCAAGACTACTTACTACTTGGTTACTGGATTTGTCTTTCAAAGTTCTAAACTGTTTTGCTTCCATTGAACTATTTAGATGATTGCCTCATTTGTACAATATAATTGGCTTTGCTGATGCTGAAGTATTTTTGGACAAATTTACAGTTCTGTTGAACTATTTGGGCACCTTCCATAAGATGGGAAACCTGAAACTTATTGGTCTTTTGGGGCTCCTTGAGCCATTGGGGGGCTTAAGCCATTGTTGAGTCTTTTACGATGGAGAAACAAGTGTCTTGACAATATGTCAAGCATGATTTGTGAAACCATGGAAAATATCCTGTGCTTCTAGGGAGAATTCTAGATAACTACTGTTATAAATTTCAACGTGCCCGAAGTAGTATGTGACAAAATATAATCTGCTTTTAGAGTTCCTGAAAATAACTGAGTCGCAAACTAAACCTCTGTCAGTTTCATTTTAAATCATTTTGCAGTAAAATGTTCTGTCTTTCTCTCTTTCTCTGTCTCTGTTTCTATGTCTGTCTGTCTGTCTTCCTCTCTGTATGCATGAGTATATGTGTATTGTGTTTGCAGTATGTCCCCACATATGTGTATCCCTGTGCATGAATATGTGTTTGGGGAATGTTGTTGCAAAAATATAAAAATAATAAAGAGTAACAGTGTCTTTTACCCTGCTAGCTCTGTACGACGGTGCCCAGATATCTGCTAGATTATCTTGGCGGAGACACATCCCAGCTGCATACTTTCCTACACTCAAACCCTCACCTAAAAGAACACACAACACAATAATCTTAGATCCAATTGGTAAGATATAATTGCCCACTTAAACATACAATGCCCAGTACTATCTTTGAGAACATTAATAACAACCTGTAAATACACAGAGCAGAATCTTAACATCACTAGCCATCTTGTCCTGCCACGGCTTCTCAGCCCCTCTCCTCCTCCCTGTCTCCTCTTCTCTCCCCTAGTCTCCTCCTCTTCCTTCAAACTTCTCTCCCACCCATCCTTCCTTCTCCTCCAATGACAGGCCTCCTTCTATCCTGTACCTGCCTCACCTGTGACATCATCCTACAGGGGAATGACTTTTGACTGTACTAAAACATGAGTCATTTCTCATTTCCTTTTAAAATTGCCTAAAATGCAGCAATGAAAACAGGTAATTACAGATTTTGAGACTGAAGAGACATAGTTTGTCCAGGATTTTGAATGAGTCAGGTTACTTTGGATCTTCTTGGCTTGAGTTTGAGTGTAGTCATTTCAAATGGTAATTCTGGGAACTGAAATCAAGGAAAAAAAATAGTGTTTCAGTATTTTAAAAAAATAAGAGGTGATTAAGTCATTATAATGTGCCTTTTTTTAATGCTGAGAAAAAAATCTTTAACATTTTTTTGCTGGGTAAGTTTAAGATGTGTATAGAAAGTTAATTTTAGGATTGTTCTGTATGTAGAAGTGATTTTACATAATTACTAAGCTCATCTATATTAAATATGCACACATTTTGTCAGTGCTGACAAGTGCTGAATTTTCTAATTTCATAAATGCTAAAAGATAATGTTTTTGCTGTAAATAATATTAAGCTATTTCTTTTAATATTTAACTTAGTGTGTATAGACATTTTTAAAACTCTCAGGATTTTATGTCTTACTAGGACAATTATTTATCATTTTAATAAAAATGTTAATTAAAAAGTAATTTTTTGTTTTCTATTGACGTATCAGAATATTGGTTTCTTAGATAACTGTATCCATAAAGTTAAGGTTCATTTATGATTGCTTATATTCAAGCCTCCTAGAGAACCATTTTGTACATAACTGTTTTAACGTCATTTTTAGTACTTTTAATGCTCAATGTTTCTGTGACTATACATGTGTATATATGTATGTCTAAGATTTAAATATTATACAAAGGTTTGTTGAGTTAGTATATGTAAGTTAATATATAAGTAAGTAATGTATTTTATTCAAAATATATAATGCTATATTTTATATAAAAGTATAAGGGACAGTAAAATTCTTTTGACATTTTAGCTAATTTTATACAGTAACATTTAGATCCTGCTATTTGGCTCTCTGATCTATAAATATTTATTAAAAGAAAATAGTTATTTTGTTATATGTATGATAATCATTTGTATATGAGAAAATTATTTTTTCATGGCTACTAGTACTGCTCCCTATATTTGCTAAATATCATAATTTTTTCTTTTTTCTTTCTTTTTTTATTTATTTATTTTTTTTGGAAACAAGGCATCACTGTGTAACATTGGCTAGACTGGCATTTGATTTGTACACCAGGCTAGCTTTGAATTAAAAAACATTCACTTGCTTCTGCCTCTCAAGTGCTGGGATTAAAGGTGAGGCTACCACATCCAGCTTAAATGTCTAAAAATTTAAATTTATTCTGCTATAAACATATTGTTCTAACGAGCCAAAGATTCCAAGTTCTACTTCAAATATAGAAACTGAGCTAATTGATGATGATGATGATGATGATGATGATGAAGATGATGACGGCGGAGGCTTTGACAATGATGCTAGCAATAATACGGAAGATCTTCTGTGTAATACTAGGAGTTGCTGCCTTTTTTATATGTTGAATGCATTTATATCCCTATTGCATTATGTATCTTTTAAGGGTTTAGGAAAATACCTTCTCAAACTGGTATTTTTCAGACCCAAAGTGTCATCAGTTTCTTTTCTAGGTTCGTATTTGTGCATTTCTAATTGTATCATGATTATTCTCTTTATGCAAAAATAACTCAAAATGCGTTAACACTGTATACTCCAAGTTGTGACAACTAAAAGGTGTCAGACACTGGTATTTGTTTGACATAAGCCGAAGTAATCGGAAAGGAGGGAGCCTCAATTAAGAAATGCCCCCTTAAAAACCACACGCACGAAAGCACAACACTCTGTCCCCATAACTGGCTGAAAGAAAACAGTAAAGCAGGTCTACAGCACTCCTGACACACAGGCTTATAGGACAGTCTAGCCACTGTCAGAAATAGCAGAACAAAGTAACACTAGAGATAATCTGATGGCGAGAGGCAAGCGCAGGAACCCAAGCAACAGAAACCAAGACTACATGACATCATCAGAGCCCAATTCTCTCACCCAAACAAACATGGAATATCCAAACACACCAGAAAAGCAAGATCTAGTTTCAAAATCATATTTGATCATGATGCTGGAGGACTTCAAGAAAGACGTGAAGAACTCCCTTAGAGAAACAAAGGAAAACATTAATAAACAAGTAGAAGCCTACAGAGAGGAATCGCAAAAATGCCTGAAAGAATTCCAGGAAAACATAAATAAACAAGTAGAAGCCCATAGAGAGGAGACACAAAAATCCCTGAAAGAATTCCAGGAAAACACAATCAAACAGTTGAAGGAATTAAAAATGGAAATAGAAGCAATCAAGAAGGAACACATGGAAACAACCCTGGATATAGAAAACCAAAAGAAGAGACAAGGAGCTGTAGATACAAGCTTCACCAACAGAATACAAGAGATGGAAGAGAGAATCTCAGGAGCAGAAGATTCCATAGAAATCATTGACTCAACGGTCAAAGATAATATAAAGCGGAAAAAGCTACTGGTCCAAAACATACAGGAAATCCAGGACTCAATGAGAAGATCAAACCTAAGGATAATAGGTATAGAAGAGAGTGAAGACTCCCAGCTCAAAGGACCAGTAAATATCTTCAACAAAATCATAGAAGAAAACTTCCCTAACCTAAAAAAAGAGATACCCATAGGCATACAAGAAGCCTACAGAACTCCAAATAGATTGGACCAGAAAAGAAACACCTCCCGTCACATAATAGTCAAAACACCAAACGCACAAAATAAAGAAAAGAATATTAAAAAGCAGTAAGGGAAAAGGTCAAGTAACATATAAAGACAGACCTATCAGAATCACACCAGACTTTTTGCCAGAAACTATGAAGGCCAGAAGATCCTGGACTGATGTCATACAGACCCTAAGAGAACACAAATGCCAGCCCAGGCTACTGTATCCTGCAAAACTCTCAATTAACATAGATGGAGAAACCAAGATATTCCATGACAAAACCAAATTTACACAATATCTTTCTACAAATCCAGCACTACAAAGGATAATAAATGGTAAAGCCCAACATAAGGAGGCAAGCTATACCCTAGAAGAGGCAAGAAACTAATAGTCTTGGCAGCAAAACAAAGAGAAGAAAAGCACACAAACATAACCTCACATCCAAATATGAATATAACAGGAAGCAATAATCACCATTCCTTAATATCTCTCAACATCAATGGCCTCAACTCCCCAATAAAAAGACATAGATTAACAAACTGGATACGCAACGAGGACCCTGCATTCTACTGCCTACAGGAAACACACCTCAGAGACAAAGACAGACACTACCTCAGAGTGAAAGGCTGGGAAACAACTTTCCAAGGAAATGGTCGGAAGAAGCAAGCTGGAGTAGCCATTCTAATATCAAATAAAGTCAATTTTCAACTAAAAGTCATCAAAAAAGATAAGGAAGGACACTTTATATTTATCAAAGGAAAAATCCACCAAGATGAACTCTCAATCCTAAATATCTATGCCCCAAATACAAGGGCACCTACATACGTAACAGAAACCTTACTAAAGCTCAAAACACACATTGCACCTCACACAATAATAGTAGGAGATTTCAACACCCCCACTCTCATCAATGGACAGATCATGGAAACAGAAATTAAACAGAGATTAGACAGACTAAGAGAAGTCATGAGCCAAATGGACTTAATAGATATTTATAGAACGTTCTCCCCTAATGCAAAAGGATATACCTTCTTCTCAGCTCCTCATGGTACTTTCTCCAAAATTGACCATATAATTGGTCAAAAAACAGGCCTCAACAGGTACAGAAAGATAGAAATAATCCCATGAGTGCTATCGGACCACCACGGCCTAAAGCTGGTCTTCAATAACAATAAGGGAAGAATGCTCACATATACGTGGAAATTGAACAATGCTCTACTCAATGATAACCTGGTCAAGGAAGAAATAAAGAAAGAAATTAAAAACTTTTTAGAATTTAATGAAAATGAAGGTACAACATACCCAAACTTATGGGACACAATGAAAGCTGTGCTAAGAGGAAAACTCATAGCGCTGAGTGCCTGCTGAAAGAAACAGGAAAGAGCATATGTCAGCAGCTTGACAGCACACCTAAAAGCTCTAGAACAAAAAGAAGCAAATACACCCAGGAGGAGTAGAAGGCAGGAAATAATCAAACTCAGAACTGAAATCAACCAAGTAGAAACAAAAGGGACCATAGAAAGAATCAACAGAACAAAAAGTTGGTTCTTTGAGAAAATCGACAAGATAGATAAACCCTTAGCCAGACTAAATAGAGGACACAGAGAGTGTGTTCAAATTAACAAAATCAGAAATAAAAAGGGAGACATAACTACAGATTCAGAGGAAATTCAAAAAATCATCAGATCTTACTATAAAAGCCTATATTCAACAAAACTTGAAAATCTGCAGGAAAAAATGGACAATTTCCTAGACAGATACCAGGTACCAAAGTTAAATCAGGAACAGATAAACCAGTTAAACAACCCCATAACTCTTAAGGAAATAGAAGCAGTCATTAAAGGTCTCCCAACCAAAAAGAGCCCAGGTCCAGACGGGTTTAGTGCAGAATTCTATCAGACCTTCATAGAAGACCTCATACCAATATTATCCAAACTATTCCACAAAAGTGAAACAGATGGAGCACTACCGAATTCCTTCTATGAAGCCACAATTACTCTTATACCTAAACCACACAAAGACCCAACAAAGAAAGAGAACTTCAGACCAATTTCCCTTATGAACATCGACGCAAAAATACTCAACAAAATTCTGGCAAACTGAATCCAAGAGCACATCAAAACAATCATCCACCATGATCAAGTAGGCTTCTATCCCAGGCATGCAGGGATGGTTTAATATACGGAAAACCATCAACGTGATCCATTATATAAACAAACTGAAAGAACAAAACCACATGATCATTTCATTAGATGCTGAGAAAGCATTTGACAAAATTCAACACCCCTTCATGATAAAAGTCCTGGAAAGAATAGGAATTCAAGGCCCATACCTAAACATAGTAAAAGCCATATACAGCAAACCAGTGGCTAACATTAAACTAAATGGAGAGAAACTTGAAGCAATCCCACTAAAATCAGGGACTAGACAAGGCTGCCCACTCTCTCCCTACTTATTCAATATAGTTCTTGAAGTTCTAGCCAGAGCAATCAGACAACAAAAGGAGGTCAAGGGGATACAGATCGGAAAAGAAGAAGTCAAAATATCACTATTTGCAGATGATATGATAGTATATTTAAGTGATCCCAAAAGTTCCACCAGAGAACTACTAAAGCTGATAAACAACTTCAGTGGCTGGGTATAAAATTAACTCAAATAAATCAGTAGCCTTCCTCTACACAAAAGAGAAACAAGCCGAGAAAGAAATTAGGGAAACGACACCCTTCATAATAGACCAAATAATATAAAGTACCTCGTGTGACTTTTAACCAAGCAAGTAAAAGATCTGTACAATAAGAACTTCAAGACACTGAAGAAAGAAATTGAAGAAGACCTCAGAAGGTGGAAAGATCTCCCATGCTCATGGATTGGCAGGATTAATATAGTAAAAATGGCCATTTTACCAAAAGCGATCTACAGATTCAATGCAATCCCATCAAAAATACCAATCAATTCTTCAAAAGTTAGACAGAACAATTTGCAATTCATCTGAATAACAAAAAACCCAGGATAGCTAAAACTATCCTCAACAATAAAAAGGACTTCAGGGGAATCACTATCCTTGAACTCAAGCAGTATTACAGAGCAATAGTGATAAAAACTGCATGGTATTGGTACAGAGACAGACAGATAGACCAATGGAACAGAATTGAAGACCCAGAAATGAATCACACACACCTATGGTCCTTGATTTTTGACAAAGAGCAAATCCATCCAATGGAAAACAGATAGCATTTTCAGCAAATGGTGCTGGTTCAACTGGAGGTCAACATGTAGAAGAATGCAGATCGATCCATGCTTATCACCCTGTACAAAGCTTAATTCCAAGTGGATCAAGGACCTCCACATCAAACCAGACACACTCAAACTAATAGAAGAAAAACTAGAGAAGCATCTGGAACACATGGGCACTGGAAAAAATTTCCTGAACAAAACACCAATGGCTTATGCTCTAAGATCAAGAATCAACAAATGGGATCTCATAAAACTGCAAAGCTTCTGTAAGGCAAAGGACACTGTGGTTAGGACAAAACTGCAACCAACAGATTGGGAAAAGATCTTTACCAATCCTACAACAGATAGAGGCCTTATATCCAAAATATACAAAGAACTCAAGAAGTTAGACCGCAGGGAGACAAATAACCCCATTAAAAAATTGGGTTCAGAGCTAAACAAAGAATTCACAGCTGAGGAATGCTGAATGGCTGAGAAACACCTAAAAAAATGTTCAACATCTTTAGTCATAAGGGAAATGCAAATCAAAACAACCCTGAGATTCTACCTCACACCAGTCAGAATGGCTAAGATCAAAAACTCAGGTGACAGCAAATACTGGTGAGGATGCGGAGAAAGAGGAACACTCCTCCATTGTTGGTGGATTGCAGACTGGTACAACCATTCTGGAAATCAGTCTGGATGTTCCTCAGAAAATTGGACATTGAACTGCCTGAGGATCCAGCTATACCTCTCTTGGGCATATACTCAAAAGATGCCCCAACATATAAAAAAGACACGTGCTCCACTATGTTCATCGCAGCCTTATTTATAATAGCCAGAAGCTGGAAAGAACCCAGATGCCCTTCAACCGAGGAATGGATACAGAAAATGTGGTACATCTACACAATGGAATATTACTCAGCTATCAAAAACAATGACTTTATGAAATTGTAAGGCAAATGGTTGAACTGGAAAATATCATCCTGAGTGAGCTAACCTAATCACAGAAAGACATACATGGTATGCACTCATTGATAAGTGGCTATTAGCCCAAATGCTTGAATTACCCTATATGCCTAGAACAAATGAAACTCAAGACGGATGATCAAAATGTGAATGCTTCACTCCTTCTTTAAAAGGGGAACAAGAATACCCTTGGCAGGGAAGAGAGAGGCAAAGATTAAAACAGAGACTGAAGGGATACCCATTCAGAGCCTGCCCCACATTCGGCCTATATATATACATCCACCCACTTAGACAAGATGGATGAAGCAAAGAAGTGCAGAAGTGTAGATCGCTCCTGAGAGACACAGCCAGAATACAGCATATACAGAGGTGAATGCCAGCAGCAAACCACTGAACTGAGAATAGGGACCCCGTTGAAGGAATCAGAGAAAAGAACTGGAAGAGCTTGAAGGGGGCTCAAGACTATATATGTACAACAATGCCAAGCAACCAGAGCTTCCAGGGACTAAGCCACTACCTAAAGACTATACATGGACTGACCCTGGACTCTGACCTCATAGGCAGTAATGAATATCCTAGTAAGAGCACCAGTGGAAGGAAGCCCTGGGTCCTGCTAAGACTGAACCCCAGTGAACTAGACTGTTGGGGGAGGGCAATGGGGGAGGGGTGGGGAGGGAACACCCACAAGGAAGGGGAGGGGGAGGGGATGTTTGCCCGAAACCGGAAAGCGAATAACACTAATTTTATATGAGAAATATTCAAGTTAATAAAAAAAAAAAAAAAAAAAAGAAATGCCCCCTTAAGATAGGATTGTGAGCAAGCCTGTAGGGCATTCCTTTAATTAGCGATTGATGGTGATTAGCTTATCACATCTGGGCTGGTGGTTCTGGGTTCTACAAGAAAGCAGGCTGAGCAAGCCAGGAGGACCAAAGCTGTCTCTGTGACTTCTCCACTAACTCCTGCCTTCAGGTGCCTGCCCTGGTTAATTTCCTGTCCTGACTTCCTTTGGTGATGAGCTGTGATGTGGAAGCAGAAGCTGAACAAACTCTTTCCTCCCCATGTTGCTTTGGTCACGGTGTTTATCATATCAACAGTAATCCTAAGTAATATAATGTCTTAAAGAGTACACCTATAAATAAGCAATTTAACTTTTAAAATATTTATTCCTGTTTATTAGCCCTTCTAAAAGTAACTTAAGTCAAGACTTTATAGAGAATTGGTTTATATGCTAACATGGTAATACCTGTATTTGTTTGACCTTTGGTTTCTGTTTGTATTCTGTTTATAATTTTTTTTCAGTCAGAGGCATATTTTCACTTTAGTATAGAGATTGGGAAAACAATCCCCCAGGCAGGACCAAAACTATTCTAAATAGACATGTCCTTCCCTGTTAAAATAATGGGCCTCAAGAAAGATTTTTCCCCCCTAACTATCTCTTACTAGAGGAAGGAACATTCTGAAGACTAGTGTTTCCAGAGAAGAAACTTGTCTTAGGAAAGAGATTTCACAGAACTCAGACAACTTGTCAGACACTTCCAGAAGAGACTGGACCAGAGGCAAGAATGATGATGTTCAAGGCCATACCTTGCAAGAGCTGTGTAATTATGCATTCTTGGTTTTACTTATTTAAGCCTAAACTTCATGGAAGGACCCCCAAAATGGCTTCCAGTGGGTGGTACTTGATGTGCAAGGTATAAGGAGTTAAGAACAAAGATATGTTATAGGAATTGGCAGGATCAGAAACTTGGTCTTGGCAGTGCAACAAGCTCTCAGTCACTTGGTCTCAATTGGACAAGCAATAGTGAAAGGCAGATTTATCCAGTGTGATCACTCAGAAAGAGAATCAAATCAGTTCTGTTATCTACTTCCAACCCCAGTCACACACTGGGTTCTTACACCAGGGTTAGGTTTACATAAAAAGTCACAGGCTCTGCACATGTAAGCAGACCTGATCAAGGTGTCTCGTTCATCATTGACTGACCCATTATTATCTCGAAGAGATTAGAAGTCTCTCCTGAAAGATGACCTAACAATTTTCAGAATTTTATGACACTTCTTCCTGGGAGATAAGTTCTGACTAGGTAGGCCTCAAACTTTTCCTTCTCCTAAGTGAGATTCTTATATAAATTTCAATGTCTTATACATTTAAAATGTTTATGTGTATAGATAGCTTTTCCTCATATGCCTTTGCATCTTGTGGTTGTTTGGTACACATGGGGGCCAGAACTATGCATCAGATGCCTTGGAACTGAAATTATAGACAGTTGTGAGACACCATGTAGGTTCTGGGAATTAATTTTCGTCCTCTTGAAAAGCAGCAATGTTTTGAATTGCTGAGCCATCTCTCCAGCCCAAATTCCAATTTCTCTACGGCTTTTCTTTTAATCAATAATCCAATAGCTGGAGGGAGCTATACAGCCTTTCAGAACATATCTGTTCCTGCCAGGACAGTTACAATTAGATAGGTATGGGTGATTGACTGAGCAACTGCTGAGCTTCGAAGATCAACAGAAAGCCACAAACATGTTGTAACAAGGCTTTCGTTGTTCTCCAGAGTGGAGTGTTACACTGAAGAGAATGTTCTTGGGAAAAGCAAAGACAAACAAGGTAAAATATAACCCAGTTGAGTTAGAATAACATTATAACAGAGCTGTTGGGGAAAGAATGATCTGAAAAAAAAAAAAAACCAAAACATAACATCAATCATTAGGAAGGTGGTTAAATGAGCAGTATTTTCTATGTGTGATGTTGGGAATAGAATCCAGGGCATCCTGCATGGTAGGCATCAAAATCTACCCTGCACCATAAATTTGACTTTTGACTCACTGTGAGACTAAAGGATGGAAATTAGGAAATTAGTTCCTATCTCAGCAAACAGGTACTTGGTTGGTTATTAGAATCCTTCACCAAGAAAGAGAAAAACAAGGAGAAAGGTGGGTTACAAATGTAAAGGTTATTTCCTTTTCAAGCATACTGAAATTAAATAGGCAAATGGATGGAACTGGAAAATATCATCCTGAGTGAGGTAACCCAATCACAGAAAAACACACATGGTATGCACTCATTGATAAGTGGATATTAGCCCAAATGCTTGAATTGCCCTAGATGCACAGAACACATGAAACTCAAGAGGGATGATCAAAATGTGAATGCTTCACTCCTTCTTTAAAAGGGGAACAAGAATACCCTTGGCAGGGAATAGGGAGGCAAAGTTTAGAACAGAGACAGAAGGAACACCCATTCAGAGCCTACCCCACATGTGGCCCATACATATACAGCCACCCAATTAGACAAGATGGATGAAGCAAAGAAGTACAGGCCAACAGGAACTGGATGTAGATCTCTCCTGAGAGACACAGCCAGAATACAGCAAATACATAGGCGAATGCCAGCAGCAAACCACTGAACTGAGAACGGGACCCCCGTTGAAGGAATCAGAGAAAGAACTGGAAGAGCTTGAAGGGGCTCGAGACCCCATATGAACAACAATGCCAACCAACCAGAGCTTCCAGGGACTAAGAAACCACCCAAAGACTATATATGGACTGACCCTGGGCTCCAACCTCATAGGTAGCAATGAATATCCTAGTAAGAGCACCAGTGGAAGGGGAAGCCCCTGGGTCCTGCTAAGACTGAACCCCAGTGAACTAGACTGTTGCCAATTGGAGGAGGTAATGGGGAAGGATGGGAGGGAACACCAATATAGAAGGGAGGGGCTAGGGGATGTTGGCCCGAAACCAGGGAAAGGAATAACAATTGAAAATGTAAATAAGAAATACTCAAGTTAATAAAGATAACAAAAAAGAATGCCCAGAGACACACAGACCACTCATGTCCACAAGGTACACAGGTCTGCAGCTCTACAAAGAAATACTGCCTAAGAGTTAAAGATCTGTAAACACAGACAGACATACATAGACATACACAGATCATATACTAGGCACGGTGGGCAGGAATAAAAGAAGGGAGTAGTCAAGGCTAATCCCCGAGGAACTATTTAACAGGCAAGAAGAGATAGCTTCAAAATGTGACAGGAAATGAATTTAGAAGAATAGAAATCAGTGGAAAAGAGAGGGGGTAGTCAATGAATGGTGAACCTTCTCTCATAGATTCATCTAAAAACAAAATTTTCAGTGCTTTCTATAAAACCAGGTTCAGGGTCTAATGGAGAAGGTAGCTGGTTACAGTGACTTGAAGAAAGACTAATCAATGGGCAGGTTATTAAATTGATATTTAAATAACATAGTAAAAGAAGAATGGAGGCCGAGAAGGAGCTGCCGCGCATATTCAGTTGGCAAGTTTTCCAAAGAGTAGATGTTCAAGGGTGTTTTGTGTTTGTAAAAAAACCCATTAAAAATTAAATAGAAGCCAAATATTTTTATTTAAAAAATATATTTTCCTAATGTGTGCCTAAAGTCCAGTATGGGGGAGTTATACTAAGTATTGTAATCATATGCTATTTTTATACAGTTGCTGTTGTTTATTGAATATTGAATATGCGATATTTATTTCAATTTGTATTTTTATTAACATAAACCTGGTTTGGGTTTTATGATTTGTGAGATGTTTGAAATTAGACTTCCTGGAACATATCCATCCACCAAAATCTTATTTCATAGCAAAATCTTTTCAACTTTCTGATTAATAATACCGTTATGTTAATCCACCAGAGTACAAGGGTATGCTAATGTCAGGCTCTGTATACATTAAATAAAATTGTGGCATATTAATGATATGCTGCAGTAATGAGAGCGAAATTAACCTTGGCATAGTTCTGGCAAGGAAATGTGGGCCATGCCCTCTACCACACACATAGAGCTGCGTCAGGGTAACGAAGCATGTCATTGTTGCACATAGCAATGGCCAGGAATGTTCTGTACTTGGACAGACCCTGTCTCCCATGGGACCAGAATGAATGCTTTGTGACTTTCCAGGTTGAACTAATACAGAACTTTGGAAATATGTAGACAATCAGAGTGAAGAGTCAAGGACCACCAGTGATGAACTCCAGAGGTGACAAATTCCACAGAGATAGGCATTGGATGAAGACTGACTACTTCAGCATTTCCACTGAGTAAGTTGAGAACAGAAACACTTCCCATGGTGTCTTTCAAGTACAAGAGCTAAACTGTCAGTTTTTCACTGTCTATTTTCCCTTACAACAGAGTCATATGATTTCACTGCAGACAAAAACATCAGAAATGAAATGCTCTCGTAACGGAAACACTTGTGATTGTTTCTATAAGGCTGAAAAGGAAAGGAAGTTCAATACAGTGAGGAGAAACTATAAGTGATGGCCACCGTTTGTTTTGTTAAGAACGATTTATTAACATACAGCCTCAGTAATTTATTTACGTACGACTTCTGGTTGTTTTAAAACTGCAGATGCAAACAAGACTGAAATGTTTCTAGACAGACATTATGGTTTGCAAATATTTATCAGATTCAGCAAAGACAGAGTTTGGCAGCCCATTCTTACAAGAGGAAGTTCAGCTCCAAATAATTTTCCTTTCCACAGACTTATCTTTTTATACCATCAACTAAAACACAGACACAAAGAACAAATGCAAATGGTTTGAATTATGGAGCTGGGAGAGATGGCCCAGTGGTTAGGATGCGTGCTATGCAAGCAAGAGGACCAGATGAGTTTTAATCCCAGGAATTTATGGAAATGCCAAGTAAGAGTGGCAACTCTCCTGTAATTCCAGCTGTGGGTTTATCTAGGAGACTTTGTCTCAAGACATAAGGTAGAAGAGTACTTAAGAAAGATTCTTGTTAGAAACGTTGGGTCTCTACACATATGTGTGTACATGTACATAATGCATCCCACACAAATTCAAATTCAAATGTGCACACACACACACATACACACACACACACACACACACACACACAGAAAGACACTGAGAAAGAACCAAAGTTTTGAATTATGTATTTATTACACATGTCTGAAAGCTCGATAATATCACTATTATTATCCTTTTCTATGACAGACTGTAAACTGTTGAGAAGCAATGAAAGTCAAGGAAAAGTGAAAGGCAACTAGGAAAGAATTATGAAACATCTACTCACGAGGTCACTTATGTTTCCAAAGGAAATATTATTTGAAAAAAATATCTATTTTATTTCTTAAAGATTTATTTTATTTTATGTGTATGTGTGTTTTGTCTGCATGTAAGTATGTGTATGCATTATGTGTATGTTTGGTGCAGGTAGAGGTCAGAAGAAGGCATTTAATCCTCCAGAACTGGAGTCATGGTTGGTTGTGAGCTGCTATGAGGCTGTTCAGAACAGAATTCAAATCCTCTGAAGAGTAACTAGTGCTTTTAACTGCTGAGTCATTTTCTCACCTAGTATTCTCTCTCTCTCTGTCTCTCTCTCTCTCTCCTTCTCTCCCTCCATCCCTCTCTCCATCCCTTCTTCCTCTTTCATAATTTCCTCCCTGCTCTTTGCATTGCCTGTATGTGTGTGTCTGTGTGATATCATGTACACAGTGTGTGGAGAGGGAAAGGTACACATGCTTGTCTGTGAGCAGAGTCTAAAAGAGGCTCTTAGACTAGAGTTGGAATTACAGATATTTGAGGGAACCTGATTTCTTGTCTAGATTCTGGGATCTGAATTTTCCTATTCAGGGGGCACACACATACATAATTTCCTCATGATTACAAAGAAAGCAATTGCAGAGATGCTGGTCTCAAAAGAAAATATTTTTAAAGGATATATTTTAGTATTTCAGGCCTTTGTTCAAGTAACTCACAAAGTAGAGGTTTAAAGGACTTAAACTAAGCTACGGCAAATGTGTTTATTTTATTTTGCTCTCTGGCTGCTATAAGGCAAATGTTGGAGACGTGGTTTTATGAATTTGGCATTTATGCCAGCCTGCCTTTTAGCCTTTCCTATGCAACACATGCCCCTTGAAGTGATCCCCCTGTCTTGTTCTGTCTGTCTGTGTCTGTCTGTGTCTCATGTTTCCACTCAGAGATGGCTTTTGTTCTCCCCTCTCCCTACTAAACCTCTTGCATTAGATCTGTTGGTTGGTCTGATCTCTTTGAGGTACACCTTGGCACCTAACCTGCCAAGGGTATCTTTTTGTCACTTTATCCTAACATAGGATACTAGGCAAATAGTATACCACTGAACTACATCTCCAGATCACCACATTTTAATTCTTTAAAGAAGTATGAAAAATGCTGGAAGATTAATATTTGCCTATAGTACCAGCTACAGGTTTGCAGGAAGGTTACATGTACAATACCTCCTTGTCTTCTAGTTAGTTCAGTGTCAGCTTGAGAAACTTAATGGATCTTACATCAAAATAAAATTTAAAATGAGCAGGCAGTGTTTGAGAACCAATGCCAAGGATAAACTGCTTGTTAGGTGAGTACAAGGACTGCAGCTTCAATTGCCAGCAGTGGTGTCAAAGCTAAGAAAGGCATGGTAGCATGGTTGTAATCCCAGGTCCCCAGAGCAAGCTGGGGTAGCCAGAATCAGTAAGTCTGGGCTCAACAAGAGACATGTTTAAATACACTAGAGAGTGGTCAAGAATGATGACAGGCAACAACTTCAGCTCTTTACATGCATGTGCATATTCACGCATGCACATCTGAACATATACACAGAAACATAAATACAAGAGCATGCACAAAAAATAATTAGAATTTTAGCAGTGGATTTTAGCTGCTTTACCTTCTTAATACATCAATATATTCATACTTTCTATATGAGTATATCATTCATTTTTAGAAAATGGTATTATTTTGTATTTTATTAAATGTTTTTGAGCAGCGATTAAATGTAACATAAATTATAGTATATTTCAATTCATATTAATAATTTTATTTTCTAAGGTTTTACTTTGAAATTTTCCTTTAGTTTATTTGAAATGCTTTTGAAATGAACATGCTATTGTTTTGGACTTACTTGAGTAAATATTTGGGCCAGGAAGAACTCTTGATCATAACAACCTAGATGGGAAATGACCAAAGGCAGTGAGCTAGATGAACGTTGAAGTGCTCGTTTCTACTTTTATAATTCATGGAAGGTGCCTAGGGATGTTGTGGCCCTTATTCCCTAATTTACTTCAAATAAAACTTTGCTTTTAGAAGATTCTGGTAAGACTAATATAGTGGTTAAAAATTCAGTCCCAGCAACTAGCCATTAACTTTAAAGTTGATTATTTGTCAAAGCAGGAGTAAATAGTGTGTTAGTTTAGCTCATAATGGCCATCTTCTGATTCCTTGACTCAGAGTTCTCACATCATTAAATGTCTGGGGTGGGGGGGTCTTTTTGGAAGGTAGTCTCTCAGAATATTTTAGGAGTCAGTGATTAGCTTAACAAATTCAACCAACATCAACATTCCAAATCACTACCCATTCACTCTCTTCAAAATGATTTAATCATTAACTTCAAAGACTAAAGGAAAGGTTTGCATAAGTTAGCATTTTGTTTGATCCTTTAATTTGTGATACAAAATGTTTTGATAGAAATGGCTTACCCAGGTGGCTGGCAGAAAACTTTTATTGCTTTCTGTACACTGCCTGTGTACTTGCTAGGACCCTCTTTTAAAGGCCTGGTTTTGAACTTCCCACTCCCTGCCCTGAGTCTTGAATTTTGGAGCTATATGAACATCACATAGTTTTAGAACTATAGAAGCTACATTCTGAAAGATTTTTTTTCCTTTAGGGGCTTTCGTTCGTTATTGAAAGCATTTCACAAAGGTAATGAATTAACAAGGATAATCTACTTTTCAACACTAAGAAGATGATCAGTCTCTTCCAGGGATGATCCCTTTAATTGTTTATTCTAAAGAAGTGGTCAATCCAGAAATCATATACGCACACACTAAAAACAGTCTCAGCAGATTGTATTTATATATTTATGCATTTACAGTAAAATGTAACAACACCAACACCAATAATAATAATAATAATAATAATAATAACAATAATGTCAATTTAAGGAGTTGCAGAGAAAAAAGAGAAAGGAAAGAATTATTTAATTCCATTTTAATTTAAAATTAATTAATCAAATTAAGAATAAGATACAGCAGAAGTGACAGGTTTGGAGTATCTGGAAATGTAGCTCTTTTCATTTGGGAAGATATAAATGTCCTGAATGTGGACAAACTGATAGAAGAGCTACAGCAACGGATAGCCGAATGATAGAAACGTGATGGCACTTCCCTAACTTCTTTTGAAATTGCTTATTACAGATTTTATTAGCATGCTTTATTTTATACAACAGAGTTGCATTATGACATTTTACTACATGACTACAACCTATTTTGATCATGTTCACCTTCTATTACCACTTTTTAATTCTACTCCATTACCTCTTTAATTTCTTATTATTGGTTTGGAGATACACCATGACCTATTCTATTGCTAAACAGGCAGTGCAAACAGAGTTAGCAGAATAGGCCATAAACAACTTGGCAAGAAAAGGGTTTATTTCCATGTATAATTCATAAGTCACATTCTATTGCTGAAGGAATTTAGGACAAAAACAGAGCAAGAATCTGGAGACGGGAACGGGTACAGAAGTTATGGAAGAGGGCTGCACACTTAGCTGCTCCCCAGGGCTTGCTCAGCTTGCTGTCTTACAGCACCTAGGACCACCTGCCCCAGGATGGCAGCACTCCCTGTGGGGTGGGCCCTCTTGCATCAACTATTAATCAAGAAAATGTACCACATGCTTGCCCCCAGACTAATTTGATGGGGGCAATTTTTCAGTTGAGATTCCTTCTCTCAAATGACTCTAACCTGTGTCAAATTGACATAAAATGTAGCCAACACAAAAGGTAAATAGCAAATAACTAGCCTAAAGATCAGCTGTTGGAACACCAAAGAGATCTTTAACTACAAGCTTTTATTCCCACCTCCTTTGTTCCCAGAAATAAGAACTCTGAGACTAATTATTTATTAATAAGTGCTTAAACCATAAGTTTTAGCTTGTTCTCTGACTAGCTCTTAACTTATTGTCCCTTTATTTTATTTTAAGTCAAGTTCAGCTAAATGCCTAATTTCCTCTTCTCACATCCAACTCCTCAGCTTTCTCCCCACTTGATCTCCTGACTCTTTCCCCAAACCTCTTTTCTGCCAGATGTCCTTCCTCAGCTCATTGGCTATATATTTTTTTTCTTTTTCTTATTAACAGGTGATGTTTGTATGAGAGTCTCTCTACATAGATCCTTATTCTTTTTCCCATACCAATGACAGAATTACAATTAGAGAAGAAAAGTTTTATTTCATTTGGAAAATATTGAGGACTACTGGAGCGGAGTACAACTGGGTGCTCACAAGAAGGTTCACAAAATGTAGAGTATAATAAGTATTATTGGTCTCTGGCATTAGGTCTCCTTCACTGGTCAATGAAATCATCATTCAGTTGCTCTAATACTGGCTGATAACTCACATTATTATTGTTCTTTTGTGCAAAATTGTTCTTGGCAGGACCTATGTCTCTCGAAAGTGCCCAGTTAACTCCTCTCTTCATAGAGGTATAGAAAGTTGGCCTGTTGCTTTACAGTCGGTCTAACTGGATTGCTCAATTTGTCTGATGCTATTTACCAAGGTATCAGACAAATTAATTTTCACCTGAGACTTTATTCTTGCATTTATCTTTTGTGTATCTACCTTTTTCATTCTATTTTTTCTGTGCACACTATTTAAGTAGTTCACAATATAACAACTCAATCTTTTTTTCTTCTTCAAGAAATAAGAGACAAGATAAAGTAAAATTTCGACCACACACTAGAGCCATGTTGTCCAATACAATTATCACTAGCTATTTGTAGTTACAACAATAAAATAATATAAACATTCAGTTCATTAGCCATCTTAGCCACAGCTAAAGATAAAGCAAGAGCAGTTTGATAAATCATCTGATATAGACTCTGCCTTAAGAGCAAAGTAATGTCAAAGAACTTTTAACCTTCAGAGTACCAAGGTGGAAAAATATACACAAGCCTCATACCTACTTGAATTCCTACTCATAAACAGACAGTCTTCACCCCTTATAAGCAATACACAATGAAAGTATTCAATTCTAGAGACTAGAAATAGATACCCTAGTCTACTGTTCTTCAAAAACTACCCAGACCAACTGTGGTGATTTAAGTAAAAATGTCCCCATAAGTTCCTATATTTGAGTGTTTGGACACCAGGGAGTAGAACTGGTGTCCCTGGTCCCTACAGGGAGTAGTACATGGATTGAGAGTTGCAGCTCTGCTGGAAGAGGTGTGGCCTTGTTGCAGGAAGTGTATCACTGAGGGTGGGCTTTCAGGTTTCAAAAGCCATGTGAGGCCCAGTGGCTCTCCCTGCTACCTGTGGATCAGGACATAAAGCACTCACCTCTAAGGCCATACTTACCTGCCTCTGTGCTCTCCACTATGATGATAATGGACTAACTCTCTGAAACTGTAAGCAGGCTACCAATTAAATGCTTTTTTTAAAATAAGTGTTGCCTTGACCATGATGTCTCTTCACAGAAATACAACAATTGACTATGACACCATTTTTTTTTCAACAAAAGAGTTATAGAGAGTTAAGAAAAATCAAAATGCAGCAATCTATAGAGATAGACTCAGATGTAACACAGGCTTTGGAATTATAATTTTGGAGCTTTCAGGACCATGAGACATCTATTGAGAAAAGCTGAAAGCATAGTGGAACTAACCCAATGGAGAGGCTATGTGTTCTGAAGGTTGCAGAACAGGAGGCACAGGACTACTAAGAGCACTTGTAGCCCAAATAATGCCATTGAGAGTCCCTCATGTCATATGTGATACTGCAGCATTTGGTTTATTTTCCTGATGGCTTTTGTTCTTGTTTTGCTTCTAACTCTTTTGGCTGTGTTTCTTTCCTCTCTTTTGCAAACCAATTTTATTATGTGCTACTGTACATTAGAGGCACAGAACTTTAAAAATTTAATTTTACAGGTGCTCACAGTTGAAAAATTGCCTTGAGTCAAAGAAAAAAATTTTTGCCCTTTTGAATGGTGGTGGTGACAGGGACTTAGGAGACTCTTAGAAAAAGGCTAAATACATTTTAAATTAGGAGATAAGCATGAAGTTTTAGAAGTCAGAGATGAACTGCTGTAGTTTAAAATGATGCAATTGTCAAGTTGATAAAGAGTGGGGCATGTGATGATTATTTTCTTGTCAACTGGACAGCATTTAAGATCACCTAGATACATAGCTCTAAGTATTATCTGTGGGACTGTTTATAGTGAGGTTTAACTGAGGAGAGAAGACCACCCTGAATGTCATGACACTGTTCCATGGAATAGGTATCATAGACGGAAAAACAGAGAGAAATGAGATTTGTTGTTGTAAAAATATAAAAAGTAAAAACTTTTTGGTAACTTTTATCCCACTAGGTCCATGCCACAGTGCCCCAAGATATCTGCTAGATATCATGGCGGAAACACATCCCAACTCCTCGGCGGCCCAGTGTCTCCTGCCGCCACACACTTTGCTACACTCAAATTGTCACATAAAAGAACATACAACACAATAATCTTTGACCCAACTGATAAGATATAATTACCCACTTAAACATACAAAACCTGGTACCATCCCTCCCTTGAGAATATTAATAACAACCTGTAAATACACAGAGCGGAATCTTTACGTCAGCCTTCATTGTCCTGCCACAGCTTCTCTTTCCCTCTCCTCTCCTCTCTGTTCCAGTCTCCTTTTCTTCCTTCAAACTTCTCTCCCACCCATCCTTCCTTCTCCTCCAATGACAGGCCTCCTTCTATCCTGTACCTGCCCCTCACCTGTACTTTACAAATTCAATCGGGAGACATTTCTGGTGAAGTCGCCTGATTCCTGAGTACGTGACTAGGCAGCTGTCCTTGGGGCAGTAGAATTAGCATCAAAATACAGATAACTCCAGGGCAAACCACAACATTTTCCACTTTTTGTCCAGTTAAAAAGCCTTTTTACTATATATAAATTGAGTACAATTATTACCATTCTACAATTTATAAAACATGCGATATACTCAACACCCAGTCCATCACTATATCAGTTAAACAGAACATTTAGTTATCCATTCCAGATTAAGAAAGGCTTAAAATCTATATTATATCTTGGCTAGTTTGTATACTATCTGATAACTCTCCAATAAAATATGTATTTTCAGAGTTAAACAGCCTGATAGGCTATGAGACTGTAAGCAGTCTTCAACCCTGTCAGAAATCTTTGAATAACCAAATATCTATACACATAGGAAGCCTAACATGGCTTCCAGAACTGAGACGTTGTAGAGACAAATCTCCACTATCACAGTCCCCTCTGTGATAGTCATAGCAACATGTGAGCCCAAGTCTTCAGCCCTCTGGCACAAAATCAACTGACAGACTCTTGAAATGTAGATTTTGAAGGGCTGATCACCCTGTCTTGGCAGAGTTTATCAGTCAACTATTCTGCATAATTTGTCCCTTTCTGGACAGCATAGTTTGCAGATGAAACAGGCAGTTTTGTCTAGTGGCTGCCTAGCCACAAAGTATTGCCTCACCTGGAGGTAGAGATGTTCAAATTCTTTGTTAAACCTGCCAAAGGGGAACTGTTAGGAGCAGATATGTCTCAACAAAAGATAAATAACTTTAAACCTCAAATTTTGTGGATTTCTGACGTTTTTGAAAACCATCTACTTATATAAGACAATCTGTATGGTTGTCTTTATATCTTAATAATATCTTGAAAGTACTCTCACAAAGTCAGCAATATGTTTGCTATTTGGCCCTTAACTCACATGTGTAATCAACTCAGAAGTTTGTAATGGCATCAATAGAAGGACTGGCTCTAAACCTTGTACTTTTTTTTTTTTTTTTTTTTTTTTTTTTTTTTATTAACTTGAGTATTTTCTTATATACATTTTAGTGTTATTCCCTTCCCGGTTTCCGGCAAACATCCCCTCCCCCTCCCTTCCTTATGGGTGTTCCCTCCTAACCCCCCCCCATTGCCGCCCTCCCCCCAACAGTCTAGTTCACTGGGCATTCAGTCTTAGCAGGACCCAGGGCTTCCCCTTCCACTGGTGCTCTTACTAGGATATTCATTGCTACCTGAGGTCAGAGTCCAGGGTCAGTCCATGTATATGTGGCTTAGTCCCTGGAAGCTCTGGTTGCTTGGCATTGTTGTACATATGGGGTCTCAAGCCCTTCAAGCTCTTCCAGTTCTTTCTCTGATTCCTTCAACGGGGGTCCTATTCTCAGTTCAGTGGTTTGCTGCTGGCATTCGCTCTGTATTTGCTGTATTCTGGCTGTGTCTCTCAGGATCGATCACATCCGGCTCCTGTCGGTCTGCATTTCTTTGCTTCATCCATCTTGTCTAATTGGGTGGCTGTATATGTATGGGCCACCTGTGGGGCAGGCTCTGAATGGGTGTTCCTTCAGTCTCTGTTTTAATCTTTGCCTCTCTCTTCCCTGCCAAGGGTATTCTTGTTCCCCTTTTAAAGAAGGAGTGAAGCATTCACATTTTGATCATCCGTCTTGAGTTTCATTTGTTCTAGGCATCTAGGGTAATTCAAGCATTTGGGCTAATAGCCACTTATCAGTGAGTGCATACCATGTATGTCTTTTCTGTGATTGGGTTAGCTCATCAGGATGATATTTTCCAGTTCAACCATTTGCCTATTTAATTTCATAAAGTCATTGTTTTTGATAGCTGAGTAATATTCCATTGTGTAGATGTACCACATTTTCTGTATCCATTCCTCTGTTGAAGGGCATCTGGGTTCTTTCCAGCTTCTGGCTATTATAAATAAGGCTGGCGAACATAGTGGAGCACGTGTCTTTTTATATGTTGGGGCATCTTTTTGGGTATATGCCCAGGAGAGGTATAGCTGGATCCTCAGGCAGTTCAATGTCCAATTTTCTGAGGAACCTCCAGACTGATTTCCAGAATGGTTGTAGCAGTCTGCAATCCCACCAACAATGGAGGAGTGTTCCCTTTCTCCACATCCTCGCCAGCATTTGCTGTCACCTGAGTTTTTGATCTTAGCCATTCTCACTGGTGTGAGGTGAAATCTCAGGGTTGTTTTGATTTGCATTTCCCTGATGACTAAAGATGTTGAACATTTCTTTAGGTGTTTCTCAGCCATTCGGCATTCCTCTGCTGTGAATTCTTTGTTTAGCTCTGAACCCCATTTTTTAATAGGGTTATTTGTCTCCCTGCAGTCTAACTTTTTGAGTTCTTTGTATATTTTGGACATAAGGTCTCTATCTGTTGTAGGATTGGTAAAGATCTTTTCCCAATCTGTTGGTTGCCGTTTTGTCCTAACCACAGTGTCCTTTGCCTTACAAAAGCTTTGTAGTTTTATGAGATCCCATTTGTCGATTCTTGATCTTAGAGCATAAGCCATTGGTGTTTTGTTCAGGAAATTTTTTCCAGTGCCCATGTGTTCCAGATGCTTCCCTAGTTTTTCTTCTATTAGTTTGAGTGTGTCTGGTTTGATGTGGAGGTCCTTTATCCACTTGGACTTAAGCTTTGTACAGGGTGATAAGCATAGATCGATCTGCATTCTTCTACATGTTGACCTCCAGTTGAACCAGCACCATTTGCTGAAAATGCTATCTTTTTTCCATTGGATGGTTTTGGCTCCTTTGTCAAAAATCAAGTGACCATAGGTGTGTGGGTTCATTTCTGGGTCTTCCATTCTATTCCATTGGTCTATCTGTCTGTCTCTGTACCAATACCATGCAGTTTTTATCACTATTGCTCTGTAATACTGCTTGAGTTCAGGGATAGTGATTCCCCCTGAAGTCCTTTTATTGTTGAGGATATTTTTAGCTATCCTGTAAACCTTGTACTTTTAAACTTTTTTTTTCTTTTTTTCAGAGCTGGGGACTGAACCCAGGGCCTTGTGCTTGCTAGGCAAGCGCTCTACCACTGAGCTAAATCCCCAACCCCACTTTTAAACTTTTAATAAATAAGTTCTATATCAAAGCAAAGATATGATTTTAGCTTAGTTACCAAATGAGACTATGACTATATAACTCAATCTAGCTAATTCCTCCCTGTTAAATTACAACCATTTCTAAATTCCTTATAAAAACTTTAGAATAACCACTTTCAACCCCCCAAGTCCAGGTACTTGGGACAACCACTCCTCTATAACCTCTTCAAGCTGTTCATGGACGTTGAGATATCCTTGGAGATAAGGGAGGGGGTAGGAAGAATGAAGCAAATGCTGTAGCCGATGTGTCCTGACTGGACCCAGCTGAAAGTCCTTGAGACCAGGAATCCAAGTAGGTGCACTCTGTAAAATACAACTCTCAAGACAAAAGTTTAAAATCGAGATATCTGTTTGTTTGATTCTCCTGAATAATATTTTTCAGGTGGTCTACCTCTATCAAATCTGATCAGTATGACTTTATGAGGTTTCCATAGCCTAATCATACTTTTTAAAAACACAAAGACAAAAATCTTTCTCCCAAAATACTGTGTTCCTTAGTCTGTAACCAGAAAAGCTTGTATCTTGTACTCTCTCCCAGAGTAATAATATAATCATAAAACTCAAAGTCACACCCACTATGAAATTAAACAATTTTTTAAAAAGGAAGCAAGCTAAACAATGAGCCTGATAGGCTTTTGTACTCTGCGATATCAGGAAACTAACCCAAAATTCCTGTGGAGCCTATGTTAAGAGAATCTGAGCTTCCTGTTGTGGTAGATATAAAAAATAACCACAAACCCTCGCTAATCAGCATCAACGAGCCATATGGCTTTTAGCGGGGTAATTCATAAAACAAACTAAACACCTTTTATCAATTCTAATATCAATAAGCAACATATCAAACCAGGACTTTAGCCCAAGATATCTCAATCTGTCAAGCTCTCTACCCAGAGCCACAGATTTTTCTTTAACCTTAATAACCTAAATATATATCCTTTTGTTAAGCTCTCTGAATTCACTCTGCCTGGTGTTACAGACATTTATCACAACTCTCTAGTTGGAGGTAATGACTAATTTTTTCCTATCTAAGTTCTGAACTGTGGATGAAAATCCCCACCTGATTCAGGTAATCTCTTTACTCTCTTCTTTCTAAAAACAAACTTAATCACCTTTTAATAATATCTGTAATTAAGAAACAGCTTGTCTAACTAGGATTTCAACCCAAAATTCCCATGAAGCCCATGTTAAAAAGAATATGAGTATCCTGAAAGAAATTCTAAAAAACTTTCTTTAAAAAGCAGCTTTTAATCTCTAACTCTCTGAGCTGCCATTACTTATCACACATCAGGGGACCTACAGCCTGCCAGGCCAGGCTGTTTCCCCCTTTGTTTGAATTCCTGCCCTTAAGATACCACATGACTTAACATGATGCCAGTCTCCTCTTACTTAGAAAATAAAAACTTTCTCTCAACTCTTAGGATTACTAGTGGATTCTTGCCTATCACATTGGTTCGCCATCTGTTGTAAAAATATAAAAACTAAAAAAAGTATTGGTGTCTTTTATCCTGCTAGGTCCAGCACCACGGTGCCCCAAGATATCTGCTAGATATCATGGCAGAAACACATCCCAACTTTGCCGCAGCTGTCCAGTATCTCCAGCCGCCACACACTTTCCTACACTCAAACCCCACATAAAAGAACACACAACACAATAATCTTAGATCGAATTGATAAGATACAATTGCCCACTTAAATATACAAAGCCCGGCACCATCCATCCTTTAAGAACATTGATAACAACTTGTAAATACACAGAGCGAGATCTTTACGACAGCCTCCATTGTCCTGTCACGGCTTCTCTCCCTCTCCTCTCCTCTCTGTTCCAGTCTCCTCTTCCTTCAAACTTCTCTCTCACCCATCCTTCCTTCTCCTCCAATGACAGGCTTCCTTCTATCCTGTAGAGAGTGATCTGAGCATTCGTTTTTATATTTCTGATTTGCAGATGCAAGGTAATTAGTCATTTTGTGACTCCTCTGCCATTTCTTCTTTCCCATGATGGAATTTTAAAAGTTTAGCCAAAAACAAACAAACAAACAAACAAACAAACAAACAAAAAAAACCACCTTTCTTTCTTTAACTTTGCCTTTTGTTAGCATTGAAGAAATTGTTTCATGCAACTAAGGAAGAGAGATTAACAACTTATGACATGGTGAGCTTAAACAGAGTTTCTCTTTTTTCTTTTGTAATCTTTTTTGAATCTTACAAAGGTAAAATCTCCAAACATACAGACATAATATATGCATGTGTGTGCATGCACATATAGACACAAAAAATTTGCTTATTTATGTTCATTTAAGATCTTATTATGTAACCCAGTCTGACCTTTAACTCATGATTCTCTTCCCTTGCTTTTCTGAGTGTTCCGGTTACAGATGTAGGCCATCATGCTAAGCATTCCATTTAAATTTTAAATCTCTTTTAAGAAACACTGTGAAGACTGACCACAGACCTTCTCCACTTTCTTTGGTCTTCCAGATCCAACCCCTAGGCTCCTTCCTAGTGCTGTAACAGATCACAAGCTGCAGCCTCCCTTCCCCTGCCGACCTTTCTGGTGGATCCTACAGACCACCCTCTCCTAACCCTCCTCTCCCTACTTATCTCTGCATTTCACCTCCAACACCAACATCATTCCCTGTGAACACACCAACCAAGGAGGCCATCATTCTCCATGAAAATCCAGAAAGAAAGTAGAAGCTAAGGGACAAAGCTCCCATCCAACAAAGGCAAACTCAGAAAGCAGTACCAAGAATTTTCATCACCCCAAACTCAGATGCATAGACACCAGCTTAAGAGCCCAATCAGTAATCGGCAGGGCATATGTCTTTACTGGAGCCCAGCGATCCTATCACAGCAGGCCTTGAATATTCCAACATAGTGAAACACAAGTAAGAGACCTTAAAACCAACGATATGAAGATGATAGAGGTTTTTAAGGAGGAAATGAATCAATCCCTCCAAGAAATCCTGGAAAACAGAAGGAAAAAACTAGATGAAATAAGCGAATCTCTTAAGGAAAGCCAAGAAAAAACAAATGGCTGTAGAAAATGAATAAAACTGTTCAAGACTTGAAAAGGAAAATAGAAGCAATAAAGAAAACACAAGGAGGAAATTCTGGAAATGAAAACTTTATAAATTCAAACAGGTACCAAAGAGACAAACTTCATCAATAGAATAAAAAAGATGGAAGAGAGAATGTCAGACATTGAAGACATGGTAGAAGAAATGGACACATCAGTCAGATGTCAAATGTTAAATCTAAACATGCTGTCCAGGAAATATGGGACAATATCAAAAGACCAAACCTAAGAAGGAGAAGAACCTCAGCTCAAAAACCCAGAAAATATTTTCAACAAAATCATAGAAAAATTTCCTAACTTAATGAAGAAGATAAAAGAGGTAAAAGAAAGATATAAAATGGCAAATATATTGGACCAGAAAAGAAAATCCCCTTGCCACATAATAGGCAAAAATCATAAATATATAGAACAAAGAAAGATTATTAAAGCCGAAAGAGGGGGCAGGGGGAGCAAAAGTAAAAAGGCCATACAATATATAAAAGCAGTATATATCTCAGTGTTGTTGCTGAAGGCTAGAAGTTTCTATATAGATGTCCTGTAGACTCTGAGAGACCATGGATATCAGCCCAGACTACTATGCCCAGCAAAACTTTCAATGACTATAGATCAAAAAAATAAATTATTCTATGATAAAGTCAAATTTAAACAGTATATGTCTACAAATTCAGTGTTGCAGAAGGTGTTAAAAGGAAAAGACTCTAAACCAAAGATGTTAACTACACCTGTGAAAATACAATCAATAATCTCACACCAGCAATACCTAAAGAAACAAACACCACACACACACACACACACACACACACACACACACACACACACACACACCACCACCACCACCACCACTACCACCACCACCACCATCACCACCACCACCGCCACAAACAAAATAACATAAGTCAAGAATCATTGTTCCTTGATATTTCTCAACATCAATGTTTTCGATTAACCAATAAAAATTATAGATAAACAGAATGAATGTGAAAATAGGAACCATTATTTACTATGTATTCAAGAAATACATCTCAACACGAAGGATTAAGCATTACCTTATGGAAAAGGGTTAAAAAAAGATATTCTGCACAAATAAACCTAAGAAATAAGCTGGCATAGATATTTTAATATCCAAGAAAAGAGACTTTAAAGCAAAACTATTCAAAAGAGATAAAGATTTGCTTCTCAAAGGAAAAAATTGAGCTAGATGATATTTCTTTTTCTTTTTTTTTTAATGGATATTTTTAGTTACATTTTAAATGTTATTCCCTTTCCTGGTTTCCCAGTCATAAGCTCCCTATCCCATCCCCCCTTCTTCTATAAGTGTGTTCCCTCTCCCCAACCACCCTCCCCCTTCCTGCCTCCCTGACCTGACATTCCCCTAGACTGGGGGGGTCCAGCCTCGGCAGGACCAAGGACTTCTCCTCCCATTGGTGCCCAACAAGGTCATCCTCTGCTACATATGCAGCTGGAGTCATGGGTCAGTCCATGTGTTTAGTCTTTGGATAGTGGTTTAATCCCTGGGAGCTCTGGTTGGTTGGTATTGTTGTTCTTATGAGGTTGCAAACCCCTTCAGCTCCTTCAATCTTTTCTCTAATTCCTTCAACAGGGACCCCATTCTCAGTTCAGTGGTTTACTGCTAGCATTCCAGTCTGTATTTGTCATGTTCTGGCTGAGGTCTCAGGAGACAGCTATATCAGGTTCCTGTCAGCATGCACTTCTTGGCTTCATCAATATTGGCAAGATGATCTTTCAATTCCTAACATCTATACTGTCACAAAGGGCACCAAAGTTTGCACAAGAAACAAAAGTTATGCTACTACAGTTTAAAACACATTGAGCCTCACACACTGGTAATGGGAAACTTTAATACCCAAGGTTATCCAGACAAAAACTAAACAGAGAAGTAACAGATGTTGTAAACCAAATGGACCTAACAAATATTTACAGAACATTTCACCCAAACAAAACAGAATATACCTTCTACTCTGCACCTCATGGAACTTTGTCAAAAACTGACCACCTACTGTAAGGATTAGAGTAGCCGAATAAACTCCATTTTGTTTTTAAGGCTTCATTCTTAGTTAATTGCTGTTGGAGGAAGCATGGTCCCCACCCTTGAGGTCTGAGAAAATCACAAAATACCTGACAGTTGCAAAATAGACACAGCAGCTGCAGCTAGCTTATAATAACAGAGTGGGCCAACAAAACATAAGTTGTTCCCAGGTCAAGATGTTCCTTTTTGATATATGTTCTCTCCATGTGGTTTAACCAGGTGCTATAAACCAATTAGCTTAAAGGGCAACATTCCTTTACCCTCTCATGTAACACCAAGGCTTGAAAACTCATTCTTGTGGTTTTTTACTTTATAAACCTCCTACTCCTAGATCTCAGGACTACTCTCTTATTCTGTTACATCAGGAAGGTTTATGGCCCAAACCAGAACTTGAATAAAGACTCTCATGTGCTTGCATAGGAGTTGTAGTTCCTGGTAGTCTCTTTGGGGTTTATGAGAACTGGGCATAATAATACTCCATTACAAATAAAGTCTCAAAAGATACAAGAAAATGAAAATAACTTCCTGTATTCTATCAGACTAGCAGGAGTGAAAGCTGGATTGCAACAATAACTGAAACAAGAGAAAACTTACAAACTCATGGAACCTGAACAACTCTCTGCTCAATGAAAACTGAGTCAAGATGAGATAAAGAAGTGAAAGACTTTCTAGAATTAAATTAAAATGAATACACAGCATACCCAAAAGATAGATTGCATTAAAAGATTGATTTTCAATAAAATATGATACAAAAATTAGAATAATAACACCATCTTCTACCCTTGCTGTGAAATGTATGAATTTCCATTAAGCTCTTTTACACAATAATGCTTACATTTCAGCTCTCTTTTAGAACATGTTCTTGGCTAAAAATTTGTACTTTTTCCAATCTTATCTCTCAAATTCTTTCCCTCCTCTCTTCTTATTTCTGCTACTTCATATTTTTATATTTCCTTATCTAGATTGCTTTATGAGTCAGACTAATTTGTTGACTACAGATTATATCCCATCCCACATGTGTGGTCAACCTTCCACACTTTAGGAGTGTGTTAAGCATAACTCTGATTTTATTGTGTGATTCTTTGAACCTCTTTATAAATGTTGGCAAATATTAGTGAGATGGATAAAATACAGCAGCTCCTACTCATAACAGGAATGAAAATTAACATTTTTTCCCAGAAACAAAATCGCTTTACCAACCAGACACCTTTGATGAGTATTTCTTTATGAGCAGTGCTACTTACCTTACTAATTCCCACTTTTAAAAAACTATGGTCTAAGATTGTTTCTTTAAGACTGTGTACCTAGGGGTTGGGAATTTAGCTCAGTGGTAGAGCGCTTGCCTAGAAAGCGCAAGGCCTTGGGTTCAGTCCTCAGCTCTGAAAAAAAAAAGAAAAAGAAAAAAAAAAAAAGAAAGAAAAAGACTGTGTACCTCGCTTCAAGATTACTATGTACCTGAGGATAACCTTGAACTTCAGTCCTTCCATTTATACTTCATAAGTGCTGAAATTAGAGGAGTGTGTCCCCACACCTGGCTTTATGAGGTACTGTGCGTTGAACCTTAGACCTTAGATATGACAGGTGACTACTATACTGACAAAGCTATCCCAATGAAACTCTCCCCCATCATCTGGATTTTAGCAATTGTTCAAGAGAAAACATCTAAATACATTCTTGAACACCCATCAATGTAGTTAGAGGGAAAAAAACAAAACAAAAGAATAGGAAACAATAAGAAATATAAAACCATCTTTATTAGTGTCAAGAGTACAAAAATCAAAATTCTGCCTGCAAAATCTAGGAAAGATGTAGTCAGCATAAAGTAACCAAGATCTAGAATCTTTTATTGTTGAAAAATAAATGAAGAAAATTCTTAAGGATCATGGGAAGGATCACGGTTGGTCCCAGCAACACTGAGGATAGCACTATTTATTGCCTAAGACCAATGACAGAGCAAAGTGGTAGTGTCAGAATTGGAGTATTAAGATATGGTCAAAATAAACTATAACAATCAAGTTCAACATGAGATAAGCTGAAAGTTTCCTCTCGGCTGACTAGTATTCATGGCATCAAAGTGCTACCCAGGCTGCTGGGAGAAAATCATCAAAAATGTACTTTCCTGAAAATCCTGAGAGCCTCAATACTGAACTGTTAAAGCAAAATGCCCACTCGTGCAATAGTGGCATGAATGTTCTAGGGAAAACCAACCACACTACCCTTTTCCATCTGAGATACCCTCACTGAATAGAATATATGTCTAGTACTGTAAACTTGGAAGAAAGCCTATAGATAGGGATGTCACATGCACTATGAAGGAATCTACTTCTGATGTTTTGAAGAGTGAATAGTTAAACTGCTTCTTAAACCTTCGTGTTTATACCCATCGACAGCTGTAGCTCTCAGCTGTTCAGAGAAGTTTGTTTTGGCAGTCAAAGAACAATAACTAGGGGTTGGGGATTTAGCTCAGTGGTAGAGCGCTCGCCTAGCAAGCGTAAGGCCCTGGGTTCGGTCCCCAGCTCTGGAAAAAAAAAAAAAAAAGAACAATAACTAGGCAAAGAACCAAATATATGTGATTATCACTTAGTCATCCTTAAATGGGACACCTATATCAGCCCTTCACAGGCCCAAGTAGTGTCAGAAAGAGGTAGGAAAAAGATAATAAAATATGGAAAATGAAGAAAGACTTTTGCAATGCTGTCATCTGCATAGCATCATCATTTCAACCAAGCACATATAGCAGGCATGACTTCTGGAACAAGACTCAGAGAAAAACAGGAATATATGAAGGGATTCTAACTGTGGAGAAGGGCCTAGAAAGACTGGAAGAGATATGAAAGGTAATTGTGGTGAAGGTAAATATGACTACAAGTTTTATATACAAGAATGAAGTTATCAAAAGTCAAAGAAAAATAATATTGCTAAAGCTATCTGATTCTTTGTTAATAGACTCTAATATGTATGTATGTAGATATGTGTGTATGTGTATATATATTTCCTCATTTTCAAATTTCTATTAGTAAATAAGGGTTAATTTAGCAGAAATAAAAACAAACAAACCAACAAAAAGAGTCTTTGGTGGCATTGTAGTATTCACGATGGGCCAAGTGTTACTCTCTTGTTTGTACTTCAGCTATATAGGAACATGTTGAAGTCTTCCACAATATGATATGATGTTTCTTATGGTTTGTATATGCTCTGTCCAGGGAGTGGCACTATTAAAAGGTATGAACCAATTTTAGTAGGTGTGTCACTGTGGGCATGGACTATAAGACCCTCATATCCTAGCTGCCTGGAAGTTAGTATTCTGCTAGCAGCCTTCAGATGAAGATGTAGAACTCTTCACATACCTGCTTGGATGTTGCCATGTTCCTGCCTTGATGATAATGGATTGAACCTCTGAACCTGTAAGACAGCCCCAATTAAATGTTGTCCTTATAAGAGTTGCCTTAGTCATGGTGTCTGTTTACAGCAGTAAAACCCTAACTAAGACAATGCTCTTTTTCCTCTTACAATTTTGTTAAGGCTTTCCATGTATTTGTCTAAGCCATTCCTGTAATCATGTGGTACTCAGCAGACAATGTACCTTCATTATAAAACCTCTGTGACCACTCTAGACCTTATTATGTTTCTTCAGTTTTGATATCATCCCACTGTGCATAGCCAGAGCCTTTTGTTTATGTAGATTTTCCTTTCTTTTAAAATTTGTATGGATGTGTGTGTACATACATGTGTGTGTGTGTGTGTGTGTGTGTGTGTGTGTGTGTGTGTGTGTGTGTGTGTGATGCCCATGCCTATATGTTGAGGAGAGCTTTGATTATGCACTTTTATCATTCTGTGCCTTGTTTCTTCCTGGAGCTTGTGGTTTTGGATTATTCTGGAATACAGAAAGTGCCTGTGGTAATCCCTTGCCTCCCTCTCCCTCCAGTAGTGGAGCTAAACCTATGCACAGAACCATGCTTGTTTTCTACATGGGCTCTGGGATTCAAGCTCTGCCCCTTTGCTTACACAGCAAAAGCTTTTAACTGCTGAGCCAGCCCTTAAGCCTCCAGATTCTTTTATTTTTATAATTGTTGATGTGCATTCATTTCAAACAAATATTTAATTATATCTTAGACATGTCATTCTTATGTTCCATCTATTGCCCAGGTTGTGGAGATCATTTTTCTTGTGTTTGATTTACTTCACACATGTGACTCATTGCATTCATAAGAATTTACTAAATGTGTTTTCTCAATGAGATGACAATATTTTCATTCCATCCAAAATAAATATTATTACATTTACTAATTGCATTATTTATTGAGTTGGACACACAGGACATTACTGCATTCCATGCAAAGATGCTACTTTTACTTATAAGGGAAACATTAACTTTTAAAAGTGAATCATTAAAGATTTGATTTTACTATAAACTTTATTGTTAAAGAAATTAAAGTGATCTTTCCATGGTTTATGGAAGTGTTTCAGTTGTCCCCTTTCTTTGATAAAATATAAGGGCCTAAATCTTCAATTTGTTAGTCAGTTTTCCATTGCTGTGACAAAGTCATACAGGAAATCTACTTAAAAGAGGCAAGGATTTGGTTTGGATCATGACCTGAGATTTTAGTATGTGATTGCGTAGTTCTGTTCCCTTGGGCATAAGACAAAGAAGGAAATTATGGTCAAATGGCCAAAGACCAGAAAGCACAAAAGAGGAAGTGGCCAGGATATATCTGTCAAGGGAATCTTACTGACCTACTTCCACCAGCTAGAGCTTCTCCTTCTTAATGTCTCAAGCTATCTCTGCCTAATGTCACTAGCAAGGGACTGAATCTTCAGTATATAAGCTTTTGGTAGACATTGCATATTCAAACTGCAATATTCATAAAGGAATGAGTGCTGTTGGGTTGGGGAAATGGCCCAGTGAGTAAGAGTGTCTGCTACACAGACATGAGGACATGAAATTCAATCTGCAGTAGGATTTTACATGCATGTAAGTTCAGCTTTGTGGGAGACAAAAGAGGACAGAGGGATTGCTGAGGCTTACTGTCCATTCTTTAGGTTCAGGAAGAAACACTGTCTTAAGGAACAAGAGGCTGTTGGGCCAGAAAGTGTTCATGAACCCGAAAAGACCAAGAAGCCAATCCCAAAGCATTAGGGTCTTTTATTATTAGTTTTAGCTTGGGCTCCCTGCCAGCCTTGACACAGCAGGACATGAAGGCAGAGCCCTAAGCTTAGTTTTAGGCAAGCATTTATAGAGGCAAGAAGGGTGTATCTAGCCTGGCACAAATCTAGCTGGGGGCCAATAAGGCATTTAACATAATTGGCTGGTGCTGGTAGCCAAACCATAAACTTAACTTCTGCTTTTCTCTTGATTGGTAGTTGTTAAGAAGTACTAAGTGTGTGAGGCAGGCTTGTCACTCAGAGGTATAGATTTGTTGGGGAATAGCCTAGTCATTGGTGCTAAGTACTGGCTCATTAGGTAACCCGAGTTCAACCTTAGGTCAGGTTCTTTAAGAGGAGTCTAAGCCCAAAAGATCTGGTCTCTCAAGATGATTGAGGAGAGAAAACAGAGGGAAGAAAGAGAGATAGAGAGAAAGGAGGGAGAGAAAGAAAAACAGGAGAGCCAACACTCGTTTTAGCTTAAGTGAGCACACAGTAGCACATACATCAAGCAGATAAACCATGTACCCACACTCCCAAATCCATCCATGCAAAAAAAGAAGGAAGATAAATGTTCTGAAAATACTTCTAGGTTTGTAGTGTTTTTCCAGATGACTATGATGAACCAGATACACACTTATGTAGTTGGGTTCTTATCTAGAATTGCCTAGAAGCCACTGGAATATCAAAAGCTTTTCTCCAGGGAGGCAACATTTTGCTCATAACTCTCTGCTAAAGTCTAAAGCCAGAGTCTTTGGCAGAAGAGAGGAAGGCAGAGAGGAGAAAACTTCAATGAGAAATCAAATATCATTCTATTAAGATGGGACCTTAGATTTTGGTCAAATTCTGTCTCATAAAAGCACGCTTTTCTAGTTTTATGGGCAGTGTAATGTATGAATCATTGAAATGACTGTATGCTAGAGCCTGTATGGCAATGATAAGCTGTGTTTCCAGTTTTTGGAATCTTTCTGGTTTGGCAGTTTGCCTACATTTTCTAGGACAGAAGACAAGAAGAAACAAAATTCCTTCAGAAATTTTATTTATTTTAAAATATGCAATCCATGGAGACAAAATGAACTTACTCTTCAAAACACTTGAGAAATAAAACTGTCAACTGCTTTGATTTTTTTCCCTCCTTATGTGAAGTTTGTCAGTGGGAAGATAGTATGAACTGTCTGGTTTTCTGTTGAGTCTGACCTCTATGTATGTATTTAACAAAAATTATACATCTCACCAGAGTGATTCTAAATAGATATTTGCCTGTCAGTCTTCGCAGAATCTGAATATGTATAAAGCAAACCTAGTTACATGTTTGATTTGTAGGTAGTGCATTATTCTCATATTTCCTGATGCAATGAGATAAAAGATTTATATTATTTGAGCATGTCATAGTTGGAGTCAAGACTCATGCATTAACAATGGTCCTATAAGTGCTGGCTAAGGAAGTGGCTAGATAGGTACCAGTTTTTGGCAGCCCCATATGAAAATTAGTTTCACAGTATTTCAAAAAAAGTTCATATTTATTGTATCTCTGACTGTGATTTTTTTTTTGTAAAAGTAGAATTAAAATCTAAACTTCAAAATTAGGACATAATGTCGTAAGAGCATTGGAAGACATTTTTTAGTTACAAAATATTGCTTATGTATCATTTTTCTACAGTATGTCCTGCCAGAATAACCAAGTATACTTGAAAACTATTTTCAAGTATTTCCAGGATAGATTCCAAGACCCTGTTCCTACGAGTAACTCACACTAGAAACCGAGTCTAATAATTCATGATGTTGAATGGCTTTCTCCTGAGAACTCTGACAAAATCCTCAAATAAAATGTATTCAGTTATTAATTATGCTAAATATGCTGCATGCTCTATAAGATGGAAAGTATTCCATCTCTCTGATTTGGTTAATCAATAGAGAAATGTACTTCTCTGTCAATTATAATATGTGCGATGTTAGACAAACTCATTGTCTATTTTGATACATAGTCTATAAATGAATGAGGAAGAATCAGATCTCTGGAGTTTTTGAAGACAAAAATCAGTGTCATTTCCCCTAGTAACGTCCTTAAAATAAATATGTGCTCCGCTGATGTCTTTTATTCCTCTATTTTGAGGTAATAAATTAAGGATCACAATGTTGGTTAATAGTAGATAGATGAGTAAAACCAAGTATTTAATCTGATAGAAACATGCTCAAATATGTTTGAACATACTTAACATTATTGTAAGTCTTTTGACATTATTGGAGCATATCAATATATCAAAAGTGTACACAATATTTGAAGATATCTTTATATTAGTGAATATATATAAACTAATTTGACTTAAAAATAAAATGTTGACTTACTCAGCTACAGTTTGTTTCTTTCATAAGTTGAGTTTCTTAAGTGTCTGTGAGAAAACGTTACACATTTTTGTTTCTAGTTTTCTAACTTCAGAGATTTATATTTTTTTAAATGGGAAAAATAATCAGGAATTTTATCCTAATGTAGTAGGGTAAGAATTTATGAAAAAATTTGGATTGATTTTAAATTCAGAGAAATTGCAGGTTTAGTGCAACAATTAGTGTGGCTGCTCTCACCACACTTGATGGCATTTTTTTAACTACCTCATTTGTGTGTCTCATAAACATACATTTACTTTTCGAAAGTAGTTGAAGACTTTAAAAGATCAGTGTGTATTTCCTAAGAGCGAAGATGCTGTCTTGAACAACCCATGGAATGACTGTGATAAAAAGGACATACCATTCTTGCATTGTGTCCTCCAGGGTCCATATTAAAATTTTATCAGTTATCCAAGTAAGGACATGCATAGTTGAGGTTGTGTTTCCAGGCCTAAATGTAAATTCAGTACTAAGAATTGAGTATATCTGTCATGGCTCATGAGTTTCTTTCACTCCAGAACCACTCCTCTCATAGACATTTTTGAAGAATACTGGGAGTTCTTCAATTTGATTTCTTCTTATTACATTCAAGTCAGGAAATTAAGATCAGAAGGATATATATTGTATTTGCAGCCCAGCACACCGAGAGACACACATGAAGGTGCCTTGTCCCACTGGTAATTTTAGCTATAGTCATTTCCCTAGGATGGTACTCCTAGTTTTCTTTATAATAATGTTTTATTTTCTCATTAGTAGTTAATAATCTCTCTATAAAGAGATATGTTGAAGACATGTAAATGCACTTCTTTTTAGAAGGTTCATCCTCTCATGTAAGTATATACTGATTATTTTTGCTCAGATCAGTTTTTATCATAACCAAGATGATGATTTTTCTTATTTTAATTTTTATTTATTTTTTAATTGAAAATAGATTTTTTCTCACATAATATATCCTGATTACAGTTTTTCCTTCTTTTACTCTGTCCAGTTTCTCCCCACCTTTTTCTCATTCCCCTGGTTTCTCTCATTAAAACAAGCTTCCAAGAGATAATAATAAAATACAAGTAAATAAACCATAATAAGATAAAACAAAATATATCATGTCGGAGTTGGAGAAGACAAGAAAAAAGAGCTCCAGAGAATATACAAGGATCAGAGAACCACTTGTTTGCACACTCAGGCATCCCATAATAACACTAAGCGGGAAGCCACAACATATGCAGAGGACTTGGTGCAGACCCATGCAGGCCCTATGCTGCTGCTTCGGTCTCTGTGAATTCATACGAGCTTTGATAATGCTTGTTTAGTAGCCTGGCTCTCTTGTTCTCCTTCATTCTTCATATACTGTTTTTGCTTTCTCCTCCACAGCCTTCCCTGGGCCATTTTATTCACATTTATTAAGTTGGCATTCTACCATATTTTCCTAATATGCTAGTGTTTTATTTATTTATATATACATAGATTAGTGGGGTCTTATTGGAATCTGTTACCATCATTGTTATTAAGATTCTTTGAGCTTTCTTTTTCTGGAGTGATTTTAAACCCATTCTCCTTTATTCTCTCTTCTGCATTTAAAAAAAAAAAACTTTCTTGTTCAGTATAAATGATTGTGGAGTGACTTAAAACTTAGCAATGTGGAATTAATTGTTGTTGTTCTACTTTCAAGTAACTTAAAATTGTAATAATCAACTTTTTGCAGCTATAACAAAAGGGAGACTTTTATTCTTCTTTTCACCCTTTGGCGCAGAGTTGAAAAGATTTGGTGATAGGCAGTTGTTCATACCACGACTGCTCAAGTCTCTTGGAAGCCAAGACTTAGGTTCACATTCCATTTAATTGCTTTTGTCAAATGCTTGGAAAGCTATTTTTCAATACGATAGGAAAATATAAATGTGCCAATTTTGAGAGGACATTAATATATTGTGCTTTGAAATGATTGGATTTTTAGAAATATTCCAGTAGTATGAGGGAGACCAAGGGGATAAAGAAACAGAGTTAATTTTGAATAACAGGGTAGATTCTGGAGAAAGAGAGGCAGTAAGAAATTATTGAAGGAAGGTTAGAAAAGGCAAAAAATTATTTTATGTAACATTAAATTTGATATATTAGGGACCCTATAAATTTCTCTGTCATTCTCAATAACTAACAAATTACATACACAAATGCTATGGGAGAATAATTTGTAGAGGTATTTAGAGGCAATATGTAAAGGACAGGGGGTCAGATGTCACTGATAGCAGTTGTCCAGTATACAAACCAGTATAACTATGAAGATATAACCACAGAGGATGCTAAGGAATCTCCGTGAGGGCATTGGATTTACCTTAGAACATCAGATAGCATGTGTGTGTTAGGAGTATAGAGCAAGTCAGACTGCATTTCATGGACTAATCTGTGACTGAGATTATCACTGAAGCATATTTAGGGAATCCATGTGGGCTGGCTATGAGGGTCAGTGCATTAGTAAAGGAAATTGCATCCAGCTGACCCACAGGGAAGTGTTCAGCAGAAGCAGTTATACAAGATATTTATCTGGACCAACTGCATTGTGAGATTGGGAGGAGGCAGAGAACTGAGAACTGTGTCAAAGGTGACTGTGCTCTGCTTCTGGCATGAGACGTACTAATTTATCATCAGGATGGAGGTCAAGGCAACATGCAATTATAACTATCCACTACAGAACTGTTTAAGGGTCAGTTTGTAAGAACAGTTTTGTTAACGATTCACCAAAAGGGTTTATTACTCACCCAGGCATTTAGTTTGACCTTTTCTAGTTGTTTTGAAAATCCAACTGTGAAGTAAGTAAGTATAGGATTCTATTATTCTGACTAGGTCTTAGGATGGGGTAAGAGTTATATACACACAGTGAGATGAAATCATGTGGGACAGGGATATCGATGGAGAGGTTATGTGGGAAGGGAAACATGAGGAAATACATAAGCGTATGATACATATTGGACCTGGTTAGGCTTGGTGTTCTAATGAGTCTCTTCTAATGATACCACTGATGATTGCTCTCCAAAGACCAGGAAAAGCAGCAACTGACAAGGTAATATCTGATATAGAAAGCCTGTATCATTAGTAATACCTACCACGAAGGCCAAATGTTGTTATATTCAAGGGTAGAAGAATAACATTATGGATGGTTAGTTCTTTTTTTTTTTTTTTTTTTTTTTTTTTTTTTTCAGAGCTGGGGACCGAACCCAGAGCCTTGCGGTTGCTAGGCAAGTGCTCTACCACTGAGCTAAATCCCCAACCCAGGATGGTTAGTTCTACATTCAGCTTTTGTGTTTAGTATCAATAATTCATCTCTTCCCCTCTTTCTCTACCTCCTCTTTTTCCTTTCTTCTCCTCTTCCTACTTCATTCCAACTCTGCATATTTTGGAGATAAGATCTCACTAGGAACTCTTGGATTCTTTCCTATTCTACATTAAGACTTGGCTTAACTTGAACTTGTAGTGACCCTCCAAGTTCTGGGCTTACAAGCATGAGCCACCAAACTTTCCTAGTGATTCTTTTTCTGCTGGGTATGAAAGGATCACAGTTAACACAATGGCAATGTGCCAGAAAGGTATGGAACATCATATGATTCAGAAGCTATCCTGTAATGGTATGAAACTTCTTTTTAAATTCTCATCTTAGCAAAGCTATTGTTGCTTACTATGTTCAGCCAATGCATGCCTGGCATGTTTACTGTTTCTAAGGGTTCCCCTGGGGCCAGACGTGAAAAAATACCCCAAGGCTACTGCAATTATGGTCCATGGGGGTGGGGTTACATCTTCAACTGGTAGCATAACCTGGCTATGTATTTTTCTGGTATTGGTGCTGTAATCATGAAAGGCGTGAGAACCAGAGAATCATGGAAGTAAATGTGCAGAAGGCTTGGATTCTCTGAAAAGAGGCTCTGAAAGACACTGAATGAAGTTGTGAAAGTGAAGCTTAATATCTTTAAGATGTTGGAGGTGACAACCTTGTGGCATGTCTACTAAGAAAATACAAATTTAATGGATGAGTGAGATACAGCCAACAGAATACCTATGGACCATGCAGGCCTCAGAGCTGGAAGGGTGGGGCTTCCTATGTCTGTAGGAGCTCAGATAATATGTACAACATGAAGCTACTTAATTTGATATTTGCCCATTTGGAATTGGTCCTGTTTTGGTTTACTCTTTCCTTATGTCACTATTTTTCCTATTAAAATGGGAATGTTTCCTGTGATATTGACTGTTTGAAGTATGTAACTTATTTTTGGATTTTATAGGATTCACACTTAAGTGTTTGTCTCACATGGCAAAAGAGACTTTGAACTTCAGGCTTTTGAACAGGGATGAGACTGTTAAAAAAGAGAAATATTTAGAAATAAGATAAGTGGAGTTTGCATTTTGAGATAAAAATGAGATCTGTGGACCAGGGATGGGGTGTTATGTTTTTATGCCATGTGTTGGGTGTCAAGTTGAGAAAAAGTGGAGTTATTATGGTTAGCCTTTGTTGTAAATGTGCCTCAATTTAGATTTCCACAGATACTCTAGAAGTATCTGGAAAAGTCTTTCTGGAAGGGCTTGACTGAGGAAGGTATACTCATCTTGAATATGGGCAACTGCATTAGTCAGGGTTCTTTAGAGTCACAGAACTAATGGAATGTCTCTATATATTAAGGGAATTTGTTGTGATGACTTAGCATCTGTAGTCCAACTAACCCAACAATGATCAGCTCTGGATGGGAAGTCCAAGAATCTAGTAGTTACTCAGTTCCATTAGACTAGTTGTTTCATCTGATCTTCTGTAGAAGTAGATTCCAACAGATGTGCTGGCAAGTAAATGCAATCAGCTTAAGAAGAGAAAAAATCTTCCTTCTTCCAATGTTCTTAGGTCTCTAGCAGAAAGTGTGGCCCAGATTAAAGGTGTGTACCACCAGGCCTGGATCTGGTGCTTGTTTTGTCTCAGGCTGACCTTGAACTCAGAGGTCTACTTGGCTTAGTATCCTGGGATTAAAGGCCTGTACTGCCTTGCCTGAGCCTAAGCATTTTATAGCCACCATGCCTCAAGATCTCCATGCCAAGGTCCAGGTCAGAAACTTGTTTCTTCCAGCCCTAAGTTCTGGATCATAGGTGAGTCCTCCAATTCTGGATTGTATTTCATTCCAGATACACATCAAGTTGACAACCAGGAATAACCACTACAGCACACTATCCACTGGGTGTTATCCTAACTAAATAGAAAGGAGAAAGCATTCACTTTCCTCTGCTGTGTGTCTAGTTATAATGTGAGCTTTCCTACCATGTTCCTTCTGCCTTTCCTACCGTGATAGACTGTATCTTCTCCAACTATAAGACAAAGTAACTCCTTCCCACCTGAAGTTACTTCTACTCAAGTATCTAGTCAGAACAGTAAGATAAGTAATTAATACAACAGGATGTTAAGTCAGAAAGGTCAGAGTCAGTCCTTAAAGGTACTGATAAAGGTTTTAATTTATATTCCTCCTGAAATAGGAAGGTATGGTGGTTTGAATAAAAATGGACCTTATAGGCCCATAGGGAGGGGCCCTATTTAGAGGTGTGGCTGTGTTGGAGAAAGTGTTACTGGGGTTGGGCTTTGAGGTTTCAGATACTCAAGCAAGGGCCAGGGTCACTCTCTTCCTGCTGATTGTCAATACAGATATAGAACTCCAGGCTTCATGTCAGTCACCATGCCTGCCTGTGTGCCTCCATACTTCCTGACATGATAATAATGGAATAAACCGCTATAATTGTAAGCCAGTCCAAATTAAATGTTTTCCTTTATAAGAATTACTGTGGTCATGGTTTCACTTCCAACAATAAAACCGCAATGAAGGCAGGAAGGTATAGGATGATTTTAGGTAAAGGAATGATATGATCTAATTTTGTAAGCATCCTTTTTTTTTTTGGTTCTTTTTTCGGAGCTGGGGACCGAACCCAGGGCCTTGCGCTTCCTAGGCAAGCGCTCTACCACTGAGCTAAATCCCCAACCCTCTAATTTTGTATCTACTAAGATTATTTTGTTGGTTCTTATGAGACAAATATGTTCTCATATTAGGGGAGAAGGTGTGGTAAGGAGAAACACATTCAGGATTATAGAAATGAGTAGAAAGTTATATAGTACCACAGTGAAGACACTAGGGTATCTTGTACTAGTGATGGATAATATGGTAATGAGAAGTTGCACATTATTTATTAAAGGTACTATTGATGGAAGAAGATGATTTAAAAATGCTTTCAAGAGATCTGATCCAGAAACTGAGAAAGGAAAAAAATGTATTAATTGAGTATTTATGTATTGGCCCATAAACTTAATGTGCCAGTTTGAAAAAAATTATAAGACTCTCAGTTTAGGAATATTTAAGATGCCTGCTGTATATTTTAAAGGAAATATCAAGCAGGGCATGATAGATAGAACTCTGAATTTCTGGATTTGTTGTAAACATGTAGTTAATATTTAAAGATAGCTTAATGAACAGGCTCACAGTGTTAACATAAATAGATTGAGAAATTTCTCTCTCTCTCTCTCCCTCTCTCTCTGTATTTGAGGAGATAAAACTACTATGGTAGCATGGTGCCATGAGAGTTAAGAGAAGACACTTGGATTGAGTTGTTAAAAATGAGTGTGAACAGGTTGTGTGTCACCAGGAGTGCTCACTTTTTTTGAAAGGTGACCTCTTCCCATAAAGATACAGTGACATGTTCAAATAAAGGACTCACATGCTTATGAAAATGACTGAATTCCCAGGAAATGCTTGAATTGACTAGGATTGAGAATACATGTAGTTTCTTTAGTTTCTACCATTCATTTTTCAGTATGGTTCTCTCCTGCTTATTTAGTCCTGATTAACATGCTGTTGCATTAGGTACAATTAAGAATATGATTTATGTAACTGATTTGCTTTAATCTTAGCTCTTATGCTATTATTTATTCTGTGTAATTTTTCACATTTTCCTAATGTGTAAAGTAGGAAAGAAAATAGATTTTATTTACTAGGATCCTTCTGGCTATTAAATATGCTAGTAGAAATTTAATAGTTTGAATAGTACCTAGAATATAACATTTCTTTGAATGTTAACCTCAACTATTGATATGAGACTTTGAAAGAATGATAGTTCAACAGATAATACACAGTAACAAATCTCTAATAGAGTCAATCCTGAGATAATTGAGCCCTGCAGCTATCCCAGGTTTCTGGGCTAGAGAACACAGGAAGGTGAGAGAACAGGAGGTCATAAACACTATGTCAAGTGCTATTGGAAATGGGGGTTCTATTTCATATTATACATTAGGTCTTTATTGAAGGAGGTCAGGGAAGGAACTCAAGGCAGGAATCTTGAAGCAGGAACCCTCTTTAACTTCATGTGCCAGGCCTCTATCATCTGTGAAGCTCTTAATAGTCTTATCTTCCAAGATCCTAAAGAACTCATTAAGTTTTGAGGGCTTGATGGCTTTTCTATTGGATATTTTATGTATTTACATTTCAAATGTTATCCCCTTTCCTGGTTTCCCCCTCTCCCAAACTCCCTCCCCCTGCTTCTATGAGGATGCTCCTACTACTACCCATCCACTCCCACATCAACACCCTGGCACTCCCCTACACTGGGGAAACTAGCCTTCACAGGACCAAGGGCCTCTCTTCCTATTGATGCCAGACAAGACCATCCTCTGCTACATATGCCGCTGGAGCCGTGGGTTTCTCCATGTGTACTTTTGGGTCCCCAGGAGCTCTGGGGGATCTGGCTGGTTGATATTGTTGTTCCTATGGGGTTGCAAACCCCTTCAGTTCCTTCAGTCCTTTCTCTAACTCCTCCATTTGGGTCACCGTACTCAGTCCAGTGGTTAGCTGCAAGCATCCTCTTCTGAACCAGTAAGGCTCTGGCAGAACCTCTCAGAAGACATTCATATCAGGCTCCTGTCAGCAAGCACTTCTTGGCATCAGCAATAGTGACTGTGTTTGGTGGTTGCATTTGAGATGGATCCCCAAGTCGGGCAGTCTCTGGATGGCCTTTCCTTCAGTCTCTGCTCCTTCTTTGTTCCTGTATTTCCTCCCATGAGCATTTTGCTCCCCCTTCTAAGGATTGAAGCATCCACATTTTGGTGTTCCTTCTTCTTGAGCTTCATGTGGTCTGTGAATTTTATCTTGTATATTCTGAGCTTTTGGGCTAGTATCTGCTTATCAGTGAATGCATACTATGTGTGTTCTTTTGTGACTGGGATACCTCACTCAAGACGATATTTTCTAGTCCATCCATTTGCCAAGACTTCATGAAGTCATTGTTTTTAATAGCTGAGTAGTACTCTATTGTGTAGATGTACCACATTTTCTATATCCATTTCTCTGTTGAAGGACACCTGGGTTCTTTACAATTTCTGACTATTGTAACTAAGGCTGCTATGAACATAGTGGGGCATGTGTCCTTGTTATATGTTGGAACATCTTTTGGATATATGCCCAGGAGTGGTATAGCTGGGTCCTCAGGTAGTACTATGCCCAATTTTCTGAGGAACTGCCAGACTGATTTCCAGAGTGATTGTACCAGCTTGCAATCTCACCAACAATGGAGGAGTGTTCCTCTATCTCCACATCCTTGCCAGCATCTGTTGTCACCTGAGGTTTTGATCTTAGCCATTCTTACTGGTATGAGGTGGAATCTCAGGGTTGTTCTCACTTGCATTTACCTGCTGTTGAACATTTCTTTAGGTGCTTCAAGGCCATTATATATTCCTGAGTTGAGAACTTCCACAATACTCCCAAAAACCAACATAGTCAGGTTTGTCAGAGGAATAGTTTACTTTTTTGTACCAATTTCCTGTTAGTTTGCTTTGCTGTTGCTGTCATCAGGAAAGATGTAAACATATTCATTTAGTTTCACAACATTTTTCCCAAGGTTTATTAGCTCCTTATCCTGGACTGTTAATTTTAATTAGCAACTAGAGATTAAGTTCTATATTCCCCATATTACAGCATCTGACATCATTCTTCCTACTGTTAATCTCTGAATTAGTCAGAAGGGCAACCAAAGTTTACTTTCATAAAAAACATTTAGGATTTGCCAGAATCCCATTATGTAAGGGTGTCTTAAATTGAAGATGCCTGTTAACTGTAGGGTCAATGGGTCCTGCAATCAGAGCCCCCAGTTTCTGGGCTCTACTAATACCCTTAGGTGGTAACTGATGCTGCTGAGTTTGTCTTTAATTTAATAAATTCTAGTCATCAATTCATTGTCTCATTTGATACAAATTAAAAGAAGAAAGAGGGACAATCCTATAGGCACAGGTGTTGGCCATTCATAATGTGAAGAGAAGATGATTCTTCAGTGGGAGGTAGGTAAGATACTGCAACTCTTCCATATCGCAGCCTTTATTTGTTCCATATTAAGTTGTATTTGCAGAAGGAAGAAAGAAGTGAAGTGGTATTGAACATCAAACAATCAAACCAACAAGGAAAAGCCATCTCTTACTATTCTTATCTTAGAAGTCATAATAAGTCTATTTATTGAGAAGCAAATCTCAAATGACTTCTAGTGTGAAAAGAGCTTTGCAAAGGAGCACCAGGCAGTACATAATGAAAGGGCAGCTTTGTATGCGGTAGGTTTTGTGTAGGTTCATCTCAGGAGCTAATTTATCCTTGATGTGAGTACAAGGTAATTAATTTAACTGTATTAGGCAAATGAGAGTGTAAAAGGGAGGAGGGCTTAATATTTCAGTAACAGTCATCACAAAAAGTGAAATTCAAATTACGCGATGAGTCTTCAGTTTGGAGTATCGTTGTGTTTCATATCAATAGGTATGATTTTATTTAAGAAATGGCATCATTTGTCATATTAAATTAATACTAATACTTCTTATACAATATTTAAAACTTCTTGTTTATGGATTTCTTTGGTATTATAGCTGTGACTTTGGAGTTTTGATTTTTTACATTTGTGTGTAATTAATTCAGAACATTACATTTATGACCCTGAAGGGACAATACATAGACATTGTAGAGAAATACTGCTCTTCCTAGCTTTACTAATATGCATCCATATAGTCTACTCTGAATGCTGTTACAGAGATATAATGTGACATCTCTGTCCTGAAACACTAAGAAACCTGCTTTGCTGTTGTCAGATTTTTTATTGCCAATTTTAAGAAAATTTTTTTCAGCAGAGTGTTCATGTTCAGCAGGATGTTTCAGAGTTTATGTTTTGTATTCAGACAGTGCCATGATTTTGAGAAGATAAGTAGGCCTTTGGTTCATCACTTAGAAAAATAAAACTAGCAATAGGTAAATCACCTAGTTGCATAGCAACATCACAGATCTGTAGTAGCACAGAGGAGGTATTTGGTAAACAGTAGTGCTGTTAAGCTTGGAGCTGCATATAGCATGAGAAACTGGGCTTAACTGAGGGCATATTTCCTAGGATGTCTGTGATTCTGTAGTATCTGTTAAGTGAACAGCATCTGAAACCTCAAGTTTAAATAACCACTTGGAGAAGGTTTCTTATCACTGGGGGAGAATTATTCATGGATGAGACATGAAAATGACAATCTTTGTGTTAAACCTAAGTCATACTGGAATCATCATGACTCATATCTTGGCAATCTGAGTCATAGGATTCAAGATTATTTTTACTCTCTTCTTCCCTTCCTCCCCTCTTCTCTTCCTCCTTACCACTCTTCCTGCCTCCCTCTTTCCTCTTTTAAAATTTTCTTCTATTTCCTACAGATACAGTGAGCATGCTGTAAAAATGATTTTTTTCTTTCTTTCTTGAATAGTTACTTGGCTAGTTAATAAATTTAGAAATTAGAAAAGTTTTCAACTCTCTAGTAAAAAAGTTTAGTAGATAAATTTTCCAATTAAATGTTTTCTTTGTCAAGTCTCCTTACTATAGAAGCATACCAGAAATAGTTTCCTGTTGCTTTGGGTGTATAAATGCAAAATTTAAAGTTATTCTGCACTGGCATTCAAAGCTCAGCTGCTTATTAAGAAGCGTAGTTAGACCCATGTCCTGAACTTACAATGGGAGCACACTGGGACAGCCTTCAGCATCTTATTGACTGTTAGGATGTAATGAAGATTTCAATTTGACTAGTCAGGATTTGAAATAATCTGATCTCTGAGTGTTCCTGATCTCTGAGTGTTTCATTTAATTTATTTGGAAGATATTTAATTCTTTTAGAGCTCTTCAGAACCTTGTTTTTATATTGCCCTACTCCAGCATCCCCATATCACAGTGAACCATATGGCATTAACACCTTTTGCTTACTAAGACATGACTTTTATGGATGTGATGCAGGATAAAAGATTGAGAATCATGGGTGAAAATCAGTATTTTTTTTACTAAAATTAAAATTCATTGGTTCTTTCCATAACAAATTTGTCACGTTTCCAAGGATTTTAAGTTCATAAAATAAAGTCCTGGATTATTAACATAGTTGTGAACATTTTCAGCTATCACCTTTGGGTAGCTTTCAGTTTCCATGTTTAATGGCAATCTTATCCTGAGGTTACAGGAGAAAATAGGAAACTATTTGATATTCTATGGGGTTTGAAATTAGCTTATTTCACAATAAATTATTCTGTTCAAAAATCATTATGGATTTATTTATTTATTTGCTTTAGCAATTTAGTGTAGGAACTTCTTTTTCTATTTTTAAACTGCATACAGTTTAGTGTTGAGCACCTCTCCTGTAGATTGCTTCAGGACCTGATTGATTGAGTTGCCTCCTTATTAAACTAGAAGGCAGCTATCCTACAAGGTAGCCACTGCCTAGACATTCTGAGCCATGGATGAATGGTTCTCACCCATTTAACTTTGAATTTACAGGCCACATAGTATATGTTGCTAATCACTAACAACTCTATGGAGAGTTTGCATTGGGATGTGCTATATTACGTGTGAGTGACTTACGGACATAAACGGATAGCACACAGGAAAGGTACTGAAGATGCATGTAGGTGGCCTTGTATGATTCTGTGTTATACCTAAATCAGTATCTAGGTGACTGCTGAGCCAAAGAACACTGTAGCTACAGATCCATTACAGATACTGAAGACCCTGTGTCGGGGTGTAGGATTTTACTGAGTCTGAATGATTTGACATCTCACAAGGCTGCTCAGGCCTAAAAGGCAGAGTCAGAAAGGGATCGGGTAAAGTACTAGAGCCACACTGAAAGCTTGAAATCTTGTGTTTCCGTAGGGACTTTAAGCAAATATTATACTTGATTTAGTTCCAGTTCTCCCATTGGGCCCAAAATCACTTTTGCTCAGAGACTTAGCTCTTTTTCCCCTTCTTGGCAGACAGCCGGCTAAATGAAAGTTTTAAATGGATTTCCCCTTTCTCCTTAACATATTAACAGTCCCACTGAGATTTTTCCCTTATCAATAGTTCTAAGTGGGTTCAATCTTCTACAATTTTTTGAAATTAAAATATAATTACATTGTTCTCCCCCTTTTGTTTCCTCTGTCTAATCAGTCCCATGGCCCCTCTTGCTTTCTCTAAAATTTATGACCTCAAATTCTTTAATATATAAATATATGTAGTACATATATATATGTATATATATTCATAGACATATGTATATGTACATGTATATTTACATATATTCATACACATATTCATTCCAAATAGATGAAGCCTGTTCTGTATGTACAATGGTACTTATATGTTTATGATTTCAGGGATGATCACTTCCTGTTGGGTAATCAATTTGGGTTCAGGGAGTTGAGATCTCTTCTCTGGGGAAGAATAGTTCTTTGGCTCTTAAAAAGTCCTAAGTTGCTTAGTTGCTTGTCTAAGGCTGGGGTCTCATATTTCCCCCTTCCATGTTGATATTTCCCCCTTCCATGTTGGTATGTCCACTGTTGTCATTCTTGTTCACATGTTAGATACTCAGCCATGTTTATGAGAGTTCATTGGCATAGTTTCTCTGCCATTTCTAGAAGACACAATGTACAGCCAAATTCCTGTTTCTTTGCTCTTACAATTGTTCTGCCTTCTCTTCCTCTATGATCACTGAGACTTAGGTACAGTAGCTGTGCTGTAATTCTATCATTGGGTGCTATGCATTATATGGTCATTTGTTCCCTACATTTGATAAGGCATAAGCCCTATACTCATCTGTGAAAATCAGGACAAATATTTAGAATGTAGTTAGAAATTATTTTGGTTTAGTAAAGTAGCAGTTGTATGTTTTTCTCCAAGATCCATGGATTCACTAGCCCTTATTACTTGATTAAGTTTCCAGCACCAGACTGGATTTCTCATTTCTTGAGTGAGTTTTAAGTCCAAGTAGGGAGATCTTGTATTCTTGGGGATATCATGCCAGACAAGTTGTTGTTTTAGGTCATAGGCATTATAGCTGCACATAAGATTATGGTTGTTTTTTTTTCCCCTGAGAGCTTAAAACTTGCTTTCCAGTACTATAAAAGCTAATCTCCAGGGAGGATGCTTTCAGGTCAGAACAGTGACCAAAACCTTCCCAAATTGTTTTAGCCATGATGGAGGTGAAACCTTCCACACATAATTATTTGCCTTTGGCCAAAGTGAAAAAAAAAAGTAAATTAATACTCTCACTTCTTGCACCCATTAGCCCTTTGTATTTACCTAAATGTATTTTTATTCTGACTAAGAGCTTTTGGATATTGCCTGAAATTACAATTCATACTTACTTATGCAACAACTTATTGACCTCCTCCTTATGGAAATGTCACAGTAGAGAAGTCATCCTTGTGTTCCTGTCACTTTCATGGGCTCCCCCACGAGATGCTCTCTCTTTAGTCCCTGTTTTGCCAAATTCCTCCCTGATCCTTCTAGGACCTAGAACAAGAAGCTCATATGGTTTTCATATTTTTCTCTTTTCCCTTTGGGTACCCAAGCTCTCATTTCTGTCTTTCCTAAGACTCAGAGTACCTCTTCTCTCTTCGCATACTGTGGAAAGTGTGACAGACACCCCTGCTGCATCTTATTCTAGTTACTCTGCCAGCCTCTTTATTAGTTTTCTGAACTTTCCATGAAGATATTGTTCAGGCTGTAATGTGAACTTCAGAATGAAAATGTGATTGTACTCCTCTACCACTGGCATAGTAATATTTGCTGTTGTTTGAATAAAATTTTTTCTTTAATGAAACTTTCATGATTCTTATTTTCCTTTTGCCTCCTGAATTATATCTCTAGCTTTACTTCTGGCTAGTAGAGCTAGTACTCTCCCTGTGATCCTGTGTTCAGCCTAAGAGAATTAATTCTATTTCTCCAAACATCATTTTCACGAGCCTAGGCCTCTGCATACATACTTTGCTCTTTGCTTTATACATTCTGTTCCTTTGCCTAATGGCCACCAACTTTCAATCTTAGGCACCATTTCCTCCCAGAAGTCTAAGGCACCAGTGTTGTTACTTGTTATGAGGTCACTGTCTCTATATGTGTATATCCTATTATCCTTATCCTGAAAGTGGGATTTACATGTTGCTTTGTCAGTGTGCTGGACTCTGTACAAAGCAACTTTCAACATATGGAACTGCTTATTATTGGTACATAGTGAATAAAACTCTGGGTAAGGCTTGGAAATACATTGTCATTGTAATAACTTCCAGTTCTTTCTTTGTGAGAATATCAATTATGAAACTTATAAGCAAAGGAGAGCGGGAAAGTGTGTCTTCCTTCTAAAGTCCTTTCTGAGTGTTTTCCTTCTGTCTTTTTTGAAGTCACACACTGAAGTCACACACATTCGAAGCATTCATTGCAGATTCCTCTTCAACGTCTTTTGGAATAAAAGGAGACATAGTTCAGAATAAATATACCTGATAATGTTCATTGGGAAAAATTCAAGTTTACATTTTAAGGCAATATATAAAGCCAGTAAACATCAATTCTCTTCATCAGAAATAGAAGTATACAATGCATTATTCAGTCTGTGACCTGTATATAGTTCACTGTGTTTACCAACCACATGATCAAGGGAGAAGGGAGGCTATTCTAACACACTGAATTTATGACCTTACAAATTCTATTTTCTTCATTGTACATTGCATTCCAAACTCTGTGGCAGTTACCAGAAATAGAGATGTCTCTGTGTGATATTAGCAATGCTAAGTAGCATTGTTTGGGACAAATATAACAGAATGTGATCTGCTCCTTAGGGAGATGAATTTGGAGTGGATGAATTTTGAGATAATATGGGCACTCCTGGAACTACAGGTCAGGAGAGACCGACAGTACTGCCCACCCTTGCCCACATCCCTGGCCCAAGAGGAAACTGTATAGGGCCTCTGGGAACAGGAAGATAGGGGCACTCAACACTGCAGACCAGACACTGCCTGGACCTGAAGGGACTCTGTCAAACAGCTCCCTGCACCCAAATCCCCTGGGAGGGAGAGCTAGAACTTAAGAGGAACAGACACGCCTGGGAAGCCAGAGGAGACTACGCTCTGCCCACATTTCTGACTCTAGAGGAAAACGCCTAGTGCCATCTGGGCACCCTGTGCAAAGGGTCCCGAGCGAAGGCTAGGAAGGCCCTTCTGGTTGCTGCCCTCACAGAGAGATGAAGACCGGCTCTGAGAAGTGACTCCAGGCTTGAGAGCAGATGTAAGATGAACTTTTCTGCTCCAAGTGACCTGCTGGGTGGACTCAGGACACATGCCCACAGGAATACCTGAAGACCAGTAGACAGGAATGACTACACACCTGAAAGCAGAACACTGTGTTCCCATTACTGGCTGAAAGAGAACAGGAAAATAGGTCTACAGCACTCTTGACACACAGGCTTATAGGATGGTTTAACCATTGTCATAAATAGCAGAACAAGGTAACACCAGAGACAATGTGATGGCAAGAGGCAAGCACAGGAACCCAAGCAAAAGAAACCAAGACTATATGGCATCATTGGAGTCCAATACTCCCACCAAAGCAAACATTGAATACCCAAACACACAAGAAAAGCAAGATCTAGATTTAAAATCACATTTGATCATGATGATGGAGAACTTCAAGAAAGACATAAAGAACTCCCTTAGAGAAATGAAGGGAAACACAAACAAGCAGAAGCCTATAGAGAGGAAATGCAAAAGTCCCTTTAAGAATGACAGGAAAACACAATCAAGCAGGTGAAGAAGTTAAAAATGGAAATAGAAGCAATAAAGAAAGCACAAAGGGAGACAACCCTGGATAGAGAAAATTAAGGAAGAGACAAGGAGCCATAGATACAAGCATCACCAACAGAATGCAAGAGATAGAAGAGAGAATCTCAGGAGCAGAAGATTCCATAGAAATCATCGACACAACTGTCAAAGATAATGTAAAACGGAAAAAGCTACTGGTCCAAAACATACAGGAAATGCAGGACTCAATGAGAAGATCAAACCTAAGGATAATAGGTATAGAAGAGAGTGAAGACTCCCAACTCAAAGGACCAGTAAATATTTTCAACAAAATCATAGAAGGAAACTTCCCTAGCCTAAAGAAAGAGATGCCCATAAACATACAAGAAGCCTACAGAACTCCAAATAGATTGGACCAGAAAAGAAACCTCTCCCATCTCATAACAGTCAAAACACCAAATGCAGAAAACAAAGAAAGAATATTAAAAACAGTAAGGGAAATGGGTCGAGTAACATATAAAGGCAGACCTATCAGAATTACACCAGACTTCTCACCAGAGACTATGAATGCCAGAAGATCCTGGAAAGATGTCACACAGACCCTAAGAGAACACAAATGCCAGCCGAGGTTACCGTATCCAGCAAAACTCTTAATTAACATAGATGGAGAAACCAACATATTCCATGACAAAACCAAATTTACGCAATATCTTTCTACAAATTCAGTGCTACAAAGGAAAATAAAGGGTAAAGCCCAACACAAGGAAGCAAGCTAGACCCTAGAAAAAGGAAGAAACTTATGGTTTTGCAACAAAACAAAGAGAAGACAAGCGTACAAACATAATCACACCTCCAAATATGAAGATAACAGGAAGCAACAATCACTATCACTTAATATCTCTCAACATCAATGGACTCAATTCCCCAATAAAAAGACACAGATTAACAAACTGGATATGCAATGAGGATCCACCATTTTACTGCCTACAGGAAACACACCTCAGAGACAAAGACAGACACTACCTCAGAGTAAAAGGCTGGAAAACAACTTTCCAAGCAAATTGTCTGAAGAAGCAAGCTGGAGTAGCCATTCTAATATCGAATAAAATTGATTTTCAACCAAAAGTCATCAAAAAAGATAAGGAAGGACACTTCATATTCATCAAAGGAAAAGTCTACCAAGATGAAGTCTCAATCCTAAATATCTATGCTCCAAATACAAGGGCACCAACATACATAAAAGAAACCTTACTAAAGCTCAAAGCACACATTGCACCTCACACAATAATAGTAGGAGATTTCCACACCCCTCTCTAATCAATGGACAGATCATGGAAACAGAAATTAAACAGAGACATAGACAGACTAAGAGAAGTCATGAACCAAATGGATTTAACAGATATTTATAGAACATTCTTTGCTAAAGAAAATGATATACCTTTTCTAACCACATCATGGTACTTTCTCCAAAATTGACCATATGATTGGTCAAAAAACAGACCTCAACATATACAGAAAGATAGAAATAATCCCACACGTCCTATCAGATCACCACGGGCTAAAGCTGGTCTTCAATAGCAGTAAGGAAGGAACGCCCACATATACATGGAAGTTGAACAATACTCTACTCAATGATAACCTGGTCATAGAAGAAATAAAGAAATGAAAGTGGATCAAGAATCTCCACATCAAACCAGATATACTCAAACTAATACAAGAAAAAATGGGCAAAAATCTCGAACACATGGGCACTGGAGAAAATTTTCTGAACAAAACACCAATGGCTTATGCTCTAAGATCAAGTATCGACAAATGGGATCTCATAAGACTGCAAAGCGTCTGTAAGGCAAAGGACAATGTTGTTAGGACAAAATGGCAACCAACAGATTGGGAAAAGATCTTTACCAATCCTATAACTGATAGCGGGCTTATATCCAAAATATACAAAGAACTCATGAAGTTAGACTGCAGGGAGACAAATAACCCTATTAAAAAATGGGATTCAGAGCCAAACAAAAATTTCACAGCTGAGAAATGCCAAAAGGCTGAGAAACACCTAAAGAAATGTTCAACATCTTTAGTCATAAGGGAAGTGCAAATCAAAACAACCCTGAGATTCCACCTCACACCAGTCAGAATGGCTAAGTTCAAAAACTCCAGCAGCAGCAGATGCTGGCGAGGATGTAGAGAAAGAGGAATATTCCTCCATTGTTGGTGGGATTGCCGACTGGTACAACCATTCTGGAAATCAGTCTGGATGTTCCTCAGAAAATTGGACATTGAACTACCTGAGGACCCAGCTATCCCTCTCTCGGGCATATACCCAAAAGATGCCCCAACATATAACAAAGACACATGCTCCACTATGTTCATAGCAACCTTATTTATAATAGCCAGAAGCTGGAAAGAACCCAGATGCCCTTCAACAGAGGAATGGATATAGAAAATGTGGTACATCTACACAATGGAATATTACTCAGCTATCCAAAACAATGACTTTGTGAAATTCATAGGCAAATGGATGGAACTGGAAAATATCTTCCTGAGTGAGGAAACCCAATCACAGAAAAACACACATGGTATGCACTCATCGATAAGTGGAAAATAGTCCAAATGCTCGAATTACCCTAGATGCACAGAACACATGAAACTCAAGAAGGATGACCAAAATGCGAATGCTTCACTCCTTCTTTAAAGGGGAACAAGAATATCCTTGGGAGGGAATAGGGAGGCAAAGTTTAGAATAGAGGCTGAAGGAACACCCATTCAGAGCCTGCCCCACATGTGGCCCATACATATACAGCCACCAAACTAGATAAGATGGATGAAGCAAAGAAGTGCAGGCTGACAGGAACGGATGTAGATCTCTCCCAGAGACACAGCCAGAATACAGCAAATACATAGGCGAATGCCAGCAGCAAACCACTGAACTGAGAACAGGACCCCCGTTGAAGGAGTCAGAGAAAGGTCTGAAAGAGCTTGAAGGGGCTTGAGACCCAATATGAACAATAATGCCACCCAACCAGAGCTTCCAGGGACTACCCACTACCCAAAGACTATACATGGACTGACCCTGGGCTCCAACTGCATAGGTAGTAATGAATATCCTAGTAAGAGCACCAGTGGAAGGGGAAGCCCTTGGTCCTGCCACGAATGAACCCCCAGTGAACATGATTGTTGCAGGGAAGGCTGTAATGGGGGGAGGATGTGGAGGGGAACACCCATGCAAAAGGGGATGGGGAGCAGTTAGGGGAATGTTGGCCAGGAAACCGGGAAAGAGAATAACAATTGAATGTAAATAAGAAATACCCAAGTTATAAAGATGGAGGAAAAAAAATAATGTCTTTTCATTAAAGCTAAGTCTCGACCAGCCCCACCAGGCAGGATTTGGCTGCCAGGCTCAAGATACCAACAAAATGAAAAAGAAAAACAGTAGTAAAAATCAGAGAAAGACCTATTTGGTGTGCTCACATAGGGAAAAGAAGAAATGGTCCCAGAAACACCAAGACTATTTTTGGAGTGTTAACCTAAAGTTTTGGTTATGAATGGTAGGCAAATGTATATATATATTTATGCAGGACTGGTCAAGGGAAGATCTTGTCCATTACTGAGTCATCTTCATCTGAGCTCTAGTTTGTCCTGCATCGTGGCTCCACAAATTGCTAAAATGTCAATCTGTTAACTGCTAGGCTCTTATGGGTAACAGTAGTCATCTAGGAGAATGACCTTGTCTGCTTAGTGACCTCATCTGGAGAATGACTTTGTCTGTCCTGGAATTTAAGGTAGCTAAAGTAGAAAGGTTAGGATAGTAGTTACCTTACTGCTTTCAGCCCAAGTGCTGATACAGAATGAAGGAAGGCAGAGATGTCAGGCTTTTATCCTGCTTTTAGCTATTTTATGGGTCTGGGCAAGGAGTAAATGCGTTTTAGCCCTGTAAAACAAAAGATGCTATTATCGCACTTCAAACTGACTTATTTGAGAATTTTTCTTCCCTCAAAAAGGCAGCTGCAAAATATAGTGAGCCCTGAAGCAACTCATTGCTTTCTTTTAGTAAAAGAATAGATGTAGATTGTTTTGCTGTTGTATTATTTTTGATTTTATTGGCTGGGTCTTACAATGGGAACCAAAGTGGCTCCACCCTTCCAAATGCTAAGATTACAGGCATGCATGCACATACCAGGATGCTGCTATCCACTGGTTTTATTATTCTTTTCTTTTTGTAAATTTTATTAAATAATTTAATTTGTGTGTGTGTGTGTGTGTGTGTGTGTGTGTGTGTGTGTGTATCTGTGTCTGTCTGTGTGTGCATAGGACAACTTGTGGGAGTTGGTTCCTACCTTACAAGATGTGGATGCTAGGGAGCAATAGATCATGAGTCCTGCTGTGTGTGGGCAAATCTTTTTCTACTGAACCATTCTGCCAGCCCTTGTTTCATTCCATTGCTTTTACTTTCTTTGTTATGTTCATTTTGCTTTTCTAAGAGGTTTTAACCCAAAGTCGCATGCTTTTGCTTTTACTTTTATATGTAATAGGTATCATTGTACGTTTTTGTTCAGTAGTCTTTTTTGGGGGGGGGGAGCAAACTTTATTGATGGTATTCAAGAGAGTATGTGGAGTTCCCTAGGCCCCTCCTGTTATTATAGGGGTGTGGGATGATGTCAGGGAGATGCTCAGTGTTGGGACAGGGACTCCTCAGCAAACAAGGGACTCTCTCTTACTCTCAGTGTCTTTGCTGGGGTGGGTGGTCCAGCGCTTTTCACTCCTTGGAGGCCATGTAGGCCATGAAGTCCACCACTCTGTTGCTGTAGCCATATTCAATGTCATACCAGGAAATGAGCTTTACAAAGTTGTCATTGAGAGCCTTAGCATCAAAGGTGAAGAGTGGCAGTTGCTGTTGAAGTTGCAGGAGACAACCTGGCCCTCAGTGTAGCCCAGGATGTAGTGATCCGTTGGATGCTTCATCACCTTCTTGATGTCATCATACTTGGCAGGTTTCTCCGGGCAGCATGTCAGACCAATACACTGAGGGTAGAAACATGGAAGGCCATGCCAGTGAACTTCTGGTTCAGCTCTGGGATAACCTTGCCCACAGCCTTGGGAGCACCAGGAGATGAAGGGATGATGTTCTGGGCAGCCCCACAGCCACCATGCCACAGATTTCCAAAGAGCTATCCACAGTCTTCTGAGTGGCAGTGATGGCATAGATCATTATCATGAACCCTTCCATGATGCCAAAGTTGTCATGGATGACCTTGGCCAGAGGTTCTAAGCAGTTGGTGGTAAAGGATGCATTGCTGACAATCTTGAGTGAATTGTCATATTTCTTACGGTTCACACCATCATAAACATGGGGGCAGAAAGGGCAGAGATAATGACTCGTTTGGCCCCATCCTTCAGGTGGGTCCTGACCTTCTCCATGGTGGTGAAGACACCGGTAAACTCCATGACATACTCAGCACCACCATCACTCCATTTGATATTAGTAGGATTTCACCCCTGGAAGTTGGTGATGGGCTTCCCGTTGATGCCAAGCTTCCCATTCTCAGCCTTGACTATGCTGTTGAATTTGCCCTGGGTACAGTCATACTGGAACATGTAGACCATGTAGTTGGGGTCAATGAAGGGGATTTTGATGGCAACTATCTCCACTTGGCCAACGCAGAGCAGAAAGCATCCCCTGGTAACTAGGTGCCCACTATGGCCAAATCCATTCACGTCTACCTTCATCATCTTGTCTATGGGACAAGACTGGCACTAGACAAGAAGATGCGGCTATCTCTGAAACAAGGAGGAACAGAAAGCCTTTTTTAGTAGTCTTAAGTGTTTAGAACAGGTCAGAAATAATTATTGACATGCCACAGGTACAGGACTGATGCAGAGAAGGTCTTTCTGCTTAGTCATATACTAACCATAGTTAACCAGTCTCTCCAAACTTTGAATGCGATTTTTCTCTTGATTGCGATGAAGTAGCCTGGTCATGTGTTAGCTAAGGGGATGAGAAGAGTGGAGAAATGAAATAAACCATGATAGTTTATAGCTATATCAATTCTTTACAGATAATAGAAGCAGATGGGACCGTGAGTTAGCACATTTGATTTTCATAGATAGATTTGTCAGAGCCAGTTGCCCTCACCTCTCTCAGTCTGCTGGTTCAGCAGGTTCCATCGCAGCTTCTGTGTTTTATTTCTTACTCTGCACATAAGGTAGGTACTTAGGGGAATGCTAGGCCAGTGAGGTGGTAGTGGGTGGATGGGTGGGTAGGGGAACACCCTCATAGAAGCAGGGGGAGGAGGGATGGGATAGCGGGTTTTCAGAGGGGAAACCAGTAAGGGGGGGTAACATTTGAAATATCAATAATTAAAATAACCAATAATAAAATTTTAAAAAGTCTCATTTCTAGTTCTTCCAGGTTATGAAATTCTATTGTGATAACTCCTCAACAATTGTTGAGTAATTTGCTTTGCAAGATGGGTGGTTCTAATATCTGACAATATATTATTGTTTTAAATATAAAAAATGGGTCAGAGGACAAACTTAGTTAAAGTTCTGATATAGAGTTGGAGAGATGGACTAGAGTTTAAGAGAACTTGTTGCTCTTACAGAGGACCTGAGTGCAATTCTGAGAACTCACATCAGGCATTCACATCTGTCTTATTCACTCTTCTGTCCCCCTGTGATGTCAGCACACGTGCTTGCATGCACGCGCATGCACACACACACACACACACACACAGACACAGACACAGACACACACACACACACAGACACACACACAGACACACACGCACATACACACACACACACACGCATGAGAGATACATAAATAAAAATGATAAATATTAAAAGAGATTCTAATACATAGAGCTTACAATTTTATTGACCAACCTGGTTAAGTATTTCACGCTAAAATCATAGACTCATGTCAGGAGCAGTACATATGCTACCACAAAGACTTGTTTTTTAAGAATTTGGCAACAAATAAGGGAGTTTCCTTAAGTTTGTGAATGCTTACGTCATTCTCACTTGGACTTTGCCAACACAGTACTTGGAACCTGTCTGTTTTTAAGATAACTGGGAAATTTGTATTATTATACTCATGGGAAAACATGTCTTAGTTTGTAGGGCATAAAAAAAGAACAGATGGTCTAAGCGGTGCTCAGGGACAATGATTTTAGCTTTAGAACAGAGGACATGTCCACATCAGGGCACTTACCTTCAGGCTTCTCTTTCTGGACAGGAACACTAAGGAGCATTATGTCTGCAGGCTGAATCCACTGCTCTACAGTCATGTGACTCCAGATTTTCCTGTCTTCTACCTGTCCCTTGCTTGTAATTCATTATCTGATCCAACTTGTTCTTCATGCCAGTAGAACTTCATGCCTAGATGTCTTCCTCACAACGAAAGCAATGAGTATTTTCTTCATGAGTCCTAGTTATTAGTTTGTTCAGTGACTCTCAGTTTAGGAATTGGACAATAAAACCCACTTTAATACAACAGATATTAAAGTTACAGAACAGTGTGGCATCACGCATGCTAGGCACATGCCAATCCCTATCCAACATGCCTATCTTTTTTATATTTTGTGATTAATAAAATAGCAATAAAACTTACTTCTTTCTATTTGTCTTTTATAATTTTTTGTATAACTTAATTTATTCCATTAGTGTGAATAATATCTTGCTGTTTCAAATGCTTGCCTGAGGTCCATATCTTCTAATATTGCTTTTTGCTGTCTTATAAGTAATTGTTTACCTTCTCAAATTACATTTATTTCCATCCTTTTTTTCAACTTATTCATAGAATTGCTATGGGTTATTTGTTTTCTTAATATATATATATATATATATACATATATATATATGGAGAGACGGGGGAAGGAGAGAGAGACTGTGTGTGTGTGTGTGTGTGTGTGTGTGTGTGTGTGTGTGTGTGTGTGATTTGTAAGATTTAGGTAAAACTGGACTACCTGTCATGCTTAATTAAAATAAAATGTACTTATTACATGTTCTAATACATAGACTATTGCTTACTTCACCTTTGCTGTTGGCTAATAACCCCTAAGAACAGACTCTGGTTTCCCATCTTTCATAATTCTAACATTGTCTCACACAGACTTTTGAAGTGTTTGCCTACAAAAGTATTATGTTTTCAAGCCTAGCAAGCATGATTAGAAAGAAGAGGGTAACACAGAGCAAGCTCTTTGTTTTTACTGGACACAGATTTGTTACTCAAACCTAGAAGCCAAGATAATAGAGAGTTAGGCAGCACCTGGAAACCAGCTCTGAATCCACACACTGGCTCAGTACAGCACAGAATGTCTCTCCTCTCTATTAAATGGAGAACTGTGTTAAAGCAGCCCATGAGAGCTTTACTTTCCTCCTTAACCCTTTAATCTCCTTCTCCTCCTCCCCTTGAGCTTCCTCTCTTTTCTCTCTTCCTCCTCTTCCTCTTTCTTCATCTTCTCTTCTATTCCTATCATCCCCCCTTGTCTCTTCATTAATTACAAGTTTTTTTCTGAAAAATATTTGAACTTCCAATCACACTTTATGTAGTATAATAACAAAGGCATTAACATTTCGACAGGAAAGCATTCAGAACTAAAACCCAGTTATTACCTTATTATTCTCCACAGCTACTTTGTTTCCTACTAAAATTTCTTGACTTTTTCCCACAGAAGTTTGAGAAACATGGCAGGTGGCTTGCTTTGGCCTCAACTCTTATGAAGGCCACTATGCTACAGTTATGCTACTGTACTTAAACAGAAAAAGGAAATAATTTAAGAACCTGTCTTAAGGTTAGAATCATTTCATGTTTATTAAATATAGAACGTGTTTAAGAGAAATTCCTATGTCTTCTATTGTATAATTTGAATATTTGTGTTCTGTTGAGCGAATCTATGTATTATATTACCAATAGAGAAATTATAGAAACCATCTATTTAACTGTACCTACAATATCACAAAGAAGAAGAGACTATAGGTTTTCTGAAACAATGAGGTAGGAAGAAATTACAAATTACATGATCTCTTTACAACTCCATTGATTCCTTACAGCATGATTTAATGGTTTAAAGGAATAGTCATTTTCTAAAGGATTTAGTTTTCTGCTGTCTAACAATTCCTGTGATTTCTTCCTTTGCCTTTTGGAGTTTTCTCTTTTACTTTATCCATTTCATTTGTTAAAATGTTTCTCCTAAATGTAGAAAGACATCTTTCTTGAATGTGCATGGTTTCCTGGAAAATGAGAAGCTAAGTCAACCTAACAATTTCTTCATTGCCCAGTGGACTCAAGCTATTCTGTATGAAAAAATAAAATAAAATAAAATAAAAGCAATTTGGTCAAGCTTTTCACAAAAAACTAGCGGAATGTGTTCTCTTTGTGGAGAATTTTTATTTAAAAGGTGGTGCTTTAGCATTCAATCCTACAGCTGTTAAGCAAGCAAGAAAGACTGTTTGACAGGCTGCCATCTAGACATTTTTTTTTCTGAGTTAATTGAATGCATGGCTGTTATGAAAGCACATTTATTAATTCCAACACAGCGTGTGTGTGTGTGTGTGTGTGTGTGTGTGTGTATGTGTGTGTGTGTGTGTGTGTGTGTGAATAAGAGAGAGATAGAGGGAGAGGAAAAGGGGAAGGGAGAAGGAAAGGGAGAGGAAGAGGAAGAGGGATAAGGAGAGGGAGAGGGATATCACATGTTAAAGTATTTTTACTCTAGGAAATCCAGAGTTGGAGTATACTGCCAACAGGGAATACATATGTCATGGCAAGACCATGATTGAGCATAGTAAATACAAAATTAAAAGTTTAATTTGTTTAGAAAAAGACACATTATGTTTCCTTCTTGACTAAGTAGTTTGTTTTTACCTTGATTGCTTATAGGCAAATTATGCTAAACTGTTTTTTCACATTGGGTAATAGGATCAGTAAGCTTGAGAGAAGGGGTATAAGTGAGGCGAGTCCTATAGTCCTCTTAGCTTTTCAGCAGGTGCCCTTTCTGGGTCATTTCACATGAATGGATATTCAAACAGAGGGAGTTGGTTCATAGATCCCACTGCTGTGATTGATTTAGATTTCACAGAGGATGCGGTTTTGTGGCAAAGTATCGCTGCTGAGCAGTCATGCAAAAGAGCTACAAAAATTAGTGTAAGACTCTCAAGTCTATTGCTTAATTCCAAGCTGTGTATTGATATTATGACTTTGGAAAGCTAGACAAAGTAGTTAATGGAATCTGATAATTTTCAAGACTTACCTCAATGTGAAAGGTTCAAATTCCGTAGTAGAAAAAAAAATCTCATAATGAGGTTCAGTGAAAACATAGATTGAATATGTTAGGAATTTAAAAAGGCAGTCTGTTGTCATGGAGCTGGAGAGATGGCTCAGAGGTTATGATTACTTGCTGTCCCTGCCTAAGGACCAAACCCAGGTCCAAGCACCCATGTCAGGTGCCTCACAATCATCTATAACTCCAGCTCTAGGGGATCCAGTGCCTCGCTCTGCCTCCTTGAACAGACATGTAGCATAAACACACACACACACACACACACACACACATGAATAAAATTAAATCTTGAAAATAGTTTGTCACTCTAGAACTAACCAACCCTGAGGAAATACAAACAATGTGATGCCAGTGTAGTTGATAATTTTGACTAATAGATAAGTTCCTTGAATGACATAGATTACCAAAACTGATACATGATGAAATAGAAATGTTAATGGGATATTTCTCCATGTAAAGGCGTATCTCTAATTTCTTCATGCTTCTTAATCAATATTAGTATCAGGACCACAGCAGCAGATACAAAAGCAGGACAACCCCCCCCCCCGATGTTTAGACTTGAATCTGCCAAAGTAAAGAATGTAGAGCTGAAAATGTAAGAAAAATATCACTAGAGCATAGAACTCTTAAAGTGAATTAGAACTGAGGTATACCATCAGACTCTGGAATACCACCAGGATTGGGCTGTAGTTTAGAGTCAAGCCGTTAGGAAAAAATTCCTTTGAAAGGCAAAGATAAGTTACAATATGATGATGGTTGGTAGGGATAAGATTCTGTAGAAAAGTAAAGAGCTTGGTGTTGAAATAAAGTAAATATTCTCCCCTGTTCTTTCCTTTAGACTGGAAGAAATAAGACAAAATTTATATTAGATGGTAAGAAATCAAGAAATCTTTCAGAGTTTAAGCTTTTTCAATAAAATTGTCTAAAAGTTAGAACTATTAGGAATCTGAGAAGTGTAGAAATTATTTGAACTAACCTAAATAAGTGGTGGAAAAGGTTGTCAGTTTGTTCTTTCTTATTGTTTCTACAGCAAGCACTTTTAATGGGCACTTAGCTGGAGTGTGCTTGGAGCCAGTGGATTGCTAATAGGACAAAATGTTAGAGAAGCTAGGACTCTAAGCGACTTTTGAATTGGTTTACTATAAAGTCTAGGTTGAAAAATAAAAATGTGGGCTGAATTACAAAAATACTGACAGCAAGCACAAAGAAAAAGACCATTGCAAAGTAGTGTACAGACTGGGTGGAAGTGAATATTCTTCCCTGCTTTCTTATGCTGTTGTGTAAATTATATTCAACATTTGCCATTAAGTTTTTTTTTAACTAGAATTTCATATTGCTTTCTTTCTTATTCTGCTTTGAAAACTATGAAAATATATAACTATGTTTCAAAGTCCTTATACATTGGCTAACTGTAGCAGATGATGTTTTTCAACCTCAGAATTTATTATTATTATTATTATTATTATTATTATTATCATTATCATTATTATTGCTAATATGTATGCTTTCTTATAAAGGGTAAGACCAATTTTCCATCTGCCCTCAGTGAAAAGGCCTGTCAGTTTTCAGCCTTCTCTTCATCCATACTAAATAAATGCTGGTGTGTTTCTTCTAACATAATCTCCTCATAATCTGTTAGGTTGAATCACAGGAAACTGCGTTTTTTAATAGGCTCTTCTTGGTCATATGTTTTGCTTTCATATGGTTCAACTTAACATCATAAGTTCCATGTCCTTAACTTTGAAAATATAACTAGATCCAGAGTCTGGTTTGATGAAGGAAGGCCACAAACTACTTAAATATTGTACTTTAAAATAGTGCAGTAATAGGACAGTACCCTCACTAAACAATCTCTGATGAGTCTGTCAAAGATAGTTCATCCTCATATCCCCTCAGTCTTGTTCACTCATGGCTCCTTCTAGTCTTTCACTTCTGAGTTTTCTCTAGTCAGCTATACTGCATGGGCTTCATTCAATTGTATTTATTCCTGAATGATTAGAGGAGGAGGTAAAACTAATGAGATAGTTTTGGGATCAGAGACCCCAGATGAAAACAGCTTTTATTCTTGTCCTTGGTTAAGTTTAGTCACAGGATATAAATACCAGAAGCCAGTTTTGGTTCTGGTTTGCTTTCTCTTTATCTATTTACTCTTCAAAGCAAGCACTTCTGACTGGAAGCTGGGGGTCGGGGGTGGGCAAGACAGAAACTCCAGATACAAATCTCTCCTGTAAGTAGTTAGGAATTGGAGCTCTGGATTTTTATGGTATGAATTGGTTAGCTCCCCTCCCCATTTAACACATGTCCCAAATGAATTTTGGTTCTCAGTCCTTGAGTGGGGATCTTAGGTAGCTATTTAGCGATTAGTAGCTTAGAAGGTTTTTGAGGATGAACCGTACTTTCATGGCAGCATTGTCTCCTTTGCCCATAACACAAAGAAAGGCCTCCTGAGGCCTTCTAATCAAAATAATGTAATAGTTCTGCTCCTGGGTGGAAACATGGCATTCTGATAGGCTCCAGAGATTAGAACAATATATCTTATTATCTTCTTTCTTAAGAACAAACCTAGTGGCACTTGTTAATCACCCATCTGGCCACAGAAAATCTGATTAGCCTGAAGACATTTCAAGAACAAAGAAGCAATACATTTTTCCATAGTGGGATAATGTACTCTTTCCCACAAGTTCCTCCACACAGCTTAAAACTTTTATCCCTTCCCTCTCTTCTCCTCTTCTCTCTTCTCCTCTCCTCTCCCCTCCCCACCTCTCCCCTCCCCTCCCCGCCCCACCTCTCCTCTCCTCTCCTCTCCTTTCTTGTTTTTTAGTCTCTTTTTCTTAGGTACTGGCCAACAGTCCAGTATCCAAGAATGCTACTGTGGCAATCCCCACTTCTCATTCTTTCTCTGAAGCTCTCTCTCTCCTTTTACCACATGGTTGCTTCATGTGCTTATATTCTGCCTCCTCAGACTTAATTCAAAGGTTTAGATTTTTGTTTTCCTCTTCTCCATCTCCCTCTTGGAAGACTGCAATTTTTAGCTTGCCTGCCTTACCTCTCTCTCAGGAAAACTGTTCTAAAGATTCTCTCTAAGACCCCTTTAAAATTCTTTTGTAAATGAAACTAAAAGAATCAAAGAGAGACCTCAAAGTTTCACATGTAAGATCACCAACTTCAATAAAACTCAAAATGCACAGTGCAAACTTAATGAAAATACTTCAGCAATTCTTTGTCTCGAGAGATAAAACTATATAGCTTCTGAGGAAGATATTAGAATAAGAAGCAATTCCTCTTGCCTAAGTGTGGAGATTGGATGGTATTTATAAGAGAATGTTTAATTACCTGGGGCAATAACGAACAGAGGAACCCCTGATAACACTGTCCAGCATGGTAAGATGGTTGAACATGTGCCCTCTGCCATTGCATGTTATAAGGCTAGGCCTTTGAGTTAGTTGAAAATATAATCGATAACAGGAGGCAGAGGATGTGTCTCAGTAGGCAACATGCTTCTTAGCTTGCATGAAGCCCTGTCATCAGTCCTTAGCATCCACTAAACTGTGCATTTCTGTTATATCAGAACTGAAGGGCAAAGGCAAGGGACGCAGAAGCTAGAAGTTGCCCTCTGTGACTTGGACAGTTGAACCTAGCCTGGACTACATAAGGTCTTGTCTAAAAAAGGGTTACCAGGAGAAAATGACATATGTTTAATTTGATGTCTTTAAAATGTGTTCGTTTTGTGAGAATTTTGTATATGTTTTAGTATTTAATTGTATTCCATCTTACTTCCCCAGATATCACCTTTTTTATCCCACCTAATTTTACTACCCCTTCCCCTTATTTTATATCAAGGCCAATTTGTGTTACCTAATTATTCTTGGCTGTGTGGCCTGTACTGGAGAACAATGAATCTATCGTGGGCTACACTTTAGAGAAAATTAACACACTCTCTCTCAGTTGCTGAGAATTGCCGATATCTGCTTGCTAGAGGTGGAACCTCAACCCATCTTGCTTCTCCATGCTGGGACTGGATTTGGTTTGTGTTGAACAGGTCTTATACATGTTGCCACAATAGCTATGGGTTCATATGTGCATCTGTTCTGCTGTGTCCAGAAGACATATTTTTCCTGTGGTCATCCACTGCCTCTGGCTCGTACACTCTTTCTAACCTCACTTCTGCTGTACTCTCCAGTCTTGGGAGGAGAGGGTATAGCATATATGGGACAAGATGGCTCTATTTAGGGCTGAATATTCATCAGTCCATTTCTTACTCCCATACTTTTTCAGTTGTGGGTTTTTGTTTATTATCTATTGAAAATACAGGGTTCTCTGAGGTTTTTGAAATGCCTCAATTTATGGGTATACTAGATTAACATTGGATATTAGTTGAGTACAATATCCATTTAGCAGTATAATCATAGCAGTTTCCCTCCTAGGGTTTAGGAGCTGTCTAGCCATATGTTTTTGCCCAAATATTAGAGGCATGTATGAGTTTCAACTTGTGGAGCAGGTCTTAAATCCTACTAGCAAACGATTGGTTACTTTAAAAGTAGTTACATTCCTGTCACTATTGTTTCTATGGACACTACTTGCCAGACCTGTCTTATTGTAAATCACAGGATTAATAGCTGGGTATGTTTGATGACTGTGTTTCTCCTCCAGTAGCTTGCATAGTACTGAAGTTAGCCAGTAAAGATAAAGTTCCCAAGTCAGTATCAGCTTGAGTTATCATTCTATGATACAAGTAAGGGATACCTTTTACAATGGGGTTTAGTCATCAAGTTCTGAAGGATAACTGACAGCAATGACAATAGCCAGTAATGTATAGGGGTCTTTGGGTCTTCATTAACCAAAAACTTCTAAAGAAGCAACCCATTCTCAGGACTGTGTGATTTGTTAGTGTCTGGTGGCAAGAAGCACTATTGTCCTGTTATGGGGTAACTCCATTTTTACTCTTATAATGCATGTATACAGATATACTTTAGAAAACCTTCTACATTAATATATATCCAAATGACTTTTTTGAGAAGTCTTTATGGTATTTACAGTGCCTGGTCTCCTTTTTCTTCTTTGCCCTCTCTCACCCCAGTTTATCTCTACCCATTTCATATATGCCAAAGAGTAATATAGCTGGATTATATGGTTAAAGAGGGATTTCTCTTATATACCAGTACATTATGTCTTTCTTCCTCCAAAATCCCATCCCCCACATACCCTTAATCATTTTCTGATCTTCATGGGTATTTCAAATGAAGCATACATAGCTAAAGATTCAAAGTTAATATGCATAAATGGAGAAATATGTGATATTTGTTTTTCTGGCCCTAGGTTGTCTCATTCAGGGTAGATGATTGTTTCCACCTCTATCCATTTATTTCTGAATTCTTCAATTTCAATTTTCTTAATAGCTGAGTAATATTCTACTGCATAAATGACTTATTTTATATCCATTATCAGTTGATAGACATCTGGTCTGTTTCCATTCTTTGGCAACTGTGAATAGAGAAGAAATGAACATGGAAGGGTGACTATCTCTGTGGTAGAATGTAGAGTGCCTTGAATGTATGCCAAAGAGTGGTTCAGCTGGATTATATGGTAAATCTATTTTTGCTTTTTAAAGGAACTTCCACCTTGATTTCCATAGAAGTTGCACCAGTTTGGTTTGTACTTCCAACAGCAGTGATTAAATTTTCACCTTTATATATATCCATGCCAGCAGTCACAGTTATTCAGATGGATTGTAGTCATTCTGAGTCAGGTAAGATGAAATATCTAAGTATTTTTAATTTGTGTTCCTGATGCCTAAAGATGTTGAGTATTTAATGTATTTAATCTTTCAAGAACTCTCTGTCTAGTTCTAGGCCCTATTTTTAATTGAATTGTTTTTTCCTGATATTTGCCTTTATATTTTTTTATTTATTTATTTATTTTTTTTTTGGTTCTTTTTTTCGGAGCTGGGGACCGAACCCAGGGCCTTGCGCTTCCTAGGCAAGCGCTCTACCACTGAGCTAAATCCCCAACCCCTATTTTTTGAGTTCTTTATGTATTGAGGATGCCAATCTCTGTGTCAGATGTATAACTAATAAACACTTTTTTTTAATTCTATGGGCTTCCTCTTCATTTAAGTGATCATGTCATTTGCTCTACATACACACACACACACACACACACACACACACACACACACACACACACACACACACCAGCTTCATGAGGTCGCATTTATTAATTTCTTAATGCCTGCAACTACTGGGGTCTAGTTCAAAAACCCTTTCTTGTGCCAATGAGTTCAGGCACATACTCTACTTTCTCCTCTTTTAGAATCAGATTATCAGGTATTTTGGTGGGATCTTCGATTTGAAGTAGAATTTTATGCATGGTAAGAGATAAGATTAGGTTTCATTCTTCTACATGTAACTATATAGCTGGGAGATGCTGCCTTTTCTCAATTGTATCTTGTTGGCTTTTTCTCAAAAAGGTGCTTTTGGAAAGTGGGTTTATCTGTGGGTTCTTAATTCGATTCCATTGGCTTATGAGTTCATTTTGATACCAGTCCCATCATAAGTTTATTACTATAGCTCTGTAGCATATGGTCATACCTCCAGCAGTTTGGGGGTTTATCTTTCTTTCTTTTCTTATTCATTTTTAATCTTTACTTATTCATTTATTTATTTACCGTTGTTAAAATTGCTTTTTATATATCCTATGCCTCTGGTAGTTTCATATAAAATTTAAGGTTGTCTATTCAATTTCTGAGAGGAACTGTATTAGAATTTTTTAAAATTATTTATTTAATGTATATGAGTACACTGTAGCTGTCTTCAGACACACCAGAAGAGGGCATCAGATCCCATTACTGATGGTGTGAACCAAGCTGGGACTGGAAGTCAGGACCTCTGGAAGAATAGTCAGTGCTCTTAACCGCTGAGCCATCTCTCCAGCCCACTGTATTAGAATTTTAATGGAGATTGCTTGAATCTGTAGAGTGGTTTGGTAGCATGGCCATCTTTACAATATTAATCATACTAATTCGTGAGCATGAGAGACTTTTTCTTCTTCTGGTATCTTCTTGAAATACTTTCTCCAGTGTCTTAACATTTTTATTGTACAAGTTTTTAACTTCCTTGGTTAAATTTATTCTAGACATTTTTAGGCCACTAGGAATGATATCATTTCCTGAATTTCTTTCTCAGTGTGTTTGTCATGTGTGTATAGAAAGGCTACAGATTTTCTATGCACTCATTGTGTATCGTGCTACTTTGCTAAATGTATGTCTTTAGTGCTCGTTATGTGTAAAGTTATAACATCTACAAATAAAGATACTCTGACTCCTTTTCTGATTTCCATCACAAGAGTGAAAATCCTTCTCTTACTCCTGATTTCAATGGAAACGTTTTCAATTTCTCCCTTTTTAGGATGATATTGACTGTGTGTTTTCTGTATATTTACTTTATTATTTTGAGATATGTCTCCTGTATCCCTGTTTTCTCCATGATTTTTATCATGAATCATTTTAGATTTGTCTCAAATGCCTTTCTGCATCTAAAAGATGGTCATATAGTTTATTACTGTAGCTTATTTATGTAGTAGAGTTTGTTTATTTATTTACATATATTCATCACTCCTGTATCTCTGGGATGAAGCCTACATGGTCATGGTGGACAATATTTTATGTGTTTTTAAATTCAGTCTGCATATAATTTATTGAAAAATTTTGAATCTATGTCCATCATAGATGGTGTCAGGGTAATACTGGCTTTGTAAAAGAAATTTGAAAGTTTTTGTTTCTTACTATTTTGTAGTATAGTTTTAGAAATGTTGATGTTGATTCTTCTGTCAAAGTCTGGTAAAATCTGTACTGAATCCATCTGGGCTTGGTCTTTTTTTTTAAGTTGGGAGATTTTAAAAATATTATTGTGGTCAATGCTAGCAGCAAACCACCGAACTAAGAATAGGCCCCCCTTAGGGGGAATTAGAGGAAGTACTGAAAGAGTTGAAGGAGCTTGCAACCCCAGAAAAACAACAATGCCTACCAACCAGAGCTTCCAGGGACTAAACCACTACCGAAAGACTATACATGGACTGACCCAGGGCTCCAACTGCATATGTAACAGGGAATAGCCTTGTTGGGGCACCAGTGGAAGGGAAAGCCCTTGGTCTCGCCAAGGTTGGACCCCCAGTGCAGGGGAATATGGGGGAGGGCAATAAGGGGAATGTATAGGGGAATACCCATATGGGGGGGGGGGAGGGGAGGGACTGTGGGCTTATGGACAGGAAACCGGAAAGGGAATAACCTTTGAAATGTAAGTAAAGAAATATATAAAAAAAAATTTTAAAAGAAAAGAAAAAATTACTGTATTTATCTTATTGTTATGGATATATTTAACTTTATTTACTTCATGGGGGCTGGAGAGATGGCTCAGCTATTAAAAACACTTGTTTTTGCAACACTTGTTGACTTTGGCTCTCAATATCCACATTATGGTTCACATCTTCTGTAAACCAGGCCAAGGAGATCTAATACCCTCCTCTGACCTTTGTGAGACCAAGCATGTGCAAGGTACATATACATACATGCAGGCAGAACAGTCATACAGAAAACAAAATGCATAAATCCAATAAAACTTCTAAAATTAACTCATTTATTTCATCTTGATATAAGGTTGGTAGAGCATACTAATCTAAAATTCATTCATTTCTTTTAGATTTTTCTGGTTTATGTTTTTTTTTAATTTTTATTAATTGTTCCATTTGTTTACATCTCAAATGATATCCCACTTCCTGGTTACCCCTCCACCAATCCCCCATTTCACGTCTGTCCTCCCTCTCCCCTTTGCCTGTATGAGAGTGCTCCTCCACCCACCCACACCCTCCTGCCCCACCTATCTAGAATTCCCCTACACTGGGGCATCAAACCTCCCGGGACCAAGGGCCTCCCCTCCTGTTTGCTGTCAGGCAAGGCCATCCTCTGGTTGGTGATCTTAGACTCTGGGAGGAGAGGGGGCTGGGGAGTCAGGTCAGCCTATGTTGTTTTTAATGGGATTATAATCCCCCTCTGCTCGACCAGTCCTTCTGCCAGTTCCCGCACTAGGTTCCCTGAGCTCAGACTGATGGTTGACTCCAAGCATCCACATTTGCATTGGTCAGTTGCTGGCTGAACCTCCTCAGGAACCACCAAACTAGGTTCCTGTCAGCAAGCAGCTCTTGACCATGGCAACAGTTTTGGGTTTAGTGTCTGTAAATATGATGGATCCGCAGGTGGGGCAGTCCGTGGTTGACTCTTCCATCAGTCTCTGTTCCATTTTTGTCCTTACTCTTCCTTTGGACAGGTTAAAACTTTGAGATGGGTGTGTGTCCCCATTATTCGATAAGGGGCCATGCCTATCTTCTGGAAGAGGGCTCTCCAGGATCTATCTCCAACTTCTCTGCACATTTCAGTTAAAGTCATCCTCATTGGGTCCTGGGAGTCTCACGTTTCCCTCTTGTCTGGGACCCTCCAGTTCCTCATCTGACCTGCTACATATTTTTGTTTGATTTCCCAACCTCTGTACCTCTCTCACACCTCCTCCAGTTCCTGATACTGCCACCCTTATTCCAGACCACCCCAACCCCGCTTTCTTCCTCCCTGGTTCCCCCTCTCCCTCCACCTTCCACAATCCTCTTGCTGAAGGAATAACAGGACGATTTTTCTGGTTTAATGAAAACATTTTTTTTCCAACACACTTTTATTGAATTTTTGGAGACTTCACATCACACTCCCCAGTCCTCCCTTACCCTTAAAACATGTCCTGCTCCCAGCAAAAAAGGTCCAATTTGTGTTATTTATATATTCACTGGGTCAAACTCTCAGTGGCCTGCTCTGTAAATGATACCAAATCCTTAACTTCCTAAAACATATATCCTTTTATGAATCTCCCCTTCATCTCTAATTGTATTATTTTGGATAGACTATTTTCTTTTGGTTAATTTGCCTATAATTTTGTCATTTTTTAAAAAGCTTTTTAAAGAACCCAATCCTCCAGTCACTGATTCTTTGTGGATTTTTTTTTAATTTTATTTTTGTATTTGTTTCAGTCCTGATTTTGAGTATGTTTTCCCATTAGTTGTCTGAGGTGTTGATTGCCCTTGTTTTTTCTAAGATTTTTCGTGTGCATCATTAGGAAAACTTTGAGACCTCGCAAATATTTTGATTAGGCACATTGTAATATAAATTCTACTATTATGACTGCCTTTATTGTGCCCACTTTGGTGTGTTCTTCAACTCCATTTCTTCCTTCACATAATTTTGATTCTGTAGTGAGTTGTTTATCTTCCAAGGGTCTGCGCACTTTGGTGGTCAGATAAAGTGCAGGATATGATTTCAATTTTCCTGTATTAATCAGGACTTGTTTTGTGTCCTAATATCAGATGTATGTTGGAAAAAGTTCCATGGGCTATTAAAAGGAATGTGTGTTCTTTAGTAGCACATGGAAGAATCTTACTAAGTTCAGCTGCCAGCTTTTGATACAGGCTTGGCTCCCTCAGTGTCATGCACAGCTCTCTGTGAATACTTCCCTGGAAATTTCAGTTTAATGATGCTTGTCATCTCTTAAGCACAGCTTAGTGTCCAGCTCCAACTACCTTAAGCACAGCTTATTTTCCAGCTCAACTAAACCCACAGATTTTTATTTTAAAATAACACAAGCACCAATTTAGCAGGTCTTAGGGTTGCATCTTTGGGCAATTCAGTGTGGATGTTCAAATGGAGTTTCAGAAGTAGTACTGGTCCAGCTCTAGCTAAGTGAGGTTTCTAAACCCAGGAGAAGATCTGTAAAGTTAGAAGGTTCTCTCAGCCAAGCGTCAGATATTTGGGGGGACATGCTTGGAATGCTTTCTTAGGCAATAGGTGCAGGTTGAATTAGTTGTAACGTGACTCTAAGAGCCCTGTCTGAAGATGAGGAATGACAAGTAGTCCTCAGATAGGTGGCAGGGATGATGTAGATCTTCTCTGGCCATGACGTTTGAGAGAATAAGTAGCATAACTAATATTTCCGTGTTCCATGGGTTTAAGTAGATTTGAGAGTGGATGATGAAGACAGGGGCTTAATCTCTCTGCCTAAAGATGAATCATATAAACACACTTGGAAGAGATGTTTGGAGTTCACTGTGAGCCTGGGAAACTCTTACCCGGAGTGGGAGGAGGTCCAAAGTGGGCACAGGAAGGCAGACTGAGGACATTTGGTCCTCAGGCAGATGGCAGAGGTAGAACAAGTATTTAATACTTTTATATTCTCACTTTCGTAGGAAAAAGCAAAGATATGAAAAAATAGGATCGAGACGTTATATATTAAAAAATCAAAAATTTGTTAATTTCCCTGTGGTAGGAAATGAGTAGGCACTGTGGCACTGTATGGGGGATGCTAATGAAAGAGAAGGACCAATTTACCAAATGATTTTCTGGAGTTCTATTTTTTGTGTCAACAGCCAGTCTTCAGTGCACTTTAGTGTGTGTGTGTGTGTGTGTGTGTGTGTGTGTGTGTGTGTGTGTGTGCTCTTGCACAAGTGTGTGTGTGTGCACACATGCAAGGGAGTGTAGATGTGGAAGCCTGTGGTTGACTTTGGGAATCCTCCTCAATCCCTCTCCATCTCATTCATTGAAGCATGGTTTCCTGGAAGAACATAGATTTTCTAATATGGCTAGTCTACCCAGCTTGGATTGGGATGCCTTGTCTTCTAAGCTCCAGAACTACATGTGGTAGTTAAGTCCACCGACACTAATGTGGGGTCTGATGATCCGATTCCTATTTTTCTGAGATTCTATTTGGGGTATTATAAAATGGAAATCAAACTTTGGACTGTACAGAGTTGTCTGGAATTTGGTAGAGAAATTTAATTAAAGTTTATTCTTGGTTTTGTCAGAATTCAGTTTCCTGAGGCTGTAGGCCCCAGGTCCCTGATCCCTTGTTATCAAAGTCAGGTGTATCACTAGGCTTCTAATAACGCTTAATGCCCTGCCCTGGCTTTCTCCAGCCAGAAACTGAGCAGCAAATCTTAATTTTGAATGTGAACTTTGAATATACTAAAATCCTGTACTGTATTCCAAAGTCCAAAATGCCTCATTTAAGTTTATGATTCTCATGTGCAGCTGGTATTGTTTACCTTGTTCCCGTGTGTGTTTGTAGCTGAGTGACGTTAATCCAATGTGATATGCTGAGGAATATAAGAGAGTCTTTGAAATTAGTATTTTCTAGAGAAATATGTGAACATTTTTTGCAATCTCCAGACTTAGGATGACTAAGATCAAATCCTTTGAAAAGCAGTCATAATTTTCTTTCATTCTATTATATTACATGTTTTTCTAACATCTGTCATAACAAGTCCTGGGAGCATTATAAATATATTTTTTAATACAATGCCCCATTTGTTTTTACTTTGTACTCAGTGACTCAACTTTCAGGCACTACTTATTCCAACTATGTCAAGGGGCACTGGGATGTCTTTTTGCTTAGTTCCTATCTAGTGATGGGTTATGAATACTCATTTACACTTCTTCATTTATGTTGTTTCCTTTTTGTTTATTTTCTCTTTCAAAGCAAAGTTTTTACTACTGAATAAGATATCTGTTTGAGTTATGCTGTATTTCACTAAAATCTGGTCAGTGCTTAGCTAGCATACTCTTATCTACAAGTATGGTAAAGACTTAAGTAGAAAATCTCCACTTTAAACAAAGCTGACTAATTTAACAAAATTTTATATTGCTTGTTTTTGCATCCATTGATATAATTAAGTCATGTCATTTTTTCTACATTATTTTTAAAAGGCAGAAATTCTGATCATTTAAATTTCCAATGTATACATTAATAATTTAATCATTTAGACACTTTACACAAATTTTCCAAGCCTGGAAATGGAGCAATGTTTTCTATATCCAATATATCAGCATGTCCTCGAGTTAGCATTGTTTAAAGTATCTGTGCTCTTGAGACTTCATTGAGATAAAACATCGTCTAGCAAATAAATCTGTTCTGAAGAACATCTGTGAACTGCATTTGGTTCATTACAGTAATTCAAGGGTTTGGCATTAGGAAAATAATTGAAACTTCAAAGCAAAGCAATAAAACTTTCTGTTTTCAGGCAGTCCCATTATTGCTCAAATCTCACCAGATAATTTTATCTTACCTGCAATACATGTATCTCTTTGACCATGCAAGAACTTATAAATTAAATGGATTTTAAAATGGTCTTCATCTTATATTTCTGGTTTTCCTATTCTTCTGTACCACTACCTAGATTTTATCACGTTTTACTGTCTTTGAGACATATGGTATTCATGGGGCTCACTATATGGGTTAGTAAGAAGTAGTTAAAAATTCTAGTAGCAATTTCTTTTTGCAAATGTGAACAATGATCAAATATGTTAACCTCAATGAAAAAAAAGAAGTATGACAAATTTTAATTTCCAAAGAATGGAATTGATTTCACTCCATTGATTTTCTTTGGAAACAGTCATCCTCCTCTTATATAATCATTCTCTGGGAAATCTTGCTTTCGTTTTCTTTTTAAGAAGCAGACAGTGTTCCATTCCTTTTAGTTAACCTGGGTGACAATTACATAAGCATATATGTACATCTTCAGCAGTGAGTAGGGTGGGCCAGACAAAGTTGAGCACATCTTGGGCTAGAGCCCTTTGGTGGCTTTTCTGAGTCAGGTCTCTATGGCCTACTTTTATTACTATGCCTGAACTGTGGATTCCCAGGATGCCTGACACACCCATATTCCAACAAAAGTACAAAAACAAAGTTCAAGGCCGATCACAGTTGAGTATTTTATTGCCTACTAGTCTGATTGATCTTTCTCCTTCTTGTCAGTCTTCCAAGCCCCATTAGTTGGAAGACTCAAAATGTTGTTTCTCACTCTTCTAGAACACTTTAGGTCTTAACAATAGACCAAAGGTTGCCTTTATTCAATGAGAAAAATACAGTTACAATATAGTTAAGTGGTGTTCTTACATAGGTAGAAGAACCCCTCTCTGCTGTAAATGCTTGAAGCACTAGTAGATTTACCATTGTTGCTTTGGGTGATGTCCCTTTTACAGAAAGAAGGGAATAGAGACAATCTCTCATATCCAATTCTTGTTGCCTTTGGGCCTGTTTTCTTTTCTCACAGAAGATTAAGGAGTAGGCTTACTGGAGATTCCGTGTTCTGGCAAGCCTGTCTCTGAACTTGGCAGGAATAGTAAAATATCTTTATTAGATGTCATGAATCAAGTTCCATTCCAGAATTCAGAAACTTCTTTTGCAAACCCCACAGAAAGGTGTACCTGAAGAACCAAGTTCATTTTGAGGTGCAAAGATCCAACAATCATGGTAAATCTTGTTCTAGAGACAAATGCCAGAAGTTTTCATTTAAATAAACAAATACTAATCTATGGCTTAAAATTCTGTCTATGGAACCATGGAAATTCCTAAAATAATGCAGAGAATTCGTGTGTGTGTGTGTGTGTGTGTGTGTGTGTGTGTGTGTGTGTGTGTGTGTGTGTGTTTGTGTGTGTGTACTGCTAGGGACTGAACTGAGACCAGTACTGTGTAGAGAAATGCTCTACCACTGAACTACTTACCCAGCCCCCTAATCCAGACTTGGCAGTGTGCCTATATTTTCCTGTGCCTGATAAAAATACATCTGCTCTGGTTTTTTGAAGACACACATGGAGGTAGTTATAATGGGACATTCTGTTAGTATTTTCTTAGAGCCAAGCATTGAAATTGTTATTTCAAAATGACCTCTGATTTTAGAAATGTAGCCTGAGAAAACCTAAAACCTCAGAATCTACGAGCCCAAGCTTGCTATTCAGGTTCTTGTTATCTAGAAAGGCTGTAGACAAGGAGGAGCTTAACAATGCTAATCACAGAAAGCATCTTGTATTTCCAGTGTGGGGCCGAAGGCCCAGGGAGAACCCGATCTATGGAGGACTAGTTTAAGTATCTCAGTTAAGCCTCAGAAATCCATAAAGGGAAGTTAGTGTCATTCAGGGGTATTTTAACATGTACTAACATCTTTTACATGCACCAGAGGATGGGTTAAAACTCTAAAAGTCTGAACTCTGAGAATTATAAAATCATCCTGATGAACAGAGTTTTGTGACAGTTTCCAAAGCCTGCTAGGTAGTCAGTTGACTATAAATGTCTGTTACAATCTGTGGAGATAAATGATTTATAGACTCAGTGCTTTCCATTGTTTAGGAAAATATCTTCATGAGTTCAAGACTATTTTAAATATTATATAGAGTTATGCCACAGAGAATAGTGCTCTGAGAAAGTACAGGGGAAAAGCATCACCAGCTGTTGCTGCTCCTATTTCTAATTTTGTGGTACCTGGGTACTTTACTTGTTGACTTATATATATTAAGTGATTTTTTATATTATACCCCTTTAATCCCAGATTACCTAGGAATGCATTTTTTCTCAGGTGTGTAGAGCAGCTGATGAAAAATTCAGGTTAAGTTCTATTATGTTCTTGATGCCTACCTCTTGCACTTCATTGTTCAGCTCAGTGCCAAGCTACAGGCTTCTTATGATGAGAAGACAACCCAGCAATTGAAGCACCCCTGCTTTAACATTTGGTCTACATTCCTGAAGCCACTACACACTGTAAACATTTGTCGTTGTTGTTTATGAAATTTCAAATTGCAAAGTTGACTCAGTGACTCACAAACTCCTTACTCTTATCTCCTCTGGTGTACTATTCATTATGAATATTTCAACTTGTAAGTGGATTCTTTGCTTCCCATTTATCTGCGCTCATCAAAAATCCGATAGAGGAGACACAAACTTTGCACTGGATAGCTTTTGTGTTTTGAAAATTATTCTGTCTCTCTCTTTATTCCTCATAAATTAACCTGCTTCCCATGAGGTGGAGAGACAAGGAAAGTAAAACCTAGTCTTACTATGCCCTACAGAATAATTCAGATTTGCTGTGTATCATGAGGGACTGGGAGGTTCAGACTTTGCTTGCAGGAGTTCAGATGGGTTAAAAGAAGAAACAGATAATGAAAATAGGCAGAAAGGAACAGTCTCCTGTCCAGTTTTCTTGTAAGTTACACTTCGGAGGGTACTGAGACTGAGAATACATGACACGTAAAGGCATTCTGCCCAGGGGTGGGGGAAAGACATGTACAATGAAAATAACTGTTTGAAAGAAAGACTGATATGTTTATATCACTTACCACAGCCTGAGTCCACACATGGCTATAACCTCTGAGCTACTTGATGTCCATCTTGGATATCGGAGAACACCAAGTGTCCAACATCTTCACACTGGGAAAAACGAAGTTTGAATTAAAATGAAAAGAGAAACTCCGGATAAGTAAATTAAGATGGAAAAACTAAAATCAGCACAGAGGATTCACCAACATCTGGTTACATGTAGTTTATAGCAAATGATTTATGATGTCATAAAACTCCTCAACCCCTACAAATGGAGATTCCTGTCTAGTATGAGGCACAGTGTCTTGAAGATTTTTGATTTTTTTTAACAAACATATGTATATAAGTTAGATAGATAAATAGTCAGACATACAAACAGAGGTTTTCTTTCTTGTCCTATGACACACGTTTTAAACAGGAAAGAGTAAAGAAGCCCTTAGTTCCAGATTACTTTTTTTTAATGTTACATTTATTCTGTTGTTCATGTAGAAGCCAAAGGACACCTGGTAGAGTTAGTGTTCTCCGCCTAATAAGTTGGTCCTGGAACTGACTTCAGGTCCTTTAGTCAGATCTGAAGGCCTTGGTGGCAAGTTCCTTTACCTGCTGAGCTGTCTTAGCAGTCTCAATTGTGAATTCCATATAGACTGTACCAACAACTTAACAGTAACACACTATTTTTTAAGGAAAATGTAGAACTGAAGTATTTAAATCAGGATTTGATAAGACGACTTTAAAGGTTTACTACTACACACAGCACACTGCATGCAAACCAACTAAAATAGTGAAAAAACTCTTTGCGGCCTATGGGGAGAAAAGCATCCGTATGTCTTCCTTGTATCATTTAGAGAGTCATTATGTTAACAGTGAGCAATCTTAGTACTCAGTGATTTAATGTCTCAGGATTCTCAAGCTCTTTGTCTCATGATGGAGAAAGAACACACCACCAAAGCCATCATAAATTGAAGTCCATAATTTGAAACCACATTTAATACACATAAACCAATTAAACCCTGAAGCTGGGTCACAAGGGGCACTGAGGAGTGTTTACTGTTTACCTGCATGGTTCCATGCTGACTGGGAGCCATGGCTCACTGCCCAGCACCAGGCATTTCTCATAACTAGTAGAGATAAGATCAAAAACCAAAGCTGAACTCTAGCTTTCTGTAGAATGTATATCCATTTATACCTCTGTAAAGTGGGAAAACTGTGAGTTGAAACAGAGTAACACACAAATACATACATGCGCACATGTATGTATTCATGCACGCATGTATGCACACATGCACATACACATAGAGTCTTTAAATGTGAGAAGATATTCTTACATTTCAACTGGAAAAATAATGAGTTTTATCAGTTTATATATCACACATTACATGGCACAAAAGAGCCAGACATTTAAAATAATTATAGCTTTGAATAAATTTCTATCTTAAGCAAAGTATTTCTGCTGACTTACTCTGTATTCTGCCTTGGGGGAGTAGGGAAGGAAAGGGAACAGATGCTTAGGCAGGTGGTTGAAGGAAGGGGAGAAGACAGACTCATTGTTGCTTGTCATTAAAAAAATAGTGAAAAAAATTGAACATTTATTAAACTTAGATATTGCTCTAAAGGAATGTAGTTTCTCTTTCACAACACTTTTTCTCCATAATAGTTACTGTTGGTTTTATCATTTCCATTTTTGTATTAAAACTGAGGTTCAATAAGTTAGTGACTCATTCATTCATTCATTCATTCATTCATTCATTCATTCAGGAAAAGAGTCTCATGCACTCTAGACTGGTCTGGAACTCACTACATAGCTGAGTCTGCCATTATACTTCTGATGCTCTAGTCTCTGAGAGCTGAGCTGGAAGCACATCATCACATCCAACTATGATAGTGACTTACAGTAAATAGACTGCATTTAGTGCCTCTCAGGCCTGGCTTCTTGCCTGATAGGTTGATAAGGTCCTTTTTATCTGCATCTGGAAAAACATAACCAGGGCTCGGCAAAGTCTATCTAGGCAAATGACCTGGCCTAGTATCAGACCTGAAGGTGACAATTCCTTTCCCAGATGAGGGTAAGATATGGGGCTTTATTTAAAGATCAAAATTGGCTCCGTAAGGAAGGAACAGAGCTCATGTCTGTGAGGAAACTACTTCAAGTGGCATAACCTTCTGCTATTATCTACAGGCCTTGGAAAATTGAGGTGGAGTCCTTGGGAACTGACCAGTCTATCAACACAGTGGAGTGCACTTATCTTATATGATAGGCTTATGTTCCAGACTCAACCATTAGTGAGTCAAATGGCTCTAAGTATGTCATGGGGATATTAGACAATCTGTTCAAAACAAAAACGAAAAAAATCATACACAAATGCTCTAAAAGCAAAATGTTTCAAACATAAGGTCTTATATTTTTATTATCAGAATAGAAAATTGAAGCTATTTGTTTAAAAAAATATTTCCCTAGGCCAGTAACTTTTCCACCATCCAAAAAATTTGGTCAGTTTTTGGAAAATATGTCAGAAACTTAAGGTCAAACAAATGTCATGTCACCAAGAGTTAGTAGGTACTACAAGGTAAAATAACACAGGCAGTGCCTGCATTTCCACATACCTAAGTCTTATATATCAAGTATGAGGTTTGTAATTGGGCAACAAATATGTTACATGTATATTTCCAACTTAAAAGAGTTGTCTGAGCTGAAGAGATGGTTCATCAGTTATGACTACTTGTTAGTCTTCCAGAAACTGAGTTGGTTCCTAGAACCATATCTGGTGGCTCATACCTGTTAGCATTTTGTTTAGGCTCCATCCCACAGTTACCTGGCAACAGCCAGGTATACCTGAATCACTACCAAAGGGGCTGCTTGGCCCCGCCTCTCTCTCTCTTGTGTTCTTGCTCTTGCTATGTCTACCCCTTCCTCTCTTTTCCTCATTTCCCTCCTTCCTCTCTCCAAATGCTCATGGCCAGCCTCTACTTCTTTTCTCTCTCTGCCTTTCTCTATTTCTACTAACCTCTCAATCCCCTCCCAATCCTTGAATAAACTCTTTTCTATACTATACCATTGTGTGGCTGGTTGCTAAGGTAAGGGACCACAACACCCAACCCCTCTTCGCACACGACTGCACACCCACGACTTGTAATTCCAGCTCCAAAGGATCCAATGCCCTTCCCTGATCTCCATGGGCACCTGTGCACACATATTCACACAGGCACAGATACATACACATAAATAATAAAAATTATGTCTTTAAACCTTATTGTCTACTGTTGTTGGTGTTATTAGAAAGTAAGTATAATGAAGTATCTTGTGTCTTTAAATTGAAAAAGGTGAGTTATGTAATATACTAATACTCAGTATTTTTTTAACATGAATCTATGGCTTTTGTAATTCTTCTTCTATTACTTTTGCAAACTTGCTGTTATACTGGAGGTTAAAAACTTTATTTCTTTATGCCTTCAACAATTATTGCATTTTAATACAGACAGTTATATGATCAAATCATCTGTTTGGAAGTAGGAAGTTTTTGAGAAAAAGAAGTAAGCTCTGGGTTTTGCCTCAGGCTATCATCTCAAGTTCTTGTAACTGTCTTCTCCAAACAGATTCAGAGCTCTTGCTTATGAGATGCCACATGATTATCAACCAGTGATGAGACATGGTGATACTTGCAACTGAGCATGTGCAACAACTTCCTAGTGTAATTTTTTGCCATCATAATGATGAATAACTTCCATAGCTTTGTATTGAACTTCTATTTTCTGAGTCTAGGACTTTAAGTCCTACTCCATTTGATTCAGAAGCTCCAAGTTTCTTTCCTGGATTGCATTACTAATTTGTAAGTTGGAAATGGGGATGCGGAGTACCTAATGAGGAAAATGTAGCCTTTGTAGCTCTCATGGCTTCAGAAATTTTGATATTTTACCATGCTTGGTCTACTTTTGCCAGAACCACAGGCAGAGGTCTGGCTGCTGGCAGAGGAGATGATCTGAAAACTAGAAGCCTCAACAGTGCAGTGTAAACTACTTTCTGATTAAACAAAGTAAAGAGAGAAGGTCAGCATCTCAAAAGCAGGATCATTTGAACTTACTGTGCTGGCAAATGCTTCTACAGGTCAAATGAGGTTTGATGTGGTCTTCCTAGAACCAACCATAAACTAGATCTTTAAAGGAAGACTTTTCATTCCTAGCAATCTTATACGGCATCATTTTCCCTCAATACTGTAATTTTACTTCCCCTGAAGCATTTTATTAAATTGTATTTTGAAAATAAAACATTAGATTAATATAATGTTATGTTAGCTTTATACTTTAATGTATTATCTCTTCCCTTTCTTTCTTAATGACTTCATTTAAAGACAGTTTTTCCTATGCCCTTATAATATTACTGGATAGCCTGGAACTCTTTGTATTTCAGAATTTTTTTAATTGAGCTGAGCAATGACAACAATAGACATGCTAAATAGATGAGGAAAAACCTCAGGTGGCTGCAGCATATATAAAGAACTATAGGCAATCAGGGATATGTTTGACTTTCTCATCCTTCTATACTTACTTCCCAAGTACTAAGGTTGGATAAGTAAGCCACCGATTACTCACTTCCTGCTTGAGGGGTAGGGTGGAGGGAAGCTCTAACTTCATGGGTGCTGGGAAAGCACTTTATCAATTAAGTTACACATCCAAACCCAGATATTTATTTTTAATACTTTTATCCTAGGGAAAAATAGCTTTCTTAAGGTGCCTTCTATAAAGATTTTTCTTTCAAAATACACACAAATACCCAGAAGTGTATCCAAAAGTAAAATTCATTTGATGTGCTAGAAAAAAACAAGGAAGCAAAAAGAAGTAGCAAAAGGATAACAAATCTTGGGAAAGTAAAATGTATTAACTACATGGAAAGAGTTTTGGTTATGTCTAGATGCGATTCTCGTACTGAGTCATCACTTCTGGTGACACAAGTAGAGAGTTTCCAAACTAGATGGAAAAAGCAGCAGAGAAGTCATGCACACATCTTATAAAGACAGATTGCCAAGAACATCAATGACTGGTGCTGTAGGGTGGGGCAAGGGCCAAGGAAAGGAAGTAGGGAGGGGAACTTCAAGCTTTAAAACATGGTGTCTCTTCAGGTTGTTTGGAGCAAGCTTCGGGCATGAACTCACTGCTAGTTCTAGAATGTGTTCTTATTGCCTTGCCAATTGTTGGTGTCTGAGTTCATACTCATGTAAATAAGTAGCCGAAGAGTGAAGACATAAGGTATAAGTGTCATCAACCCAGGACTGACACTGGGCAGTAGCTGAAGTTGGACAGGAGATGGTTTCTTTGTTACCTTTCTTCACCTCTGCCTGGACTCATTATCTGGTTCCATTCATATCTGCTGCTGTTGTAAGTCCTTGTGTCCCAGAACACTTTCTTCCTTGTCCTTCCTCCAGCAGATAAACTTTGTATTTTGTTTCCTCTGGGTTCTTATCTCTGCTGGGGAGAGTCTGATAAAACTAACGTGTGCTGAGTTGTTTAATATTAGATAATAGTTTCTATCTTGCCCATCAAAGATTGTATACTAAGAACTTTCAAAGTTTCAACTTGAATGGACAAGGTTGGGTATTTTGTATATGTAGTAGAGAAGCTGGTTAGTAGATTGAAAATTTTGAATTAAGTAATGTCCAAAATGATTCATTCAGCTTTCTGGGCATACATTTCAAACCTAGTATTAGGCATTTGCAAAATACAGTTGAATTCACTACTACATATACTCATTATATGCTTGCTTGATTTTCATTAACTGGTTACTTTTCCCCTTACTTCATATTCCTCTTGATTAAATGTACCTACTTGCCCACCCCCATAACAGACATACAAGGTGCCCAACATAAATCTTTGACATGCTTATTGTGGTTTGAATGAAATGTACCCTGTAATCTTGAACACTTGAATAATTGATATTAAGTTGGGGAGGAGTGGTCTTGTTGGAGGAAGTGTGTCACTGGTGTCAGGCTTTTAAAGTTTAAAGACTGGGCCATTTATAGTTCTATCTCTCTGCTTTGTGCTTGCAATTTGTGATGTGATCTTTTGGTTTGCTGCTCCAGTCACCATGTCTGCTTCCCTGACTTGATGGTGAAAGTCTCTTACCCCTACGGAACTTTAAGCCCAAATAAATCCTTAAATAAGTTACCATAATCATGGTATTTTGTCATAGCAATAGAAAGATAACCAATATACTTATTTATTTTGTAATGATAGTTGCATAGTTTCAAACAAATTAACTTCCTACTCAGTGTGTGTGTGTGTGTGTGTGTGTGTGTGTGTGTGTGTGTGTGTGTGTGTGTGTGTGTATGCTTGATATTTGGGGTAGGGAATGAGAAGCCCTAAAATCTCTTTTCATCTAATTTTAAGTACATGATGTATTAGTAACTATAGTTACTGGTTACAATAAATATCCTGAATTTACTCCTCTTAAAAATTTATAGTCTTTGGCTACATTTCTCATTTTCTCTATAGTGTAGCTATTGGCAACCAGTATTCTTCTTTTTGCCTATAAGAGATCATGTTATTTTGTTCTGTTTGTTTGTTTGTCTGATTGTTTAAGTGCTTTTTCTTTCCCCCAGATTCTACCCATAAGAGTGAAATATATGCAGTATTTTTTATTTTCTGTCAGACTCATTTCAGTTGGTATTTTGAACATACAGATTCATCCTTACTAGAGTAAATGGCAGAATTTCTTTACTCTTATGACGGAATAATATTTCTGAGCATGTTGCATCTTTAACCTGTCAATATATGTGGGGTGGCAGGCTGTGAAATGTATGCTGATTTCTGATTGAGATAGGTTGAATTCCTGAGGACCCTACAAGGGAAGGCAGGCACATTCTCAGTCTCCCAGATCAAGGCCTCACTAGTGCAGGCCCCCACAGACCCCTGTAGAGAGGTTTGAGACAGACCAGTCAAGTAGGGCAATGCCCCAAGCTCCTCCTTCACAGGTGAGGACTTGACCACATATAACAGAGGTTTAAGAGAGATCAGTTTTAGAAACAGGACCACACCCCCGAATATGTAGATGAGGTCTTCCCAAGCTCTCAGGCCAAAGCAATAGGAGGAACCTACTGTCAGACAATGACCCATCCAAAAACTATATATAAGAGTTTTGTTCAGGATTAAACATGTGCAGGAATCATTCCATATTTTGAGAGCTTCTGTGATAAGAGCTGTGACACTTGGGAAAGAGATCTGCTGTCCTGAAATTGCTGCCCGAAGCTCCCTCTGCACCCCTCTCTGGCTAGTTAGTCTCCTGCTGGCTAAGCCCAACCCAAGCAATTAAAGTGGCAGCATCAGAAAGGAGCAGAACCAGCAGATGAGGCAGCAGAAGTAGTCCCCCCTCCCTGCCTGAGTTATCTCCCCCTCACCTGCACCAGCGCACCTAGTCGGGTGAGAGATCTCCATGGGGAGTCCCAGGTGCCAGAGCCCCACAAATATACATTTGGCTTATTTTCACATTTTTTCTATTGGAAATAATGCCTCAAAAAATGGAGGAATCACTTATCTCTTTGAGATAGCAATTTCATTTCACTTGGATATACATGTAGAAGTATATTGATGTAAACTAATCTGATAGGTTATCTAATCCCGAGGCCAGTTCTAAACACATGTATACATGGAAACATTAAATAGTTCTCTGGGAATCACCATTCCTGCCATCAAGCTGTATTACAGAGCACTAGTGATAAAAACTGTATGGTATTGGAATAGAAAAAGGCAGGGAGACCAATGGAATAGAATTGAAGACCCAGAACTAAACCTACACACCTATGGTCACATGCTCTTTGACAAAGGAGTTAAAACCATCCAGTGGGAAAAAGACAACAGTTTCAACAAATCTTGCTCATTCAACTGGCAGTCAGCATGTAGAAAAATTAAATCAATCCATTCTTATTGCCTTGTACAAAGCTCAAGTCCAAGTTGATCAAGAACCTCCACATAAAACCAGATACACTGAAACTAATAGAAGGGGAAGTGGGTAAGAGCCTCAAACACATGGGCACTGGGGAAAATTTCCTGAACAAAATACCAATGGCTTATGCTCTAAGATCAAGAATCGACAAATGGAACCTCATTAAAATAGCAAAGCTTCTGTAAGGCAGAAGCTTCTTGTATAAGAGAAAACGGCAACCAACAGATTGGGAAAGAGATCTTTACCCATCCTACATTTGAAAGAGGGCTGATATCCAATATATATGAAGAACTCTAGAAGTTAGAGTCTAGAGAATCACATAACCCTATTAAAATGAGATACAGGGCTAAAGAAAGAATTCTCAACTGAGGTATACCAAATGGCTGAAAAGAACCTAAAGAAATTTTCAACATCCTTAGTCATCAGGGAAATGCAAATCAAAACCATCCTGAGATTCCACTTCACATCAGTCAGAATGGCTAAGATAAAAACTCAGGTGACAACAGATGGTGGCAAGGATGTGGAAAAAGAGGAACACTCCTCCATTGTCAGTGGAATTGCCAGCTGGTACAACCACTCTGGAAATCAGTCTGGCAGTTCCTCAGAAAATTGGACAAAGTACTATCTGAGGACCCAGCTATGCCACTCCTGGGCATGTACCAAAAAGAAACTCCAACATATAGCAAAGACACATGCTTCACTGTGTTCATCATAGAAGCTTTGTTTATAGTAGCCAGATGCTGGAAAGAACCCACATGCCCTTCAACAGAAGAATGAATACAGAAGATGTGGTACATCTACACAATGGAGTGCTACTCAGTTATTAAAAACAATGACTTTGACTTTATGAAATTCTTAGACCAATGGATGGAACTAGAAAATGTCATCCTGAGTGAGGTGACCCAATCACAAAGGAACACACATGGTATGCGCTCACTAATAAATGGATATTAGCCCAAAAGCTCAGATTACCCAAAATACAATCCACAGACCACATGAAGCTCAAGAAGAAGGAAAATCAATGTGTGGATGCTTTATTCCTTCTTAGAAGTGGGAACAAAATACTCACAGGGGGAAATATGAAGACAAAATTTGGAGCAGAGACTGGAGGAAAGGCCATCCAAAGACTGCCGCGCCTGGGTATTCATCCCATATACAGTCACCAAACCCAACTCAGACACTATTTCAGATGGCAAGAAGTACATGCTGACAGGAGTCTAATGTAGCTGTTTCCTGAGAGGCTCTGCCAAAGTCTGACAAATACAGAGGCAGATGCTTGCAGCCAACCATTGGACTGAGATCAGGGTCCCAGGTGGAGAAGTTAGAGAAAAGATTGGAGTTGCTGAAGGAGTTTGCAACTCCATAGGAAGAACAACAATATCAACCAACTAGACATCCCAGAGCTCCCAGGGACTAAACCACCAACAAAAGAGGACACATGGAGCAACTCATGGCTCCAGCCGCATATGTAGTGAAGGATGGCCTTGTCTGGTATCAATGGGAGGAAAGGTCCTTGATTCTGTGAATGCTGGATGGCCCAGTGTAGGGAAAAGCCAAAACAGAGTGGAGGGTGGGAGTGTGTGTGTGTGTAGGGGAGCACCCTCATAGAAGCAGGGGGAGGGGGTATGGGATAGGAGGCTGCTGGAGGGGAAACCAGGGAAGGGGATGACATTTGAAATGTAAAGAAATAAAATATCCAATGAAGAAAAAAAAACATTAAATAGACTCAACAGAATATTTTATTTGTTATTACATATATAATACATACTTGTAATTATAATACTTGTAATTATAATAATTACAAGTAAATATAATAATTACAAGAGTTAGTGACCTTGAAAGAAAGTTGTCTGAACATTGGAAATGTTGGAAAAGTGAAAGTGATGCAAATGCAGTATTCATGTATAAAATTCTCAAAAATAAAATAAATGCAAAAATACCTATAATAAATGACTATGTTATGACAAAACACACTATTTTGTATGTTAACATAAAAATAAATAAAATCTTCCAAGGGATTGGATTGGGATTGGAAGATTATGTGGAAGATTTACTTTTATCATTTTTACACAAAAATTATTTATTTATCATCTCAAGGGTTGAACTTGGTTTTTGTTGTTGTTTTTTTTTTTTTTTTTAACAAGCACCTTTACTCTTGAGCATCTTGGAGGCCCATCTCTCTAGTTAGTTAGCCATTTATATTTTAATTGAATTTTCTGCATACCTTGCAAATCCGTTTTAAAATTAATAAAAATAATAATTTTTGATATTGAGTTGTGTATCTTTTTATCGGTTTATCATCCTAACACCTTACCAGAACTATGCGTTGTAAATACTTGCTCTAAGTTCACTGCCTTTTAATTTTTCCAGTCATTTTCTGTTTTATAGCATACACTGAGTGTAATATGGGCTTACCTGTTTAGTCTTTTGCATTTGTTACCGATGCCTTTGACTTCCACTCAAAATCTGCCACTGCGCTGATTAATATCAGGGAGCTTTTCCCCTTTGTTTCTTCCTGGAGTCTCATGGTGTTGCAGCTTGTACTGCAGACCCTGATTGAGTTGAAGTTACTTTTTGCCCATGTTGTAGGACAAGGCTTCTTCTCCAACTTTCCTTCCCTCCACTCACTCCATTACTCGATCCTCTAATACTAGAATGCATTACCTGGGACCACTCCAGATGCACATGCCAAGGAAACAGGCAGGCTAACTGCAAATCTTCACCTCTCCCTCCTCTCTTTCAAATAAAATCCCCTAGTACCACCCTCAGGTCTGTAGCAGATGCTTACTGTGGCCTCCCATCTATCCCTGTCCCCATCTCTAGTGCACAACACAGATTATCCCCACCTTCTTCTTCTCCACATTCATCATTTTATCCCACTCCCCAGTTCTATTAGGCTTTCCCTGACAACCCACAGGCCACCCCCACTTCAGCCAGGGTCGCATGTAGTCTAACAGCAAGTCTTCACCTTGCCCTTCTGTCCTCCAACCCCATGATCCGGTCTCATTCCATCTGTATGGCAGACCACTTGAGTGGCCTCCAGCTTTTCTCTGCTCTCATCTCTAGCAGATCACCTAGATTTTCATCATCCTTCCTTCCCACTCATCATAGCTCTGGGTTAAAGCAGGAATTCTCTGGAAACCCTTCAGCCAAGTCTGCCAGCAAAACAAGGAAGCCATAAAAGCAAGTAGGCAAACTTCAGATCTTCCTTTTATCTTTGTCCTCAATTGTTTCTACTTTCAGATTATCACATTTAAATAAGGACAATTCAAAAGACAAAAGCTGAAGAAAGCCTATTTTCTCACTTGATAGGAAAACATAGGCACAAAGCTCCAGAGTCCAATTTTATTTCTCCCATGTTCTGTATATCTAAAAATAAAATTTTAACCTACTGGGGTCTATACCAGAGGTGTCTAGTGTCTTAGCTGAACAATCATCTTTTATTTGCTTTTAGACTTCGTCACAATAAATTGTTTCAAATACATTTTGAAAACATTTCCAGCTAATAAATATGCAAATTAGATAATTGTGTCAAACTTAGAAAATGAAGTATCTGGCTCTTGTTTTTCTAATCCTGGTCATGAGGTTTTTTTTCTACATACACACTGTAATGTCCATACTTTGAAATGAGAGAACAACTATGAATTCTATTTGCTGAGTAGAAAAGGCAAATATAAATTTTATTTATGTGGAGAATGAATGCATAGAAGAGAAAGAGTTGATTCACAGTCTTCCCTTTATTATAAAGAAATGTAAGGAGCAAGAGTGTGACAAAGAACCAGCTGTTGCCTTAGAAATATCTGAAGTTCAAACAGTCTTAAAGTGAATACGTTTTCTCAAAAAGTGATGTTTATATCCAGCCTGGATTGATTTTTCCTCATCACATTACATTTTAACATATGTCAGTGTGTGTGTGTGTGTGTGTGTGTGTGTGTGTGTGTGTGTGTGTGTGTGTGTGTGTGTGTGTGATGAGATGGAGGGAGAAAGAGTGGGTGGGAGGGAGAGAGGAAGAGAGAGGGAGGGAAAGGGAGAGGGAAGGGAGGGAGAGAGGGAGAGAGGGAGATGGGGAGAGAAGGAATCTCTAGAGTGTTATTACATCTGCTTTTTCCCCCTTCTTTTCATCTTCAGGACTTGAGTGCTTAAGTGAAGTGTCGCAGATAGAATTGGTGAATATTTACCATTTTCATTAGTCACCCATCTGAACTACAATAAAGAAAGATCTAGGGGAGCTGAGACCCATCAGTGCTCTGAAATGATATTGCAGAATGCAGTCTGCTCAGCACCCTGCGGGGCTGCCTTGGAATGTTTTAGAACATGAGAGAACAGAGTTGTGTGGGGAAAATGACAATGCTTTTTTCAGACTATGACTATTGAACTCCTTCTTTCACAGTCCAGATCAACTCAGAAGTCACATGCATTGCTATATGCCACTGTGGGACAAGGCTTCATCATGGGGAGGCCTGTTTCTCCATCTCAAGTGCTATGATTATAGTATGAAAAGCATATTCTTTGTTCAATTGAATCTGAATCAACAGTGATTACAAACATCTGTGTGCAGAGAATTGAATTCAGAAATCTATTCCTTATGCTTTCATGCTAGACTAAACTGTAAGTGCACATTTCTTTGAGAAATGTCCAACTTTTCTCCTAGTATCTACTCTACTTTAGACCTATGCACCCATCTTACTCCACCTCAATTTTAACATTTTACCATTTGCAGGAACGTTATGCCCCCCTTGACCAGCTTCAACACATGGACGATGTATAGGCAAAGGAAACAGAATGAGAAAGTCGGAATAGAGGGTGAGAAGCTTGTGATTTGATAAGGAGTAGCTCTGATGGAGAGAAGACACTGACCTGTGATCTAATTGTGGATGTCTGCCATGTCTGGCTAGAGGGCCCACTTTCATGCTTCTGGAAATAGCAAACAAGGTTTTGGGCTGAGAAACTACTCAATGAGAAGAGTAAGATAAATCATCTCAATAAGAGTGACTATGGTTTTAGGTTAATTACAAGAAAAAATACATTAATGAGTACACAATGTCATGAGAGCTTGACTTTGTACAGTGGATTTGGGTCTGAGAAAAAAATTAGAAAAGTAATTAAGAGTCTAGTCTGTAAAGATTACTTTTCCTGACTTGATGACCTCATAAACCTCAGTTATATCATGCTCGCCCCATAAAATCCTAGGTGTCTGTGTTATTCACATAAACTTACACTACTCCCTTACTGGTTAAGATACAGGAAGAGGAAAAACATAACCGTGTTTTCACATAGCATTTGGGTGGCCATCAGATAAGGACGATGAAATTTATTTAAGAAAACTGATACTCCAAACATCATTGCTGATAGAAACCTTCCTATCCCTACCCTTTTCCATGAAAAGAAATAGAGCAGCAGATTTTTATAACTCTTTCACCATAAAAAGATTTGAATTGGATTAATCTAAATTTAGATGGTTACTATGACTCATTAGGTCTTAGCCAGACTGCCTAGAGAATTAGACACCTACATGGCCTTTATCATGGGGCTGCCTAAGTGAATAGTGTCACCCAATTCACAAGATATCCTACCAAAACAATTCAGATTGTAAAAACATTGGAGACAAGCAATATTATAATTGTTAAGAAAAAGCAAAGTAGAATAGCAATTTTATTTATATTTTATTTTTTTAGAATAACCATTTTAGAGCCAACTCCTTGGGATTAAAAAATTAATTAAGGTGTAATTGTAAGTGGCTTTTACTTTGTATAAACTAACAAGTCATTGCTCTGTGTTGTAGAATAGTATGTTTTTAAAATGCATTAAATGTCATTTGACCTTAATCCTGGCTTATAGAGGAATTTTGAATTCAAGAACCTAGCCAGTGGTTCACTTTTGTCAGCTGAATCGTCTCAATTATTAGTAAATTCTGTGCTTGGAAAACGCATGCATTTAAATTGGGTACCATAATTCTGATGGTACTTCATGATGCATTCTTTTTATTTGTATTTGTTCATAGCCCCTTGTCCCCTTTTCCCGTTTCCTCTCTGGAAACCTCCTACCCAACCCCTCTTCTCCTTCTTCTTTGAGGGTGCTCACCCATCCACCCACTCCCACCTCACTATCCTGGCATTTCTCTACATTGGGCAATCGAGCCTTCACTGGACCAAGGTCCTCTCATCTCATTGATGCCAATAATGCTATCCTCTGCTACACATGGGTTGCTCCATGTGTACTCTTTTTATATCCCCCTTTTAGAGCACGACTATAGCTAGTCTCTTTTTCTTATGCCAATTCCATATAGCGTGGCTAAGATGTTGGCTTACAGTAATAGATATGGAAGCCAAACTGGGCAAATAATAGTGCAGTCAAGATAACCTTGGAAATATGTGGTAGGAGAGACTTTTAAGAGAGGGGAAGTGTTAGGCATATTTGAGTTTCAGAGAAGCTAGTAAAAGCACCAAAACCAGAAAAGAGAGGAGAGAAAGAGGGAGATACCAGGGAAGAAACAACTGTACATTACTTGCTGCAAGAAGTCATTGGTGCTAGATCAGCCCACAAAATGATCATCACACAACAGGATCCCTAAGGCCTCCTGAGATACACCTTGACCTTTCAATGGAGTCGTATGCTGATGAATACACACAAGTTGCAAATAACACAAGTTGAATTAGAGTGAGTATAACTATTGAATAAAGTCCTGTATTGTAATATAGTATAACATCCACTTCAGGGTATTGCTTTCTTATGCTTATGAGTATGTGATGAAATGGGAGTTGTGATTTTTATTGCTTCATACTCATAGGAGAATGTAGTATTATCCTGTATATTGCTCACTGTGAAAAATATTAGTACTCAAATTCAATGTATTGTTTGAGTGTACTGTCAGGGTGCCCTGAAAGCTTCTAAGCCAGCATAGGAGTCTTAGTGCTAGGTAAAGAATCACATTTGACACAGTGACCTCTTATGCAGACCCTGGGTCCTGGCCTCCAGAGACTGACCTCATGGTCAGTTTTTTTACACATTTAAACATAATGGAATTTGGGATTTACAACCTTTACACTAAGAATGGATTTTATTGGCTGATAAGCAGAGAAGAAAGACCTGTACCAAGAAGGAGAGATTCTCTGGGTGGAGGATGAAAAAGTACATGGGGCTTCTTTCATATGGATGTGCCCCATTCACTGCAGGCACAGGGCTTGACCATTGATCAGGATTTTGGCAGGGTGGGAGAGGGGGCGTTCATCTGGAGGTTGGCTCCTAAGGGACTAGCAAAGAATCACCAGGTTGACTGGCCACTTTCCAATCTGGCATTCCAGATAAATAGGTGGCCTTCGTTTACTTCTGCTGAAGAAAATCAGCTAGTGTGATTAAAAATCTGCATTTCTTCACTGCTTATTTTAAGTTGTGCCTGCTACAGTGTATCCCTCTTAGGCTAAAAACTGTTCATTGAAAGATGACAAGTCAAGCACTGTCTACATTTGTTTTCTCTTCTATTTGTAACTCTGTTTTATTCCTAATGGACTCATCTACTAAATGTTTTCTATCTCATGCTAGATAGAATTTATTAATATAGTTTATTAATATTTAATATCGATTATGAATATTTGTTATTTTTTTCTCTGTGACCAAGTCATAGACAATAAACAACATCTGGAAGAAGGCTGTTTTTCTGACTCTGGTAGTGAGGGTCTGTAGCCCACCATGTTGAAAAAGCACAGGATCAGGAGCATGAGGTGTCTGGTCAGAAGTCATTAGCAGTCATGAAGCAGAGAGGGGTGGTTGATGTCCAGCATTTCTCGTCTTTATTTTTTACAACTCAGTCTGAGACCCCAGTCCACACATGGTGCCAAGCATGTTCAGAATGAGTTTTCCCTTTTCACTTGGTTCTCTCTGGAAATGTCCTCACAGACACACAGCAAGCTGTGTGTGCCTCTCTCGTTCCTATCCTGTCAAGCTGAAAATGAGCATTCACCATCAAAAGATAGTAGTGAACACAAATACCTTAGAAAACATAATTTCTGTTTACACCGGTCTGCATTTTGTGCTCTTATATACTTCAGTTCTATGGATATTGTATTTCCTAAAAGTCATGATTTCCATGACTTAATCTTAACCGTTATTCATTTTGATTTTCTTCCTCATTTCCTTCATTTCTCTGGGTGTTTTCCTTGATCTAGAGATTTTTAAATTTTTTTCCTTCTATGTTGAGAAACCCTCCTCAGTTCTCCTCTCCTCTTCCTTCTCTCCCTCTCTTCCTACCTTTTGACCTTTTCATGGAAGGAGCTCATCCAAGTCAGGTGGTACTTGGTGATTTTTATGTTACTTTACAATGTTTTACATATTTTCTTTTGTTTTAGGATTTTTGTACAATGTTGTGTGCTGTCTTATTTCAGACCTAGTTTCAGGTAGCATCAGCTGCATAGCAAAGCACACCCACATTATGGATTCAAACAACAGTCTATTTTTTAAAATTTTTACTTCCGTATGTTGATAATTTGGGTTGTGTATAGTGAAGAATGTTTTCTGCTTTGAGTCAGGCTTGGTTAACTTTGGATGAGATTCACTCATTTTTGTGTAGCAAATCCCTCCAATTTGTAAAATTCCATATTGGAAAGAGGCTAATACACACACACACACATACACACACACACACACACACACACACACACACACACACAGCACCACCATTACCACCACCAACAGCATCAATAATGAAAGGAAGTGAGGTCATGAATTTGAAAGGGAGCATGAGGGATGGGGCAGTACATGAGAGAACTAAAATTTGCAGAATTCATAAAGCTCCTCCTCAAGGTTACAGACACAGTAAATACAGCCAGGGTGGGAGACTGACCAGCCAAGCTGTCTAGAGGAGACTCCCATGAGCAGAATGGCCTAGAAAACATTCCTCTACCTGCTGAGGTGAGGAAGACATGTACAGAGTGCCAGGACCCCAGGTTTCTTGAGTTGTCTCCCATGTTGCAGTGGATTTTTCAGTGATGCAGTTGCCTTGGAAGCACCCCTGTTTCTGTGAGTCACTTCTCAGCCATATTCCTGGAAACAATGCCAGTATACTCACTGGTTTACCAAGTTGGACACTGGGGTAATAGTTACTTCTGCCTGTGATGAACTGATATGTGTTTCATGTTTCCCCGGGAAGTGTCTAGTGCCAAAATATATGTGTTTTTGAATGGGATGGTTGGGAACTGTCTGAGGAGCTATTTTAGAATGAGTGGTTGAATGATTTAAATGTCCTAGTATGGGAAAATGCTGTCAAATGCTTTTTCTCTCAGGTATTTGCCACATCAAGAAAAAGCTAAGGCAATGATTTAAACTAGCATTATATTTAAGTTTAAAGGACACTAGAGGAATGCTAGATACTTTAGCTCTTCCCTGAGAACCAATGCCTCATATTCTCATTCCAAATGTAGAATTGTTGCTGCAGTGACTTTGCAGGTAGAGATCACATTTCAAAACATCATACCATGCCACCTTTACTCGTAGGTGGGACTGTTTGTGTTGCTTTTGAAATTACCCTAGTATAGAATGAAGAAGATAGGAAGCAGGTGTGTCCAGGTCCTGTCTGAATAATATAGAAGACTTTGAACCATGGTGGAGCTGTGGACAGTAGGTGATATGAACCCTTGGACCATTACCTTGATACCATTACCATATACCTACATTGTTAAATACTTTTGTTCAAAAGGAAGTTATGATTCTATTTTGTTAAGGCTCTGAGATGTGAGAATGCATTTCCTACAGTATAGTAGTTCTACATTATCCATGGTTTCAGTATTCATTGCCACCAATAGTCTGAAAATATTAAATGGAAAATTCCAGAAATAAATAATCCACAACATTTAGGTCAGTGCCACTTTAAGTAACATGAAAACATTGGGTCTTCCCATTGGGTCCTAAGTAGCATTGTGTCTTCTCATTTTTCTCTTGCGTGGGACATGAATAATGTTCAGTATGTCTATACCGTATATGCTATACACTCATTATCACTCATTAACCATATGTCTATCAGCTTGGCAGTCATGGTATCTGAATGCTTGTGTTTATGTAATACTCATTTTATTTATAGTTTTTATTTAAAAAAATTAGGGTGGCTGAAATTTTATTTTTTTTCAAGTTCTCAAACTCTCTTTTCATGAGTTGATATCTGTAGGTTTTCTGTGCTGAAAAATCTAATTCTATTTATGAAAAACCTATTTTAATAGTTAAAATTACATATAATTTATATGAGGATTTTCACCGAAAACTACAATTAAGGGAATCAAGGTCCATATTCTGTATTCAATTTAATTATTTCTCCTACTACTATATAGAGATATATTAACAATTTATCTAAAGTTACTTATACAACATAAATTTTAAGTAAATAAAATGTTTAATATAATGTCATAATATTTCAGCTTTGTGTGGTATCTGATTTTAAATGAATTTATTGTTAAATTGGATTTTTTAATTCAAAATATAACATACACAGATATTTAAAATTACAAAATAAATATCCATAAGTACAAAGTTTAAGTTGTAACTTTACTTCATAAGGAAAAAGACATAAGATGATAAAGCACACTACACGTATGTACAGTACTTGCTGATTGGTCCCTACTAGAATATGCATATGTGTTTATATCTATTTGTAAATCATTTCTACTAAGTCTTCCCGGTTATTGATTGCTGGTGCATGTCAATATATTAGGTGAAACTTCAGACTAATCATTCATACTCAAATTACTCCTTAAAATTAAGCAAATATCTTCATGGAAGAATTAAAATGATGCCAAATATGCTAATACTTCAGTGTTTAGGAATTGCTCACCAATTTCAAATAGGTGTGACGGTGAGGTAGGAGGGTGGGTCTTTCTCCACAGTGAGTAGCCTGGACTTTTCAGGCACAATGAATCATTTGCACAACATTTCTTTGAGGAATTGTCTGATTTGAAAATCGTGTACTTTGACTTTTATTAGGGTTAATTACTGCTTGTAAATGGTATTAATCAAATGGTATACATCTAATGATTCTATCTTCAAACATCAGACAATAAGGAGAGCAAAACAGAACTAGTTATCACTCGAAGTTATAATGAATTTTGAGTCCATGTACAAATACATTTTAAGTTTTGGCTTTGGCAGAATTGTTAGGTTTATATACAAGACTAGGTAGGACAGGAGAGATAGCTCAGAGGCTCTGAGCACTTGCTCTTCTAGAAGACACTGGTTTAATTCCCAGAATCCACATGGCAGCTCATAATTGTCTATAACTTCAGTTCCCAGACATCCAACACCCCCACACAGACCCCAAATCATGACCAATGCACATCTTAAAAAAAGGAATTAAAAAAAAAGGTTAAAAACCAAATAGGCAATTTATGTGAATTAGAATACAAGAGTTTTATTGAAAGAGGGGCACTTTTGAAATTGGTATAAATCAACAGAGAAATAATCTGGAAAATACATTTGTATCATTTTATAATATGCATATTATATATATATATATATATATATATATATAAATTTACACCCACCCCTATTTTGCTATGACTGTTAAAAGTTTCATTCCTGAGTGTTTTGGAGTCCATTACAAATTTTAAATTCAGAAGGAAAAATAAATCATCTTCCTTGATTTGAGGCTGAACTGTGAATTTCCAGTGTTAATAACAGGATCATATTCCCATAGAACAGACTTGTCACTGGGACATGGCTACACTGGAATTCATTCCCTAACACTGGCCCACAAATACACCACTACTTCAAAGAGTTGAAATGTTTAGCTTGCAGAGCGAGTGCACACTTTCATTACTAAATATTTCCATTGTAAAGGAGCTTCCCCCTTTTGAAGTGCAAACACACAAAGAGAGTCATTTAAAGTCTGCTTTGACTTAAATAACAATTCAAGTATCTCCTTTAAGAAGACTTTCTGAAAACCATTAATATGTATGAGGCACTGTCATAAATATGTTTTCTGAAAGGCAGAATGTCTTTTGAATATCCTTTGTTTTGTCTTCATATAGGTTATAACCCAGTTTTGGTTTGCACTGCGCTTTTTGCTAGCTTATCATAATCTTTAACCATACATTCAACTAATCATTTGGAAGAATATTAACATCAGATATGTGAAGGTAGGTTTCATCCTGCGTCATTCCATTGAAAAAGCTGTATTAGTAGAGCTGCAGTCTGAGTGAGTCACTTGTGCTGATTGTCAGTTATGACTGATGGTGAGGAAGCTCATGGGGCTTTCGAAAAGGATGGAAAGAGGTCATAATCTTGGAAATGAATTCCTTTCGAGGCCGTGATCTTCATAATGGCACCATTGAGAGCATCATCTTCAATGAGATTTATTAATCCATTGGCAATGGCTGATGGGCTAAAAATGAAGATGTTTGTATTTTGAAATTAAGAAATCAAACTAAGTAACTTCACATCATTTTTTAACACACCCACCTCCTATTCATAAGGAAACATACTTCATTAAGGTATTGTTACCTCCACTTTTTATCCATTGAGATAATAAGTAGATTATATAATATATTTAGTGATCATTTGGGAATGTATTTGAGGCCATTAATTATATTGGTAAAAAGCAATCATGTCCTCATTTATACTAGATCAGTAGACATCAGACATACCAGACAGAAACACCATTGAGGGAGGAGGAGAATCAATTGACAGCATTTATGGAAGATCATCTGGGGTTGTCAATTGGAGATAACTTCTGGGTTAGGGATGGGGCTTTTGTCTACTTTCCCTCTCAGTTCTGTGACCCCATCTGACCCAGAACTGCCCAAGCCACAGTTTCCACAGTCTCTGTGAGTTCATATTTCTGTTGGTTCATCTATTCTAACTCAGACACAGTTCTCCCCCCCCCTCTCCCTCCTTCCCTCCCTCCCTCTTTCCCTCCCTCCCCCTTTCTTCCTCCCTTCCTCCTCCTCCCCTCCCCCTTCCTCCTCCCTCACCCACCTGTGTGTGTGTGTGTGTGTGTGTGTGTGTGTGTGTGTGTGTGTGTGATGATCAATTGATCAATTGCTTTTAGTAAAGTGGTTAAAATTTTGGGACCATACAACATTTTACAGAGGTTTTATGTGCTTATTGCTTGAAGTTTTTGGCATGTGAACTATATAATTGCACTGGAAGGTCGCATATAGAAAGGAAATCCAATACAGGCTGATGAAAGTAAATTCCATAATGTTTACATATAATTCTATTATTTGTGCCTGGTTTTTCTTTCAAAAGGTTTGCCAATTCAAACTTTGAGGTATATACTATTTTCTAAAACTGAAACCTTTAAGAAAATGATCGCTTGTGTAGATACTGCTTTGTTCCATCAAGGAAAGAAAGTTTTACTTACTCCAAAATTCCATAGAATTTCATCATAGCCTTGATCTGGTCCGTATATTCTATATATTGCCCCATATTTTCTTCTTTTTCAATGGATTCAAGGATGGGTGTTTTCACAAAGCCTGGACAAATGACATTCAGTCTCACACCGCTTTTCATAAGGTTAGCAGCCATCTGCCAATCAAAAGAACAGGGTCTCAGGCTTCAGCTTTTGCAACAGTATAGCACAAGACAAATTGGAATCAAAAGTTCTTTCAAAGGCTAATGTAACATAGAACTCTGAACATAGAACAGTTGCCAGTGGGCAGTCACACAGAGCATAAACACATACCTGACACACAGAATTCCTTCTTGATAGCTTCACTGAGTTAATTGTGCGCAAAGCAACAACACTAGACAGCTCTGAATATTGAAAAGTTATGTAAGGTGCTATTTTTATTGAACTGTGTGAGGACCTGAAGCTAGCCAACTGAGACTTTATTGAGGCAAACATCATAACAGAAGTTTTATTGCTTGTGAATTCTATATTTCTACAATACATAAAGGGTAACTTTTCTTTAAACAGAAATGCATATTTAAAAAGGCTAAATATTGAGTGGTTGACTAAAATGTGAACCCACGCTTCACTTTTTATTTACCAATTCAAGGCTTACTAATTCAGCATCTGCACGTAACTTTAGAAGACATAACTGCCAGGAACAATGACAGCCAACTGCAGAAATATTCTGCCATAGAGTTAAATTCCTGCTTTGTGATGGTTTATCTTGCTCTAAAACATTGAAATAGTTTCAAATTAAGTACTCGTTTCTAATCAATCCAAATTAAGAGTAAAGGCTGCTTTTCTTCTCAGGATGATTAACACTGACAGTGCTGTTTATTTTCTCCTTGTTAATGGAAAACACTGCATCTCCCTAGCCCTTCCATCCTATCCAGTATCCTTCAGAGACTCCCCAACTATTCGGGTATTTTTTCTGTGTTAATGTTTTGTAATACGTTTTCCAAATAGCAGGCAAAATTCTATTTAAGTGTTCTATTTAAGGACGACATTAATATTATAGGAACTGTGTACAATTTTAAAGAATATTTTCCCATTATTTATACTTAAAATATTCATTAGTATCATCTCTTGTCTATTTTTCAATGATCTATTATTGATGTAGTCTTTTATATGATTGAAAATGCTTTTATAATAAAGATTTTAGTAAGACCTCTTTTACATCTTTTAACTGGATATATTGAATTTTGAACTTCTGTTCCTCTACTCCATAAAATTTGGGTTTCATTTATGAATACAAGGAGGAAACAAGTTTTTGATATGATTTCCTCACCGCTGCTGAGCGTGTGAATCCGATTATGCCATGCTTTGAGGCACAATAAACAGGTTGCTGTGCAACAGGCATGAGCCCTGAAACAAAGAAAAATTCTAAATAAGTTGATGTTTTTCAAAGTGGACTGTATTATAAAGACTTACCAATGGTGTTTCATGGTCACATCAATTTAATGTTAATCTTTAGAATACACTTGTGTGAAAGCATACACTTCTGTACAATAGCAAAACCCAAAGCAATCTCAAATAAACCAACATCCTTCATAACCTCTTTATTGCAACCATGATTATTGTCAAGCTTATTCCTTATATCCATCAAAGCCAAACAGACAAGTCTAGTCAGTTATATATTCTGTGCCTAATAAGTTTCTTACCTTAACTTAATTTTCCCTTTGACACCCTCTCCCTGTACAGCTCAGTCTGCCTATGAACTTGTAATCCTCCTGGTTTAGCCTTGCAAGTACCAGGATGATGGATGTGTACCACCTTGCCTGGCTTAGATGATCTACTTTTAATTCTTATAAAATAATGTAATTTCTCAGTCAAGAAACAGTGGCTGACCCCTGGTTACTGTGAGATTCATGCCAAATGTCATATGAGTGTTAAATTATTCTGCTGAGATGTGACAATCTCCACCCAGCTAACTAGTCATCACACACCACAACCACACATCCGTGAGTGTCATGCCAAAGTTCAGCAATAAACACAGACCTTAACTGCTCCCTGAGTGCCTTCCAGGCTTCAATTTCTGAAGCATGTTTGCTCAAGAGCAGTTTAAATCCCCGACGATGGTAGATCACACCTAGTACACAGTGATCTCAAGGTACTAGAGCATGCTGGTCCTCTTGTTTTGGGTCAGGGAACTTGCAAGTTAATTATGTATATCAGTGGCAGTCAGCAACAATTTACAATGTCAACGTAGGGTACACAGGAATTTAGAAGTGTAAGATAAAGGAACAAGAGGGCATAGCTAGTTGGTATTGTTTATAACCCCTGTCTTACCTATTAGTTATAGGTTTATGGGACAAAGGCAACTTGTGGAGGATGGTGCTCACATCTTGCAGGAGTCAACAAGTGCATCTTAGTGATAGGTAAGCTAATCGACACAGCCATGAAAAGGTTAAGGATATTACTCATAATATCAGTAAAGATGATGATGGATTTTTGTTGACAAACTTACGATCTATAGTTATTTCAATAGAAGGAATATATCTAATAGTGTTTTGTTGTCTGTGATCATTAGCAAGCAGAAAATACTAATATTATTTCTTTAGAATTAGAATTATAAATGCCATAATCAGAATACCAAAAAACTTGTTTGCCTTTATATATATATATATATATATATATATATATATATGTATATATATGTGTGTGTGTGTGTGTGTATTTTCTATCTAAACATACAACCAACCAACCAACTAACCAACCAAACAACTCACCAACCAATCAAATAACCACCCACCCAACCAACTAACCAACTAACCAACCAAGGTTCTATGTACTACAGATTGGCCTCAAGTTTTCTATGTAGCATAAACCTTGCCTTGAGCTTTCAACCTTTTCTGCCTCAACCCTGTAACTGCTAAGTTTAAAAGCATGAGATACCATACCCCAGTGGACTTCTTCTTATAAAAACAATAGTATTGGGTTTATGAATTTATTCTAACATTCTTAAGTTTTCATTGTGTTAAAATGTTTACAGTTTTACTGTGTTATAATTGAGATAAAATAAAACAGCAAATTATTTTTTTAGGTATACAATATTTGGTAACTTTTGACATATTTATAAACAAATGAAGCTATGGCCACAATCAAGACAATGAACAAGCCCATCACCCATGACTTTTCTAATCCCTTCCTTCTACACTTTTCTCATGACCCAAAAAACTACTGATATGCTTTATGTCAGTATTTGCATTTTCTAGAATTTTATGTATATGTAATCATTGAAGTTGTTTTTGTCTGATTCTTTTGCATTTACGATAATTATGTTGAGATTCATTTATCATTATTCTTATGATTTTTCTAAAGAAAAATCCACTGACTGATATAGCATTTATCTATACATTATTATACATTCAGTTGACAATAAATATTTAGGTTCTTTCCAGTTTTATGGTAATAAAATTTAAAATAAAGAGGATTCTACTTTCCAGTAGGTCAGGCTCCTGCTTCCTCACATATACTAGTATCTGCTCCTAGCTGCTCTCCTTGGCTAGATCTGTAATTATGCTGAACAACTCTCGACTTGTCCCTGACCCTGTTTTTTGGATGTTCCTGTTCTGGATGACTTTATCGACTTGTTGCCAAAATACAGTCTTTCAGTTTCTCACCTTTTGTTTCATGTGCATGTCTCTCTATGTGTATGTATACACAGACACATACAGAGAGAGAGACAAAGAGACAGACAGACAGACACACACACACACACACACACACACACACACACACACACACATGGGGGTGTGTGTGTGTCAATTATTCTCAAATTTAAACTGCAGTTTTCCAGCATGACTTCTCATCTGCTATGCATTCCTGAAAGAACCTTTTCCTAATTACTGTGACCTCTCTTGCCAGTTTTCATTACTAAAATTGTAAGTATACTAATTTAAATATTTGGGTTGCCCTGAATTCATTTCCAGTACATTCATGAGTAAAATTAAGCTCAAATAAGACCATATGCAAGTTAAAAGGAATATAACCAATGGGGTATATTAGATAAAATGTCATCTCTTAACTCTATTTTATCATTTAGATATGACTTCTTCCCTTTTCCAAAGCCTAACAACTTTCACATAGACTGGGAGACTTCTAAAAATACATATCTGCTAAAGAAGTGGTAGCTAAGCATACCTAACAAAACTTAAAACTGAACAGAAAAGAAATAAACAATTTTTTAACACAGATGGAAAGTACCTTTTTGATGAAGATACTGTGTGTGTGTGTGTGTGTGTGTGTATGTGTGTGTGTATGTGTGTGTGTGTGAAAGGGGTATATGAAAATATGTTCAACTCCATTCGATTATGAAACCGCAAACTAAAGTGAGCTACCCCTCCACTTCCCAGTGTTGTCCCTGCTTCTCTTTGTGCACACAGTTGCTGGATGACATATTCTCAATTTCTTTCTCTTTGTCACGTGCACACAGGCAGCCACAAATTATTTTTATACTTAGATTTTAGTTCTCTAGCCAGAACGAATTAAAATAGCCCAAACACACACCAACAGTTGTGAATGCTGGTGAGATAGAATAGAATAGTAGGATTTCCTATTCATTGCTGGTGGGAAGGTAAAATGGTTTAGGCACAATGGAGTGAGCTTAGCAGGTTTTGACAAAATGTATTTTTGCAATACAAATGTTTCTTGGCACTGACCCAAAGAAATTGAATACTTATGTCCTCACAAAATCCTGCACCTGGACACTTCCAGTGGCCTTATTTGCAATTGCCCAGACTTGGAGGCAAATGAGATGTCTTTTCACGAGTGAATGAATAAATAAACAGTATACACTGTACTCAGCACTAAAACTAGATGAGGAATTTAGTCATGAGTAGACGAGACAGAAACTAAACCATTGGGCAGAAACAATGCTGAACTGCAAAAATGGCATACACTGATTCAAGCTATGACTTCCTAAAATAGGTAAAATGATGGAGACTGGAAATGGTCAGTGTTTGCCGGTGCTGGATAGGGGAGGGATGAATGGGTAGAGTGAAGGACCATCATGGCCATGAGTGGAGTATTACAATAAGGTAATAGCCAATGTAAGAAAGTCATTGCTTATATGTTCAAGTATTCACCAAGAGTGAGCTACATAAGAAAATCATAGTACCACGTTTCCCTTCATGATCAAGGGAATGCTAAATTTCAGTTAAACTTGGAAAAAGTTCACTTCCTGGACCTCTTAATCGAATCAAACATGTTTATGTGGGTGGTGTTGGTGGAGGGGATGGTAGGGGAATGAATCCTAATATATGTAATCAATGGTAAGTGATAATGTATCAGGATATAGTTATCTATTATAACAAATGTACCACTAGAGTAAAGTTGCTGATAGTGAAGGAGACTGTTACTAAATTGTGCTGGGAATGTATAGAAATTCTCTGTATTTTGTGCACAAATCTGTTTTTTTACCGAACCCTTCTCTATAAAATGAAGCCTACTGAAAACAATGTTCTTAGTTTCACTTTATGTGACACAGAATCTGGCTACATATACCAGCTTGACCTGGACCTCGCTATTTAACACAGGTTGAATTCAATATACTCCTGATTAACCATTTGAGTGGTGGGGTTATTATAATGTACCCCTTGGCTAGGCAACAATATCATTTTAATTAAATATATTGAGAAATGTTACTAGCACAGTGGATTGGATTGTGGGTGTCAGGCACACTTAGTTTAATTCTTCAATATAGAATTATGAGCCCATGAGACATGTCAACCTTGCAGAGATAAAGTGTTCCATAGAGTAGTGCTTTCTTATGTATGCTAGGATCACACAATAGCTATTGTGAGTCTACAATAAGGCAATACACAGAGTATGCTTAATATGATGTTCCACACATAATAGCCATAACCATGAGGGTTAATCTTTATTATCAATTTGATTAGACCTAGAATTAGCCAGAGGCTGGAAAGAACCCAGATGTCCCTCAACAGAGGAATGGAAACAAAAAAGGTGGTACATTTACATAATGGAGTACTACTCAGCTATCAAAAACAATGACTTCATGAAATTCCTAGGCAAATGGATGAACTAGAAAATATCATCATGAATAAGGTAACCCAAACACAAAAAAAAACACACATGGTATGCACTCACTGGCAAGTGGATATTAGCTCAAAGGCTCAGATTACCCAAGATGCAATCCACAGACCACATGAAGCTCAAGAAGAAAGATTACCAAAATACAGATACTTCAGTTTTTCTTACAAGAGGGAACAAACTATTCACAGGAGGAAATACGGAGATAAAATCTGGAGAAGAAACTGAAGGAAAGGCCATTCAGAGACTGTCTTATCTGGGGATCCAGCCACCAAACCCAGACAATATTGCTGATGCCAAGGAGTGCAAGCAGACAGGAGCCTGATATAGCTGTCTCCTGAGAGACTCTACCAGAGCATGACAAATACAGAGGCAAATGCTAGCATCCAACCATTGAACTGAGAACAGGGTCTCCAATGGAGGAGTTAAAGAAAGGATCAAAGGAGCTGAAGGGGTTTGCAACCCTACAGGAAGAACAACAATAACAACCAACCAAAGTTCCCAAGGACTAAGCCACCATCCAAAGAGTACACATGAACAGACCCATGGCCCCAGCTGCATGTGTAACAGAGGAAGACCTTGTTTGGCATCAGTGGGATTTGAAGCCCTTGGTCCTGTCAAGGCTGAATTCCCCAGTGCAGGGGAATGTCAGGGTGGGGAGGTGGGAGGGAGTGGGAGTATAGGTGGGCGAACACCCTCATAGAAGCAGGGGGAGGGGGAATGGGATGGGGGGGTTATGGACAGGAAAGCAGGAGAAGGGATAACAATTGAAATGTAAATAAAAATCCAATAAAAAAGAAAAGTTTTAAGTTATTGATTTATAGATATATTTACCCATTCATCAGGTTGCATTTTAAAATGAAATGATCTTTTTTTTCTGAAATGTTACAAATCTAACACATCATACTGATTAGGAAACCGTGGACTGATATAAAGTCCTCATTTATGGAAATGGATTCATGTAAGAACTACAAATTTAGTTCCCTTTAAAAACATAATATAATGACATCATATTTTAAATATATTTAGCTGCAAGAACTGAAAAGCAATGAGGGGTGAGTGAATATCCAGTTGATTTCAATTTAACATTACAAGGAGTTTTGATAATACAAGGACTCATAAGGTCTTATTGCTGGGTTGAATATTGTTTTAAAATATATTACATGACCCAAATAAATTAGTTTGTCCTTTGGTAAAGGTTTTAAAAGCAACAACAACAACAGCAACAACAACAACAACAACAACAACCACAACAAACGGTTATGCTGGGACTGGAAGATGGCTCTGCATCAGAGAGTGTACTCTGCTCCTGCAGAGGACCAGATTTGCTTGCCAGCATCCATATCGAGCACCTCACAACTGCTTACAATTTCAGCTTCAATCTTGCTTTTGCCCCTCTGAGTGCATCTTCACTTATATGTGTGTAACACACACACACACACGCAGATAAACTACACATATATACATAATGTATGAACAAGCGTTTATGACATGAGCAAGGCCATGTCAAGAACTCTAAAACCTCAGACCTATGAAATGGCAGGACCTTTGTCAGGTAGGACTTGGGGAATGGCTCAGTCTTCTCCTGAGTTGAATAATAACCTCAACAGTGCGTGCAGAAAGTATCAACCCCAGGTTTTCCTCCCTGAGAACTTCACTTTTGGCTGCTCCCTTGCTGAGAGACTCTCACACACCTCCTCTTTCAGCTGCATGTAATAAACCTTCCATTTCCTGGCTGCTGGTACATCTCTATCAGAGCTCATGGTCCACTCAATCACAATTTTTCTGTACAGGTGTTCATTCTCCATCTCCCAGTCAGGTCAACCCCAAAGCTGTGCAAGTCATAACACAGCAGAAAGAAAAACTCTTCACACAAACAAATATTTTTTAATGACCATTCAAGAAACTGATAAATGATGCCTAACTAATAAAATACTTTATACTATATAAGAAAAATGAAATACTTGAAATTACTGATGTATGTATAAATTCATTTAGAACCATAAAGTGAAAATTTTATCTTCATATTATTCTTTTCTTAATATTTTTTACCCATACTTGTGAAAGTCAGCCTTAATATCTACATCTCCCCCCAAAATAAACAACTTATTTTTTTAATTTGGTGCAAAATTAACATTTTTCTTCACAATTGGACAAATAATCTTGTAGATTATTATTCCGCAACAGGAAGGGATCATTAAAATGGACTATGTAAAAATATTTGAAATAATTCAATTTATGGATATAAACTAAGAATACAAATAGGCTAGTTTGGAGGTTTGAACAGCAGGATCTAAATCTTCAGCATTTCATACACAACCCCTAAGGAAGCTAACCATGTGCCTATCAGTCTAGTCTCATCTCCACTTCCTTTATGAGGGGCCATGGAGAAGTAGTGGTAGTCTATTTATCAATGTTTATGCCTAAAAGTGACTAAAGCAACTAAGGACTTCCTCATTATCATTTTCCACAGGGCAGTACTTTTAAGGCAGTTTTGCTGGTTTATTTTGTTTGATTTGATTCTGGGATAGAACATAGAGACTGATGCACGCTGGGTAACTGTCCTCTCGCTGAGTTAGCTCCATTCTCAGCTCTTGGGTGGCCTTTCTCTGTAGTGTTAGGCTTACTGTGAGGTTATACTTGAACGTGTGGAATGGCATAAAAAGTGACAGAACCTTTTATAACTATTGCATATTTTTAATAAAATATCTTGCCAGGATGATAAATCTGAGGATATGTTCCAGTGATTAGGTTTCAGAAATTTCCTCTTAGAGCTTCCTAAAAGTCCAGCCCTACTGTGATGTTAAGAAACAGAAACAGAGATGGACTATAAGCAGCCAGTGGGTATATCTACACTGGAAGCTGGCTTCTTAAAGAGGGTAAATATACCTATCTCTTGTTACCTAAGAACAGAGTTTAAGGATCACCAAAAGTCCTCTTCCTAAGTTTGAAGTGGTGATGTTTATACACATTAAAACGAGAGCAACACAGCTCTAGAAGACATTTATTTCTCATACTATCAAACAGTTAATCTGTTCACTCCTTAAAAACATATAACTTTCCCTAACAGATCTTTCTCATATGTGTTTTCTTAATTATTTTATGACCAAATAAAATAATCGATACTAGTCTTTCTGGGCTAGCAGGAAGAATTTCAGCTGTATCGATCAGGAAGTGTGGCTCATATAGTCATTTTGACAGTGTGTACCTGAACAGCTCAGTTCCACAGAACAGGAAAACAGTTCATACATTTCATGACATTCACTAAAATACTGCAAGATGAATTTTCTTTTATTATCACAGATTCTTAAAATGTTATTCATGTAACGTGGTTCCTTTGCGATTAGTGGTTTCACTGAATTTTGAGGATAATCCCATGAATTATCTGAATTACTGAAACTGAAGCTTGTTCTTCTGGGAGAGGCTGTCTGGTTAGTGAGCTATTATCAGCCTCCTATCTCCACCCTTCGGTACTGGAGTCAACAGGCATGGGAAGCCATGCCTAGCTTCTTTGCATGAATGTTGAAGATTTGAATGCACATCCTCATGTTTGTACATCAAATGGTCTTACTCTGTGAACTGTTTCCCCATCCCAAGAAACCCACCTGACTAGTTGGGGTGTCTTATCCCAGTACAGTTCTCTGTTGTTCTCTCCAACATTGTTTTATGTGCTGAAGAATGAGTATGACAAAATGAATGCTTGTATGTCTTGTTTAAAGAAAAACTCCTTTAGAAGAGTACACGTGGTCAACCAGGACCAGAGTCTCTTCTGAAGGTGCAGATGGGGCATATTTATTCCTCCAGTCAGGCTCACCTGGCTTTGCTTGTTAGATCCATTAACTGCTTTTGAAACTGCGTCAGTGGGCATTACTCATTAGGTTCTCTGCCCAAGCCAGTATGACAACTTGAGGCTTTGCCCTAGCAGTGAAGGACTCTACAATTCACTAAGGAATTATAATGACCTGAATGTGGCCTGCAACTCTGGGTGCCCTGGAGTGACCAGAAAAGAAACCAAAAACAAAGATCCTGTAAAAGGAAGCTGGCAAAACAAATAGGAAGCAAATGTTAAAAGCAGTTTTAGTGGGAAAAATCCTCTTCTCCTTTCGGTTGCTTAACCAATACCAAGGGGTTAGACCTGAACACATAGATACAGGCGACATGACACAGGATGAGCACTTACATTTAGAAATTATATGCATGTAATCACAATTAATAGAAAAAGAGGTCATGAACTTAAAATTGAACAAGAAGGGGTATGAGGGAGAAAGGAAAGGGAGGGAAATGGTATAATCACAATATCAAAAACAAAATTTGAAAGTATTTTCTATTTAATAATTCCTCTAAGATTTTTTTTATTTAGTTTGATGACCTGAATCTGTGCACTGTGCCTCAAGGTCATACAGTTTTTGATAGTTTCTGAGAAAATTACAAGGAATAAGGGGTTCTCCTTTAGCTTTTATCATTCTAAAATTCTGTTTGTGTGTACTTATGTGCATGTGTGTGTGCGCAAGCACACATGTGTGTGCATGTGTGTTTGTGTGTTTGTATGCCTGCAAATACATACATACACATGTGCACACACACACACACACACACACACACACACACACACACGTGCACACACATTTATTCATGCCAGGCAAGTACTCCTCTACTAAACTATAAGCTCAACTTTTTTTCTTGCAGAAAGAGTCTCCGATGAGCTCAGACTGTCTTCAAAGTGTCCATCGACCTATTTTCTCCTCTCTAAGGTTGGAATTAGACTCTGAAATTTGAATCAAGTTAACCTACTCTGTATAAGTTGGGCATTATTTGATAAAAATACAAGGCTGCTTTAAAACTTCCGTGATGACGTCATGTCAATGAAAACTCTGGGTGGGAAGAGTGCTAGAGCAGAAGACTGACTAATGAGAAGGAAAGAATGATACCAAGCAAGGTAGGTGTGGAGGCTGCATTGTGTGTGCCATGGAAACGGAGCAGGGTGGGCAGAGAGAAGCTTAGCCCACTGTTTAGCCTTTTTAAACAGTGTTACATGTTAGGATGAACATCAAAGAGAGAAGGAATTTTGAACAATGCAATAATCATTATGGTAATAGTGCCAGGAGGTTAATTAAAAATTCAAACTGAGTTTATCACTGAATTTATAATAATGCATAAGGAAACATTTTACTGTTGAAGTATTTGCGCCTAGCTCCCCTGGCTCATTTATTTTTATAAAGACTCATTTGTGTGTGTGTGTGTGTGTGTGTGTGTGTGTGTGTGTGTGTGAGAGAGAGAGAGAGAGAGAGAGAGAGAGAGAGAGAGAGAGAGAGAGACAGGCAGACAGACAGAGTTAAAAGAGAGGAGGAGGAGGAGGGGAAGAGAGAGGAGAAGGAAAATGAAGAGGGTCTGGGAGAGAGGGAGAAGGAAAGGGAGATGGGGGTGGAAGAGAGGGAGCTGGGGAGGGAGAGAGAGCAGGAGTAGCAATCCAGAGCACATGCTTGTTTTCAGATGCTCGCAGAGGATAAAACAGAGCATCAGTTCCTCTGGAAGTGGAGATGCCTTTGACTGTGGGCTGCCCCATGGGACTTCCCTCTTATGCAAGAGCAGCAAGGGTTTAGCTGCTCAATCAGCTCTCCAATTCACCTCTTTTATTTAAAAATAACATTTGAGACAGGGTCTTGCTTATTTACACAGGCTACTCTTAAATGTATTGTCTAACCCAGGCACAAATTGATATTGTGATCTTTCTGTCTTAAACTCACTGCTAAGAATAGAGGCCTATACCATGAAGATATACTTATCGATTATCAATTATCAAAATTATCAATTGATCATGACCTCAGGTTTCATGTGTTTGTATTTCAAGAAAATAGGAAATATCCCTTTTCAATTCACTAACCATTTACATAATTTTCTTATAATTTCATCTCAATAAATACCGTAAAATCAGTTTTGCCAATTTGTCTTTAGGGTTTAAGCCTATATACTAAGATTTGTGTCTTTCTAAAGCATGACTACTTTTTTTTTCTTTTTTTTCGGAGCTGGGGACCGAACCCAGGGCCTTGCGCTTGCTAGGCAAGCGCTCTACCACTGAGCTAAATCCCCAACCCTAAGCATGACTACTTTTAAGTAGGGTTCCCAAGCTCTCCATTTAGTATATTCATAGAAGTGAACCATTGCTATTTATAGGTAGATACCATAGGAGAAAAAGTAACTCAATTATCCTTAATGCTTTATAGAATTAGCTTGTAATCATGTTAGATCTGACATTCTGTTTTTAAGTAACCCAGAAAATAAGATGTCAGTCTTACTTCAGAGTTCCTAAAGAAGGGTATTTACAAAAATAAAAGTGGTAGTTTCCTAGTGGCTCAAGGGTCACCTGATAATAACTGTTGGAGGAATTAGAAAACTTCTGAGAATCAGGGATTGACTGAGTCATAGATAATTCCAAATACTACTGCTGGCCACTCCTGCCTCACTGATAGTGCTCGAGAAAGAACAGTTGTATGGTCTCTCTCTCTCTCTCTCTCTCTCTCTCTCTCTCTCTCTCTCTCCACCCCCACCAACGTGTGTGTGTGTGTGTGTGTGTGTTAATTCTTATCCTGAAGTTATTATACTGAGACAAAGCAGGTATTTTAAGGTCTTCAGTGTTGTAGCTTTGACTTGCTATCAACAGTAGTCAGGTTTCTTAAATCTTATGACTCCACTAGTCCCCTTCCTTCTAGAAGCATTGATGGATTTTTCCATAGAATTCTTGTTGCTTGTTGGTTTGTTTGCTTGAGAGGGGACACTGTTGCTGGCTAAACTGACCTCTAACTCTCATCCCCTCTATCTTAGCTTCACCAAGTGCTGGTGTTATGGGTACAAAACAACATATCCATCCCTAACTGGAGTTTTTACAGTATAGTTTCTTGACTAAGTTGCTCCAGATATTCCTGGCTGTTATTGAAGAACACAAATATTTAGCTGATAGTAAACCATTTTGCTTTGAATGAAAAACACATTTGGATTGCTTGTATAGTGTTTATTCTCAGTCTTTGGTGTGGCAAAAAGTCATTCTGCTGAATGGTTCTGCTGAAACCATTTTTCTTATATGTACAACTGGAGTATACTTTCCAGATTTTCAAGTATCTAGAACCGTTGCATCAAATTTTACACTGTAACTTGAGCACAGTGAGGTCTTCTGAGGCTTGGGTGGTTTTAGGGTAGGGCTTAGAAGAGCTGTAATATGTTCTCCATGTGCCCTTCTGCCTTTCACTGGGCAGTAAGGAGTCTACTCATTGCAGTGCAAACCTAGAAGCTCCATTGTCAGCTAGGATTTCCAAATTGTCCATATTGAATAGTTACTCAGGAGTTCTATAAGAAAGCAGTTTGAGCAAGCCATGACAAGCAAGCCAGTAACTAGCACTTCATAATCTCTGCATCAGCTTCCTCTTCAAGGTTCCTAATCTTTGTGAGTCCCTACCCTCACTGCTTTTGAGGATGAACTGTTACAAGAAAATGTGAGCATATAAACCATTTCCCCCAAAACAGAATAGGTACCCAGGGATAAGGATCTTGCCCTTGATAATATACAAGTGTTTTCTAAACTTATTATATTTTGAAACTAGGGTGTGTTTGGCTCTTTTCATTTTACCAGTTTAGCATATACCATCTAGTACAGATGCCATGTTTTTAAAATATACACTCCTACTAAATTCACAAAGGAATAGAGGTCACTTCATATCACATTCTTAATTTTTACCTTGTCTAAAGTTATTTTACATGCATTACTATTTGGAAATGTTCCAATAACCTTTGAAAATTAGTAAGTGGAAACATATATAGATATATATATATATATATATATGCACACACACACACAAACACACATTCACAAAACACATACACAGAAAGACACATACATACACACAAGCACACACACAGACCATACACACAAGCACACACACAGACTCACATATACCCACATACACACAAGCACACATACACAAACATGCACACACATGCAGACACACATATACACATACAAACACATATAGACACACACATACACACCTAAACACATAAAGACATACAAACACACACACACACATACACACAGGCAAACATACACACACACTAAAGCAATACCCACAGTGAGAAAACTTTGAAAAGTATCAGATGCATTGCTCAAAATTTTTGTATTATGTATAGAAACATCTATAGAATCATTAAGGCAATAAACAAAAAATTCAGATTTAATTCAATCTTCTCTTGAGGATTCATAATATACCTCACAGATTTACTTTTGTGGTCCAAATGATGATTATGAAAAATTCCAGTTCAAATAGGAATTGCCCTTACCTGCTATTGAAGAAATATTGATGATGATGCCACCTTCACCTCCATTTTGCTTACTCATGTAATCCAAACCAAGGTAGGTCCCACTGATAACAGAAACCTAATCCAGGAGCATAAATGGAAAAAGTGATACATCTTTATCATACCTTTATCATATGCCCACATACCAAAGACATTGCTAAGTCAGACATATAGGGAGATCTTTAATAATTAGTGAGAGATTTCTTGTGCTTTAAAGTTTTAATTGATCATGATTTGCTTTTTGCCTGCCTAATATTAGTGTAGTTATCATATTACTGCATACTTTCATTTAACTTAGTTGCCCAAAATGTGGTGCTTATGATAATTACTCTTGCAGTGTTTTCTTCTTTGATTCACCAGTCTATAACAACTCTTTCCAAAAACTTTCTTTTCAGCATGTGCTTCTCACACTGTATAATTGTCACTTTTTTGCATTACAGAAGAAGAATGGACGAAAATGATTATACACATATGTTTTGACGTCATATACATATGTATGTATATATGTATGTGCATACAAACTTCCCTCATATATATTCATGTTTCTATAAATAATTTAGGATTTCTCAAATAAGAGAAAACATGTGGTATTCTTTCTGAGCTTTTTGTATTTTCCTCCAAGGACATAAATTCCTTTTTCTTACTTATTGAATACATTGCATTTAGGTATTACATTTTCTTTGTTCATTCATCTTCTGCCAGACATCTAGGCAGGTTAGCTAGCTATTTTGAGTAATGCTGTAATAAATGGGTGGTGGCAGGTATTCTTGTGGGATGTTGATTTAGAGTACTTTGAGTATACAACCAGAAGTCATAGGAGTAGGCCATCTGGTAGCTCTACTTTTAGGATATTTTGTTTTGTTTTTTTTTTTTGTTTTAAGAAATCTACACAATGATTCCCATCCTCTTTTCCTTGTTGAATGGATGAACTCTTAGTTTATCTATTTAAATTAAAAACAGTATTGTTTTTATTCAAACCAGTATGCAGGTCCTACACATGGCTGCTTACACAGGCCCTGATAGTTTCAAGATTATGTACGGAATGAAGACTATTCAATGATAATCTACTATATGTAGGAGAATAGTAAGAGAGAAAGTTTTATATATTCTTAATTTCATACACGAACATACTTTCAAATATGTATCTGTTAGGTTATTAATTCATTAGTTTAACTTTAATAGTATATGGATATTAAATATATCTATACTTTAAATATTTAAAGACAAGATAGATGATGTATCTGTGGCATTTATTTCATTTATTTTCTTCTTATATACCTCTATGTAACTTAGATAACATTCCAACTCTCCTTCAAACATATGACTTTTGCTTATATTCATCTAGTTTTCTTATACAGTGCTGGACCACCTGCCCAGGCATAGCATTGCTCACAGTAGGGTGGGCCTGTCTACTAATTAATTGGAAAAAACCCCACAGATATATCCACATATCTGCTCTGATCAAGGCAGCTCCTCAGATGAGTCTTTCCTTTCTAGGCTTAGCTAAATTAATTGTTAAAGTTAACCGGCCAAAACTTGATGTACATTTTAAGGCATTTGATCTGCACAATACAGTAATTCAATGCTAGCAATAGTGATTAAAAATTATGGCCTCTTTTTCACTGTTATTGTAATATATTGTTTTCCTTTTATTGAAATCAATTTTCTCCTCACACAATGTATCCTGCTTACAATTTTCTCCTCCCTCTATTTCCTCACCACCTCCTCTTCTATCCAGATTCACTCCCTTTCTGTCTCTCATTAGAAAACAGGATTCTAAGGGAACATAACATAATATAATTAATATAATATAATGATAAAACAACAACTACTATATCAAAACAGGATGAAAGAAACAGAAGAGAAACGCCCAAGAAAAGACACAAAAAACAGATATGGACTCAGAGACCCACTTATTTATATACTCAGGAATCCCATAAAAACCACTAAACTGGAAGCTATAATATATGCTGAAAAACCTGTAGGATAAAAAGAGAGACAAATGTGTACACACACACACACATACACACACACACACACACACACACACAGAGAGAGAGAGACAGAGAGAGAGACAGAGAGAGAGAGAGAGACAGACAGAGAGAGAAAGAGAGAGAGAGAGAGAATATAGTACATGGCACGTGTATATACTATATATTATAAATAAAATTAAAATTAAGATATAATGTAAAAAATAAAATTTAAAAAATTCCTGACAAGGCACTATGAGACAAGGAACCTCCAAAAATGTCACTGAGTTTGTTTTCTGTGGTCCTATCTACTTCTGGGCATGCAGCCCACCCATCATCAGTTTCTTTAGGGAGAGTGCTTTGGTGAAGACTAAATTGTCCTTTGTGAGCATATACATTCTTATCAGCAGAGTACAAGGGTTCCCTGTTTCTTACATCCTTGTAAACATTATTTTATTGGCTTTCTTTTTGACAGTCATTCTGACTGTGGTGACATGATGGAGTCTTGGTGTAGTTTTTATTCACATTTTCCTGGTATTTAAGAGTGCTGAATGTTTGTTTTCTGTTTGAGAGTCATATTTGAATTTCATCTTTTAAGGATTGTTGGTTCACTTCATTATTTTTGTATTTTACTTGTGGGTTTTTCTCTTTGAGTCCTTCATATACTCTGGTTACTAATCTTCCATTAGATCAGTGGTTCTCTACCTTCCTAATGCTGAGACACTTTAATGCAGTTCCTCATGTTGTAATGTCCCTCAATCATAAAATTATTTTTGTTGCTACTTCATAACTGTAATTTTGCTACTGTGGTAATTCTTAATTCAAATATCTGATGTGCAGGGTATCTGATATGTGACAATTGTGAGAGGATCGTTTGACTCACAACAGGGATCATGACTCACATGTTGAGAACCACTGCATTGGATGAATAATTGGGAAAACAATTTTTTTTTCAGTTCTGTAGGCTGTCTCTTCACTCGGTTGTTTACTTTCCTGTGAAATGTTTGGTTTTTACAAATTCTACTTGTCAATCATTACTCTTATTTTTGAAGGCTTGGAGTCCTTTTCAGAGAGTTCTTGTGTATGTGTGTATCTCAAAGTATTTATTCAGTTGTTTTCCTTTAACAGCTTTAGAGTTTTAGGTCTTAATAAGGTCTGGGATACATTTTGCATTGGTTTTTGTACAGGGTGAAAAGCAGAGATCTAATTTTACTCTTCTAAATGTATACACCCAGTTTTCTGAACATCACTTGGTGAAGAGGCTTTTTTTCTCCAGTGTATGTCTTTAGCATGCCTGTACGAACTCAGACAGTTTCAGCTATGAGGGTATAAATATGACTTTTCCTATTCTATTCCATTCCATTCCATTCCATTCCATTCCATTCCATTCCATTCCATTCCATTCCATTCCATTCCATTCCATTCATCTACATACCTGTTCTGTTTTAGGTTCACTCTGTTCTGTTACCATAACTCCATAGTGTAACTTGAAATCAAATAATGTGATACCTCAACCATCGTTCTCAGGACTGGGATGCCTGTGCAGGGTCTTGTGTTCACTACGTAACCCAAGCTTACCTTGAACTCAAGGCAGTTTTCCTGCCCCATCTTCCTGTGTGCTGGGATTGCAGGCATGACCTATATATTTTATTTATATCAGTGTACATGTTTTTCATGTAACACAGAAGAATAGGACCTCCCTAGAACTAATGTAGACACTGACTACTATAATTCAGTCTGGTAAATTCCATTCTCCCTTATAGTTTTCTGTTTGAGAACAAGCCCAGTTCTAAGTGAGACCCAAGGTTGAAAAGTTGGAGGTAGAAGTAAAGAATAGGATCTGGTGCCATTTTTGTTGTTGTTCTTAAGAAAGATATAAAGAAATGGCTACATTATCCCCTTGACATTGCTAATAAGTGTTCAGACACTGTAAGCACAGACATGCTAACATCATGTGTAAAACAATATGAAACAAGACAGGTTGGTATGGTAAAAGAAGACTGGATTGTACTGACAGCAGTGATTTTCAGTGTCAGATAATCCTATGGCCTTCAGGGTGAGGAAATAACATGATTCTTTCCTAGTTCTAGTTTGAGTGAAGATTTTCTGCCATGTGGACACGGTCTCTAGACATATCTAATACTTTATGTCCTTCCACGCTGAAATGGAGTCATTCTCGTAGTCTAATGTTTTTCTACCCACATCCTGCAGTGGAAATGCTTTCCACATACATTCTGACTTGAAAAAAGAATTTACTACTATAAGAAATAACTCGAGGGAAGATTGATAATACTTTTCCTCTCCCTTTCTCTTTCAGGTCATGCCCTTAAAACATGAAAACTCACTTTTGATACCTTAATTGTTGCTTTATTTATATAGCAACGGATAGGGAATGGTCAATAGTCTGAGACTGAGAGTCCAGGTTAGTGTGTGCCTTTTCATTTTAAAGCATCCTGTCACAGCAAGTGCCCAGGGACACGCCCCTTTCCTAATAGTACTTTTATGACACAGTTGAAAATTCAGTTCATTTAAGGTATTTTCTAGTGAAGTTTGAGAATGATTAAATTGTCACAGTTCCCATTTAAAGGAAAAAGAAAACCGCTATTGGATTACATAAGAAGGAAAGTCTTTTAAAACCTCTTTATTTTATTTTATATGTATGACTGTCTGTCGACAAGTATATGTGCACTACGCAGGTGGCTGGTCCCTCTGAAGGTAGCATCATATCCCTGGATCTGGAGTTATATAGGGTTGTGAGCCTCTATCTGGTGCTGGGGAACAATCCCATATCCTCTGTAAGAGCACTCCAATTCTCTTAACTGTTGAGCCACCTCTCTGGCTGCTTAGTTTTAAAATTTTACAAAGAAAGATTCATTTCCATATTTTCTAGGTGAGTAGGATATTTTCCTCAACCATGTAATTTTAAGAACTGAATAATTTTTTAAGCAAAAGTGTTGTTGGAAGAAACATTAAGTGATATTTAATGTTTGGGTTATACACAAATGGTATTTCGCTTAAGTATTGTAACAATATTTTCCTAGTTCCAGATTACAAACACACACATGTGTGCGCACGCGCGCACGCGCACACACACACACACACACACACACACACACACACACATGAAAATTTAGAAAGATCATAGAACGAAATATTTCTTGTTAGTATTTCTTAGATTTGAGCAATACTTTCTGTTTTGTATTGGACCATTGAATCAAATATGTAGATTAAATTATACATGTCTACATTGAATGGACTATAAGTTAGGTTTGTAGTATTATTTAAAGTACATTTTGAATATGGTTAAAATTCTGTTTTTGACTCCAAGAAAAACATTTTCTTTAAATAGAGAAAAGAGAAATTCTTTAATTGTTGACAAAATGATAATGTTCATTCAATACTTTTGGTTGTGAAGAGACAATTTTTATATATAATCTAAAATTGTAATCATAACCTATTCCAAGTATTAGAAGTTTTTGCTAACTTCAGTATTCTTTAACTTAAACTGTGATTTTCAATTGCCTTTTATTGGGAATAATTCTCTAACAAAGGAAAATTGACAGGTGGCAATATCCTAATTGTGTACTTCCTTTCTCACTAGCCATTGCATATTTTTACAGCACACATACATGATACACATATATGAACATTCAGAAATACAATTTTTTCACTATTAAAATTCCTAATGTGTCATTTATCTCATTTCCATTCACTCTGAGGTAGTTCATAGTTTATGGATTTTATGCTACAATGTAATGAGAATATTCTGGGCTGAATCACACAACTTTGCTTTTTAGGGCCCATGTGTTTTCTCTAGGCTAGTTCCCAAAGAATATTAATAGAGACAATTGTTTTTCTGAAATCCCCCTCACTGTTTAATTTTTCATGTCTAACTTTTTTGATTTAATCTTTCCTGGTCTCAGTGCTAAACACTGTCTTCTGCTTTGCTACAGATATTTATAATTTATCAAACTCTTTCCAGTATACTTCAACACAACTCTCATTGTTATAGAGTATCAATGGGAGCAAATAGTTACTTGTTTCATTTGTCTGGAGTCAACAAAAGGAAACACATTAAGGACAATGCTTCTTTAGGTCAACTAAAGAGAGATGATGAGTAATTAGCCCTTTAATAAAACTATTTTTGCCTCCCCTAAAGTCCCATCCAAGTGCAGCCCCTAGAAGCCATCATAAGATTCTTCTGGGTCTACCCATGTCTCTGAATCCTGACTCAGAAAGAAGTAACTTTTCATTTTTTTCTCTTCCACTTTTCTATTTTGGGTGTTGGCTAAAGTCTAGTCTGCTTTGTCTGATTCTTTGAGATTTTCATTCTTTAATGATACTTTTCCCATCATTTGTCTGGTGTCTGCCATATAGCTGACCTCCACCTGGACTTCACTCAAACAGCATGGCATTTTTCTATTTCTTAAGTTCTCATTGATGGATCCATAATAAACTTATATCTAAAGGTTTTTAAGCAACAAAATTTCTACCTATCCTCTCAATTCATTTCCTTATTAGAAGCATGATTGTGGCAGAGGAATCCACTTTGAATGAAGAAGAGACAGTGTACAAATATGTATTCTGTCACTTAGATGGAAATATGCTTTATTGAATGTCTATGTCATAACACTGGGCTGTATTCACAAAGACTGTGATCCATTTAAGCGTAACTGTCCTTAGAGGCAAGGGGTTTAACTTCTTTCACCAACAGTAAATTCAAGGTCAGATATGTAAATCAAGAGTTCATGAGTTGTTAGATGTAAGACTAAACTTAAGTTTTGACTAATTCCAAATGTGCACCTACCCTCCTGGGGGAGTAGAAACTAGTATTTCTGGAAAGAAAATCGCAACAGCTTTCTATTTTGTTTTTTTTTTATTTAAATATACTAAAAGGTTCAGTATATGTTAATTAAACATCTAAATTAGATTGTATTTCTCATCTGCAGGGAGGTGAATAGTTTATGTTTACTAAAGCTTGAAAATGTTAAAAGAATCACATTATAGAATGGCTCTACCAAGAGTCAAGGTTATGACAGATTTGATCAATAGATTGATCTATTTCTAGAATGAGCTTTTGTGCTTCTGAACATACTCACTCTATCTAGAACCTTTCTGGTGTACTCTGGGGTGTAGGGGGTGTTGTAAATGACACAGCTAAATGACAGTATAGAGAAGCTCAAAAATGACTTGTAAAACAATAGGCTGGAAAATGTTTGAGTGTGTTGCTTGTATGTGAAGGCCAATGAGATTAGCAGAGTGAGGAATAAGAAGGGTGTAATCTTGGCAAGTAATGGGAAGTGCAAGAACACATGGGACAGTTTGGTGGATCACCAAAGAGTGTACTAAAACACAGAGATGTACACGAAACTGTTACACAGTAATTCTTAAAGTATTCCTTGAACTTCTATTCTGTAAGAACACACAAAAAATAATTTTCTGCCTCCAACGAACTTAATTTGAGCTAGTGTTAATAATACATCTAAAAACAATTCCAATAGTATTATCTACTACAGAGTTCTGGGAAAATGGTAGAAATGAAATATGCTGTATGATATTTCTTAGGAGGATGCATTGGAGTAGAGGTATGCAACAATGATATAATGTCTGCTCAGTATATATGAACATTGAACTCAGTCCTTAGTCGGGGTTGGGGGGAAAGGAAATGATGATGTAGGAAAAGAAGGAGGAAGGGGAGGAAAACCTAGGTGATGAAGTTCTTTACTTCAGAGGGTCCTCTCTAATATGGGAGCTAATGGGGGAAGCATTCAGAAGGGAGAAATTTCCTAAGACCAAGGCAAAGAAAATGTATCTAGAGCAGATTTTTTTTTTTGAGAATGTGAATCATAAATAAATATTTACACTTACACTAGCAGTGATAATCAAGTCGGAGAAAAAGGGGTTGGTCAGGGAGTTTGCTGTCTTGTGCGTGCAAGTACAAGAGAAGTAACATATTTTAAAGTTCTGTGTGAGTTTGCAAAGGTCACGGAAGCAATACCTGGAGCTAAGAAGATAGATTATGCCAGCAGGGCCAATGAACAGTTCAGGCTGGCTGAATTTCAATGTGGTAGAGTACAGAAGAGTTAGCTGTATAGTAATGGTCTTAATAAAATTCCCTGAGTCTTCCTGAATTTCCTATTTACAGCTTAAAACATTTTTTTTATAAAAAAGACACAGCTCCCTTTAAAGCAAATATGTTCCTCTTTGATGAATTATCCAAAACCTGGCACTTTGCGACAATAGCTTTGTTATTTCATGTTTTTTATATAAAGTCCTGTCATTGTGTATTGTTTCTCACTCTTGTTTTTTCAGATAAAGAACACAATAACTGTTCATTAGAAATGCACTGAAGATGCCCATTCTAAAGTGATAATAATATTCATAGCATTTATGATAAGACTATTAAAGACATCAGTGATGTTGAAAGAACATATCTGGTGTATTGTTTGTGTTTTCTTAGGAGGATATACAGAAAAAAAAGTCCTCGAGTTTAGTTGTGAATGGAAACTGGCACATGTTTATAAGAAGATACTCAAAATTTTCCAGCTTTCACGTCTTTGTATACTCAAAACTTCTGTTTTATCAAGTAGAAATGAAGTATATTTTAAAATAAGTTTTTAACAGAATAAAAATTTACAGATATCCAATTAATTTACAAAAGGAATAGAAAACTAGTAGAAACACTTATTAATTATAAATGCATAAATAAATGTAAGTGGCTTAAATTTACAAACACTAAAAGAAATATTGTTTCTGGACATAGTTTAATAAACTAATATCTCACAGTATAATATCAAGAGAAGACATTTACCTTGAAAGGTTATTTACATTCTCAAAAGGAAATATGGAAAAGGAGACTTAGGTAAATAAAAATCAAAAGAAAGTAGCACAGAACTAATTTTAAATCTGAAATAAAAGCTTAATCATCACTCTTCTAGACAGAAATATATATGATCAAGGTATAACATAAGGCCAAAGTATAATTGACACAAACCTGAACAGAACCATAAATTTATAACTCTTAAATAGCAGAAGCAGAAATATTAAATTTGTGTTTTCAAGAAAAAAACCCATTGTATATTGAATGTGAATATAACAAGATAAAGTAAGATTTTGAAAGAGAGTAGTATTTTTCTTGATCATAAAATATTTTTTATTTTACTTTTTTTTTTGCCTGGAGCAGAAGGAAATCATATTGATTTTTTGTTGTTTTATTGATTTTGAGTATTTGCTTGCTTCAAGTAAGGGAAGCATACACATGCCCTCAGGCTGCAGAAGAGTAGGAGGGTTTTGGGTTGCTTGGAACTGGAGTCACAGGCAGTTGCAAGCTGCCACTGTGTTCTGGAACTGAATTTGTGTCCTCCGGGAGAACAGCACATACTCTTAAGTGCTGAGCCATTTCTCCAACTCCATCTTGTTCCTGTTTTTAAGTTTGTTATCTCTGAGAAGACACTCATGAAGTAGTACTCTATATTCTCACACATGAAGTGGCCGTGTTGTACTTGACAGCTGGCTGCTTTGGAAATTTGTAAAAATAACTTGAGCCAGGCAAGGGTAAAATACATCTGACATTTTGTTTTAACTACACACTTCTTATGTTTTGTTTTTTATTTTTTTTATTTTGTTTTTATCTTTTTGCAGTGCTGGAGAAAGGTTTAAGTTTAATAGCTTTATGTTTAGGGTATTCATAAAATGTTATAATCAACCCATTTGTGCTACATTGTATGAATTGGAAACTTCATCTTAAAATTATACTTATACTTTACTTCAGAGCTAACTCATCTTCAAATGTTGTGGAAATCACACACAGACACACAGACACAGACACAGACACAGACACAGGCACAGGCACAGGCACAGGCACAGGCACAGACACAGGCACAGGCACAGACACAGGCACAGACACAGGCACAGGCACAGGCACAAACACAAGCACAGACACAGACACAGGCACAGACACAGACACAGACACAGACACAGGCACAGGCACAGTCACAGCACACAGACACAGCCCAGGCACAGACACAGACACAGACACAGACACAGACACAGGCACAGACACAGACACAGACACAGACACAGACACAGGCACAGACACAGACACAGACACAGACACAGACACAGACACAGACACAGACACAGGCACAGACACAGCACAGACACAGGCACAGACACAGACACAGGCACAGACACAGACACAGACACAGGGGACACAGGCACGGGCACAGGCACAGGTACAGTCACAGGCACAGGCACAGACACAGACACAGACACAGGCACAGCACAGACACAGTCACAGCACAGGCACAGGCACAGACACAGACACAGACACAGGCACAGACACAGGCACAGACACAGGCACAGACACAGACACAGGACACAGGCACAGGCACAGACACAGAGAGGAAGGGAAGAAGGCTGGGAAGGGAAGGAGGAGAGGGAGGGAGGAAAGAAGGGAAGGAGAGAGGGGAGGGTGGAGGGAGAAAGGATGAATTTCAGTCTTACTAACTATGAAGTTCAGTTGTCTCTTTAACATTGTTTTATGATCTATTTCCCAAAATTTGAGACTTGTTTTTTAAATAAGTAAGTTGAGTCAGAGTTTAGCAATCTTGACTTAAGGACCAGACAGTGAATACTTTTAGTGTTGCAAACCATAAGGTTTTTGTTACAACATTAAATTCTGCCATTATTACAAAAAGCCAGGCACAGAAATACATAACAATGACTGTAGGGTTGTGTTCTAATAAAACTTTATAGATACTGAAATGGCAGTTTCCCTTATTTTTGTTTTTCTTGTTATTAATTGTTCAGTCACTTAAAATGGTAAAAGTAATTTTTAGCTTAAAGGTTATATGAAAACCAGTGGCAGGTCATTTGCGCCTACAGATTGAGAATGCAATGAACTGTGGTTTTTCCTTATCTCTATCAAATATTTTAAGAGAGATTTTCATAATCACAAACATCAAATATCTTCATATTCACATATTCATATTCATGTTTACTTTCTACTTTTCTGTAACTTCTACTTTTCCTTGTCGAAGGTTATTATTGTTGTTCTATGACTATAATAATAACCTTTTATGTGAAAAGAAGTGATGCTAAATACTTTTAGACAATAAATGAGCCTAATATAGCTTACCAAGTTAATTTGTAGAGTCTGTTCCCAGTTTTTCTCATTGTTCACTCCTGCGTTGTTGACCAAAATATCCAATCTTCCAAAATGGTCTACAACTTTTCTAAAAGTGTCTAAAAAAAGAAAATGAGAGATTTTCATTTTCCATATATGCCTTGAAACCATTTCATGTGAGAGGAAATGAATTTTATTGGTTTTATTTTATGATTTGATTTGATTTGATTTGATTGTTGTACTAGAGCTCAAACTTAGGATTTCTAGGCAAGAGCTTTAGGACATCCCAGGCAAAGAGCTCTAGTAGTTAGCTGTACCCTGGTCATCCCTTAACTTTTATTTTGAATCAGGGACTCATTAAATTTCCTAGATTGTTCCTAAACTTGGAATCCTCATGCTTTAACCTCCCTAGCTGAAATTACAGGCTTGTACCACCAGGTTTGACTAGATATTTAAAGTTTATTTGACCATACGGTAAGAATTAACCTCATAACATGGTTCTTAGTAAGTGATCTGTAGACAGTTTTGTTGCTTAGAGTTACCTGTGTGTTAGAAACATGATATGGTCACCGAATGCCTACTAAATCAGAAACTTACTTCAGCAGATCCTTAGATGATTTGAATGCACATAAGAGTTCTATAATTAATAAGTCGATGGGGGTAAATACTAGAGAAGTGAGCATCCCAAACTAGGAACTATCTGTTTGGGCAGCAATTATCTTTTTCTTCCTAAGAAGTAATTGGAAGTCTTGGGTATAGACTATACACTTTTTGTGTTTATTTACAGCAAGGGTCAAATCCAGGGCCTTTCACACCATAGAAAGTGTTCTAGCACAAGAGCTATGCCTCAAACCCTTCAAATATCCCTTCTTAATTAGCTATATTTTATGTGCGAAGCATTAAACTAACTCAAGAACTCGTGCACTTAAATCCATTATGGCCCTATTTCAGGAATTTCTGGTGTCTACTAAGTAAAGGTTGGCTTTTTATTCAGTTGATTTCATTGTGTTAGTGTTGCTCTCACGTTTACTATTTTGTTCTTCTCTCCTATTGTCATTGCTACTTTACAGTATGGCTTTGTATAAAACAGCATTCAATTGGGAAAATTTTTATAGGTTCCCAGACCTGAATCGCATTCACATCAGTATCTAGCCATATAACAAAGTCTTGAAAACCCCCTATAGCTATTTAAAGTTGGCTTTACCTAACCTTGGGAAACTCGGACTTCTTAAAGCAGCCTCTTATAGACTTCTGTAGAGCCCACAAGTTCCATGGCCATTTTTACTCTCTGTCTATTACGTCAGACTGTAGACAACTATGTTTATTCTTCCCTGTGGAAGGTATGTATTCTCAGACCTGCAAGGGAACACAGGGTTCTTTGAAATAGACAGACCAACTCAAATTTTATCTTGACTGAAATAAATTCATAGAGCTATTAACAACCATCAGGACTATTTGGGGAGACAATTACCATGAAAGATGATTGTTAAGATATATATATATATATATATATATATATATATATATAAATTTTAAAACCATTTCCTAAGTTCCTAAGTATTAAACTTGTTCCAGAAAAAGTCTAGGTTTCACTCTCATTCCTCTGCAAGGATACCACAGTTTTATGGGAGATAAGTTACTGAATACATATATCTGATTTTCTTTAATTTTCTTCCTTTCTGGATGCCACTGCTTAGATTTTTAACCAGTCTCCTATGCCATCTGCTGTCTCATATCTCATTGAGATTTCCGCTCAAGTGACTTAAAAGCTTAGCTCCTTCTGCCATTTGCACGGTGTGATACTCTTTATAATTCATCTGAACGTTCTATGCTGTTTTGGTTTGCTGATTCGCACAGTAACATGTCTAGATGGGCTCTAGGAACCCTTTCCGCTCTGTGTTTTCATGAATCCAATGTATCTTAAACCGTTTGAGAAGTTGTGGGCAACCTTAAGTTCTGAAGTTCCAAGAATCCTTTCCTTTTATGTATGTAGGCCTCTGAACAAGGTATGATAATACCCTTATGATTGACAGATCTTCTGAACCATTTACTATGGGTTTGAGGTTCCTTCACAATCACTTATGTTTAGGGAATATATTCATAGCTGTGATACTCATTTGAAATACTGGCAAAATAACGTGTTAAATACCATGTGTTAAGCCATGTAAGTTATCTATACTGGTTCCTATTCCAGCAGCATGAATGCTGGGACTGGACATGACTGTCACTGAACCTAAAGGATATGTTGTCACTAAAACTTTCCTCTGGCAAAGAATATTCTTTTATGACTGCTCTTAAAGATCTATTCTACTCATTCAGGCTATCTCTACTCTCTCACAGATTAGCATTTTCAGATTTTAATGTTATTCTCTTTAATCCAGGTACCCTTATCTTTAGGTTCACTGTCTCCTAATGAAGCAATGCATTTTTATTCATAGGATATTCTAAGATATAAGAATCCTAAGATCTCAGTATCCTACTGATAGAAATTCCAGTGTGGGACTGGGGAAGTTTTCTGACTTCTGGATTAACAATTTACTTAGTTTCTTAGGATAATGCCTTATGAAGCACTTTTTTTTTTCTACTTTTTTCCCTGGGGAAATTATCCATAGGAAAATTCTTTGAGCCCTCTATATAGCCAGTGTGTATTGCTGATGACAATATTCTTCCTGATGTTTCACAAGCAGATGGATCTATTTTAAGAGATAGCAGAAAAACAGGAAAGTACTGGGGGAAAGCGATAGAGCCTTTTCTTCTTTAATTCTAACATCACACAGTTATTATTTTAAGTGTCATCTTAGAGTGATCTTTAGCCAGAGCAAAGATCTGGCTAAAAGCAATTGGTTTGCCTGGGACCATGACCTGGAACTTGGAGTTTGAAGTGTTTAAGAGAAAGGCATGCTGAATTTGATTGCCATTGGTTACTTCTTCCAGCTCTCTGCTAGCTGCTTGCCACAGTTCCTCAGTCTGTCCCCTCACTGGGTAATTAACTGTAGCAGCACTGTCTTCTGAATACACAAAAGACTTGATTACATTCTGTGCTGCCAAGCGGCTAAAACAAAAGGATTTTTTAGGCAGTCCTGTCTTCTTTTAGTTTTTATGGTCATTGGGTTGTCAGAAAAAAAGAAAAAAACAAAACAAAACAACAACAACAACAACAACAACAACAACAACAAAAACCCACAACAGTTGGAAAGTCGTTGGAGTTAGAAAGCTTTCCCTGAGAGCTCGAAGCTGGCTCTCAGCCTTGTGTGCTCCTACCTGGCAATCTTCAGGTTGCTGCTTGCTTAGGGTGTGTTCCGAGTCTATGGATTGATTCCCCATGTCTTACCTCTCAGTTGTTTTTGGTCAGCCACATCACACTGGATGAACAGTGTCTTCTGAGGTTCGAACTGCTCATCCAGGGCAGCTTTACATTTTACACCTGTCTCAAGATTCCAATCCACCAATGCTACCTACAAACAAGAAAAGAGGGAGCGGGTCTTGGATGAAGGAAACACCAGGAACCAAGCCGCAGGCACAGAAGCAAGGGATAAACAAGACGCTCACTTCTAAGACCTCAGAATGTGCTCATCGAAGTTCGGGTTCTCAGCTAGCAGCATTGGAGGTCTGCTTGTGAGCCTGGAGCTCAGCACCCCAGGGTCTTCGGCGGCGTGAGGGTGGACAGGGAGAAAGTCCTTACCTTGGCACCATGGAGCAGCAGAGCCTCAGTGAAGGCTTTGCCTATGCCTTGAGCCGCGCCGGTCACCAGGGCCACTTTGCCGTTCACGTGCATGGCCGGTCGTGTCTCTGCGGGTGGTGGGCGAGCTCCGCGTCTGAGCGCCGCTGCAGCTTTTATGGCCCCCTCCGTGCGCGTGTGCAGCAGCCCTGGGAGCTCTCTAGCCAGTGGGCGGGGATGAAACTGTCAAACCAGCGCCTAGGAAACCGCCATTGTGTCACCTGCCCCTAAGCACCCGGGTTGGGTCGGCAGGAGGTGATCTTTGCCTTCTAGGCTTTCAGCTGTTGCTGATTCCCCAGCAGGATTTGTTCTCAAGCCTCTGGCTGCGTGAAGACGGTGAGCTAACAGAGGAAGAGCTGAAAGGAAGACAAACTTTCTAAAAAAGTTTCTTGAACTACTCAAAGGCTAATCCTATAGGAGAGGAGAGGCTTGGAAACTTGGATTTCTCCTCACACCCTTAATAAATAGTAAACTACAAGCAAGCAAAGGAAGGAACAAAACCAAAGTTTTTAAGGATGTCACTCTGTGTGTGTGTGTGTGTGTGTGTGTGTGTGTGTGTGTGTGTGTGTGTGTGTATTAAGCTTTTTCACGACTTCTCATCTCATAAACGAATATTGTTATGGGATAGGGTTAAGCAAGGATAAGCCCTTTTATTTACTGATGTTTTGTACAAACATTGAGCATGAGTGTTTAATTTTGCTCTGACCCCAAAAACCTGACTCATATTCCAACGCCAGGGTTTTAAGAGTCTTCTTGGCGTTTCTGTTTCAGATCAGTGTCAATTGTGAGTTATCTTGAATTGTTCTTAGTCATGCCTTCCCTTAGTCTGTCAGTATCAGTGGTAGCTTTGCATATTGTGACTTTGATGGATGCTTACTTGCTGGACCCACCTTGGCCCTTAAGGCTCAGTATCCAGATTTGGATTGGGGTCCCCAGACCTGCAGGCACTGGGGCACTGACACTATGCCAGGGTGACTGTTTACTAGGACACAGGTCCACTGACACTATGCCAGGGTGACTGTTTACTAGGACACAGGTCCACTGATAAAGCACCCTTTCTCACGTTCACTACAGGGCAGGCTTCAAAGTGCATTCTGTCAGTTTAATTCATTGGCATTTATTTTCATACACAAAGAAATCTGAGCACGCCGGGAAGCCCGAGATTAACAGCAGAATGAGTTCTTTGTGTACTTTGCCTGCTTATAGAAGGAAACCTTGGTGAATGTGCCTGGTTCCTCAGGAAAGTATTTAGAGAGACTACGGAGTTGGTGTTAAGCCAACTGGTTTCAAAGTTGCCTTGAAACTAGATCTTGAAAAAAAATGCTGAGAAGATAGGAACATATTTATATCCAGCATTGTATTGAGAAGAGGAAGTAGAGGCACTGTATTTTCATTTTTCTTTATTCTTGAGAACTCCGTGAATGTATACAAGGAAATATGACTTGCTCCCTCCAAGTTTCCTCATATGCCCCGACAGCCCCTCCTCTTATTTTTTAAGTAACCAACCTGCCAAGTTCAGTTAGTCCTACCCTTACGCACTTGGGTGTGGGACTCCGCACTGAAACTCACTAGTGGCCACATTTGAGGGCTTGAGGTTGAAGGAGAATAGCAAAGATAAAAACAATAAGGAGAAAGATAAATAGCAGAAAGCCAGGGCTGATGACATGTACAGCTCCCAGGAAAAGAAAAGGACTTGCACATCTCCACCAGGAAGGATCAGAACTGGGGGTGGGGGGACCTACTGAACTATGAGTGAAGATTTCTGAAGAACAGCAGCTTTGCAGCGCTCAACAGAGAGAAAAAGTCCAAAAACGAAGTGGTTCCTAATGCCTAGTGCTTTCATGGGGCTAACTGCAGCATTTGGCAAAAAGGTCCTGAGTCTGCTAGAGCAGTAAAGCCCGTATGAGTAAATTTAAAAGGCATAGCACCTGGTGCTGAAGCTTTGGGAGAAAGTGATGAAGGGAAAGAGATTGTTTTAGAGTCAAGCCCATCATTACAGAATATGGGCTGGGTAGTCATTGGGGAGGTTAGAAGGAGACTAAGTTTTTCTTTTAAGGAAGGATGAGATAGATTCAGACTAAAAAGACTGGTATCGAGGAGAAGAAAACAGGAGTTTGAGGGTCTACGGGTGAGATTTAAGGTGACCCAGAGGGTGTTGCTCCCTCTATCGTGCCTCAGATTCCTGATTTGTTAAGTAAGAATTAAGCAACACGTGTGAAGCATTACCACAGGGCCTGGCACAGAATAATAGCGCAATAAATATTAATCTTAACAAATTGTTTCTAGATTGGTCATAAATCATACATGTGGGGGTGGGGTGGGGAGCGGGAACTTTTTTTAAAAAGCACATAAGAAGACCTAGGGTTTCAAAATCAGTTCCCCTTAACCTTCCTTACCAATCCCCACTCCCAACTACTTCTTTCAAACCTTGTCTTTTGTGATAGCAATGGCACTTAGGCTGCTGAATTGATCTGCCCTGCAATTTCTGCTTCCCTGCTCAGACCAGAAAAAGTTCTAAAGGCATAGATTGACCCATGTCATCCTACTGTGGTGATTAAAATTCTTTAACTCCAGGGTACTTTTTTATGATGTAATCAACACTGTGCATCTATCCAGTAGCCCCTTGCTATATTCCCAGAAGCAGTATCAGTTACAACATATTCCAGTCTCCACCCTCAAGGCCCTGCCCTGCCAGGCTTGCTCACCTCCGCCACCTCCTCCTCCTCCCTTTCTCTTCACCTGCTTTGGTCTCCAGCTACCAAATCCCTGTCCCGGAAAATCCAGCTCCTGAATGACTGTGATTACTTTATAATCTGAGGACCTTCACAAAATCCTGGCTCCGTTTCTCTGTCTGCCAGTATCTGGCCTAACTCTGTGTGTGTGTGTGTGTATGTGTGTGTGTGTGTTTTCAATGCATGATAGAAGAAGAGAAGCAGAAATAAACAAGAGTTATGCCAGGAGTAGATGGAAAACCTTGCCTAAACATTGTGATTTCAGCAACTGTGGTGATTTTCTTTGCATATTAAGATCAGAAAAACAATGATATATTTTTAATATATTTTGCAAGAAAGGTACACTGTTTTTATAAATATCTTCTAATCATTGTATATTCTTTCCTAAAAAAATAAAAGTGCCCAAACATTCTTTATCCTGTTGATAAATGTTGTTTCTGCTTCCCCGTGACTTGTGAATTGTGTGAATTAATTAACTTTTATTTACATGAGCCACATTTGTCTACCACCCCAGCAAGTTGCTACTAAAAATGTGATTCAAGGCTAAAAAGAAGAGAAATCCAAAGTTTATCACTAATATAACTTTCTGAGAACATTCTTAGGATTGCCTTAGCTTTTAAGCAAGACTTCCAAAATCAAAATACTATGAAATTTAAGAACGGATAATTATTCTCTAGAGAAACACAAGTATTGAATATTTATCATTTACTGGAGGTAGGGTCAGGTAGACATCTCAAAATAGCTAATAGCTTAAACTTCCTGGGGCCACATCCTACACCTATTGCCCCATGACCTACAGAAAGTTGTTTAGAATCCCCACCAGCTTCCTCACCAGCAAAATGAGAATAATAAGGGTACTTACTTCATAAACCTGTTGTGAAGACCATAATAAGTTCGATAAATACAATTCAAGGGCACAGGTCAGTGACTGGTGCACAACACATAAATGCTATTATATTTAAGTACCATACATCCATTATTTATAGCCAAACTCTGAGGTAGTTATTATTGTAAGTTATTTTACAGATGAGAGAAACAGGTTTGGGGAGTCTGGAGAACTTGGTCCAACATGTGCATCACTTACCTAGGAAACTGAAGGAGACAGAAAGCTTGACTTCAGTCTGGCTAATTTTTGAGTAGGACTTTATTTTTTAAAAATAACCATTTCATTTTAATAAAATTATCATGAATGCATTTAACCATAACTAAATATGTTTGGTTAGTTTTATTTGTCCAATGTAAATAATGTAAAATGTAAACAATTTATTCACTGAAATGGACTGCTGTTGTCAGTAGAAGCAGCAACATGAACATCAAAAACAAGAAGGCAATTTGGGATAACTTTGAGGTCTTGACTCTTCTACTTACAACCATCTGCCTTTCTAGAATTCCTGTGCTGGAAACTTAATTCTTAGAGTCATATGCTAATGGCATCTGGGGGGTAGCACCTTTAGAGGTAATTCAGTTTCAAAAGTCATGAGGGTGGGGCTCTGTAAGTAGAGGAAAGTACTTCATTATCCGCACCAAATTCTGCCCGCTTTAAATACAACCTCTCAACCTTAGACTTCCAAAGGATGAGCTTAATAAATGCACCCAGATTCTTCTATTTTATTACAGCAAACTGGACAGAAATTGGACAACATTTTAAGCTATCTAGTTTTATTTATTTATTTTTTTTTTACATTTGGTTATTTTACTTACTTACATTTCAAATGTTATTCCCATTCCTGGTTTCCCCTCCACAAACGTCCTATCCTTTCCCTCCTTCCCCCTGCTTCTATGAGAGAGCTCCCCTGCCCACCCTCCTACTCTCGCCTCACCACCCTAGCATTCCCCTATTCTGGGCTTCCAGCCTCCACAGGACCAAGGGTCTCTCCTCCCATTGATGCCAGATAAGGCCATCTTCTGCTACATATGCAGCTGGAACCATGGGTCTCTCCATGTTGCTGATGCCAAGAACTATTTGCTGACAGGAGCCTGGTATAGCTGTCCCCTGAGAGGCTCTGCCAGAGCATGACCAATAAGGATGCAGATACTTACAGTCAACCATCTGACTGAGCACAGGGACCTCAATGGAGGAGTTAGGGGAAGGATTGAAGGAGCTGAAGGACCAGACCTCTCTCATCCTTCCACCCCCTCACACTCCCCCACCAACCAAGGCTGTCTACTTTTCATGTCTAGTAAATTCCTGTGCTTTACCTCACTTACTCTACTTACCAACCTTATAAGGTAAACATTACTTTTATTTTCATTTGTAGATGAGGAAGTTGAGGCTCAGGGAAGACAAGTTACCTAACCCAAAGTCACCATGAAGTATGGCAACAAATCTGGCTCCTTATTCAAGCCATATGGTCCCAAAGCTATTGTTTTTCTGTGATGCTCAGCTGCCTTACATCCAGGGTTTTATTTTCTATTTTATTTTTAAATTGTTTTAGTTTTTAATGTAGCCTCTTTTCCCTTTTCTAGTAACAGAGAGCTTAGGTCAGTAGTTAAGCATCTTGGATTCTACTTCCTGAGCCATTGAAGGGAGAACAAGTTGTCGTTCCCTGATTTACCCACTACTACCCCTGGCAGTTACTCAGTGATAACGAATTGTTTACAACAGGTTTCTCACTTGATGGTCACATTTCTTTCTGGATTACAAAGACAATAATTAGTTGCAAGCACTAAATGAATGCCTGAGCAAATCACAGTGGTAGATTTCACTTCCAGATTGCAACTTCTTTGCTAGACTCTCTATAGTAATGGTTCTCAAGTTGTTGATAGAGATCCCCTTGGGGAAAATCAAATGACACCTCCACAGGAGTTGTATATCAGATCTCCTGTCTATCAGATATTCTATTCATTACTATTCATAAGAGTAGAAAATTTGCAGTTATAAAATATCAATGAAATAATTTTTATGGTTAGGGGTCACCACAACATGAAGAAGTGTATTATAGGGCAGCAGCGTGAGGAAGGTTGCTCTATAAGAAAGTACTATAGATTTGGGGAGTTTTACATTTCACAGTTCTGGAGGGTCTAAGTTCAATATCAAAATTTAATAAGTTTGAATTTTTTGAGGTCTATTACATAAGCAGTAGCTGCCTTGTACAATGTATATGTTTGGCCAATTTCTTTTGTGGTCAAATGTCTTCATAAAAGGAGATAAGGCTGATTGGATTAGGGTCTGACCTAATGCTTTCATTTTTAGTTAATCACCTTACAAAAAAACCTTAAAATCCAGAGGTTGGGAGGTAGTGGAGAGAAACTGTTTTCTAAAGCAGTCAGGGTGTCATGATCTTTGCAATAATTGGTCAGAGAAGCTACAGTCTTACTATACAGAGTCCAGCAGTGAACAGAAGGGGACCCACCTCTGAAGGAGGAGATATGGACAGGTAATAGATCCTAGGAGAGAGACACTTAATTTTCTTTGAGGGTAAGACCTGCCTTAAGTTGAATCCCTTCTAGTTTTTGACTCAGTACCCAGAAGTATATGGGGAGCACAAAACGGCCTTGATGAGGTTTTTTTTTTTTTTTTTAAAGAAAACCAGAGTAGACACAATTAAGGATTAAGGATGGGTGGTGGATATGGGAGAAGTTTCGGGGAAAAATGGGGTATGAATAAATCAAAATACTTTGTATAGTATTCTCAATGAATTAGAGGATCACTTTATTAAGAAAATAAACAAAGGCTCCATCTTAAATATTATACTCGTGTTCTATGTTTCTGAGATTTAGTCTTCAAATTTGGTGGTAGCAGGCACAAAATTTCTCACATTCCAATCTGGAAATAGAAGTCTGATTAATAATTCAAATATGTATTGGGAAACTTTGTAGTCTCATTAATGATTAAACCAGTGTCGTGGTTTGAAACTAATGAGGCATTTCATAATTCTATGAATAGTAAGTAGTAAGAACTAGAAGGTTTGGGAAACAGAAGAAAAACTGAATGGTCAAAATTACTCTGACCCAGTGGTTTTGTGGTGGTAATCTGCTCACAAGAAGCAAGAGAAAAAGCAACCTACCTCTTATAAGTAACCTTAAGAAGAATCATAATAATTTCTTTATCTGTTCTTGTATTGAATGACATCCATTGCAAGCAATGACTCTGTACCAACATCTGTTAAGTATATCACGTATAAGTCATTTGTACAACTTACTCCTCAGGTGTTTCCCAAGCATCAGAACACTAACCCTCACTTGCCTCTGGGGACATGTGATTGGGGAACTGAATGTTCATTTGGAAATAGAAATTTGTGTGAGTTGCAGGTCTCCTGTGGAAGTGGTGGATCTCCTATGGAAGTGTTATTTGTGCTTAAACAGGAAGGATAAGGAGAAGAGATGTTAGTAAAGACAGAAAGGAGGTGGTACAAGCAGGGATCTAAAGTTACAGTGCTGGAGAGAGTGAGAAGATCATTTTCAATGAAATAAAACAGAAGAAAAAGCTAGACATTGAGCTATTGTTGGGGGATGGGAAAATGGCAGAAGAGGATGCTGGGGAATTAAACAAGCACCAGTACACTGAATAGTGTAAGCTAAGAAAATGGGTTTCAGATTCACCCTCCTCCCAAATAGCTGAATACCACTGCATAGCTATTAAAGCCGGAGAGTTTTCTCATATTTGGTTGTTTTCAAGTTTATGTTGGTGGCTCTCAGGGAATGAATGGCTGTCTGAGCAAAGGCAGCAGGCTCACTTACTGACTTAGTTGCATTGCTTATGAAACATAAAGTACTGGGAAGAAGCAAAGAAATTCAAGCAAAGTAATGAAAGATGCCAACATGATGCTGACCACAAAAATTGACTTGACAGGACAGAGGTAAGGAGGAACATCAGCTACTCACATCTGCGTTTGCTGTTTTTGAGTTCGTCATATTTTTCACAGTAATGGAAACAGTATGCTGTGCATAATACAGTGAGCTTGTACATTTGCTTTTCAGATCTAAGGAGGAAAACTTCTTTGTGCTTGGCTGAGCTGTTCCATCTTTGGGTAATAATTTATTCCTTTTGAACTGTTGGGCAGTGTCCTAGAAAAATCTCTTTGGATTGGCAGTTTTTCTATTTGGCAATTCAACCGTCTTGGTCAGAGATGTGTAATCACATTAATCTTTTCAAATTTCACAGTAGATGAGGAGAAAGAAATACATGTTTTCCACACTTAAGGCATTGCATGTAGCTTTTGCAGACTTTTTTATGCTTGGTAAAAACAATGGCTTCATTCATTCTAAGGGTGTCCTGGAGCCTTTATTAGACATGAAGGTCTCTGAAGGTCCTAGAAAAATTGACCCATAGTTCAGCCTCCTCAAGTGAACAACCAATCCAGAATGAGACTCTGTTGTTGATGGGTCATTAATAATATGAAAATTTTTCCAGAAGCTATCAATGTCATCCTAGCTCTATAATATTCAGTAATGGAGAAGGAGATTTGCGGTATCCAATTGCCTAGACTTTGAAGAAATTCCTTGAAGTTTGTTTCTATCATTTATTCTTTAGATTTTTGGAGGTAGGAAATTCATAAACTAATTATTTAAAAATTATAATTAAAGCCTTCAAATACAATTTTGGTTGTAAAATTCAGAGTACATGAGAGACGTTTGGAACCAGAAGCTGTCAGGAGCTGTAACTTGGTATTCTGGCAAATTTGCTGTCACTTCAGCTGAAATGAATGAGTTACCTAACATTTACATCATCGAATATTGTTTTCTCTTTCATTCTATTAGGCATTGGCTGCATTGGATCAGGTTGTCCTCTTCTGATGTCTCTTACCCATCTTTCGCCTCTGCTTTCACCTCTCTGTATTTGACGATTCATGATGTGCACGTCAGAGGATTTGAAATCCTTGCTTCAGTGACCAGTGAAAGAATGAACACAGAAAAAGGGATTGAAAAAGGCAAAGTTTAGAACTTAGACTGCATCTGCCCATTCCATCTATGATCAATTCTCTGATCTTGAAATATCGATGGTGATCAATGAAGCCTCATAGTTAAAGCATTAGAATACATGGCAGTGGTATACAGCATTGGACATGAGGCAGTTTCCAAATGTGTGTCTGTTACGTGGCATCAAATAGCACTAAATTAAAAAACTGATATATTTGTATATGTTATATGGCAGGATTGTTTTCCTGGGGAGACACAATAGGCACATCTACACACCTTAGATAGGGAGCCAGCAACCCAGCAAAGTGCAGATACCATCAAAAACCGACTTGCTAAAGCAATGAGTTTTATAAGTATTGTTTACAGGAATGTGGGTAAAGGATTACCTAGGAACAGAAGTAATGTAAAGACAGTTGCATCACCAAAGCCCCCACCTCCTCCCCCAGCATATGAGTGACAGATGACTAAAGCTGGGAGTCTGGAACAGACTGCACAGCCTTCAGGCATCTCAGCAGACTGGAAAAATGTCTTCTCCAAGTGACTCAGTTGATCTAAACCCTTTCCAGGAAGCTGTTCCCAGGCAGCTGATCTGGTCTCAGTGTGTTCTTTGCAGCTTGTCTTGTCTGACAGTGACTCCGGCCTGTTGGCTTATTTACTCTTGGGAGAATCTGGTCAGTTTCAGGACCTTACTGAAGCTGTTTTGAGTTGTTTACCCTCTGGTTTAAGGAGCTTCCCTGTAATGGGGAATATTTCAGGCTCAGAGGAAGTTGTTATGCAACAGAATATGAGGAAGCTGAGCTTTATGTAGTAACCTCTTTAGATTAGTGGCTTATGAAGAGTCACAACATAGTTTTCTTTTTGTTCCCAAGAGGAGATGATTAGATTTAATGTTAAAATAACAAAGAACTTGAACATTACTTTCTTTGAGCTGGAACTTATTTGTGTTTAAGAAGTGGAGTCTTCAAGGTGATTTAATGATATGCAATGCAGTGATGTGTGCTTTATAGTTTACTTGGTATATGCTGTGAGCATTGTGTCATTGGGCTTGGAACATGTTGGATCCTAGGAAGCTATCTATAATCAAAACTTCCTGTTATCCTTTCTTTTGCTTCATGGCTCACGATAAGCCACGTTTAATTGAGGGTGTCTGGGTAAATATATTTTTTAAGATTATTCTTAAAAAACTGAAGTATTTGAAATTTAAAAAATATACACCCATCAAAATAGTAACTTAAATTTATTCATCTGAAGGGGAAGGGGAGATATGTGATGGGGGACTGGTGGAGGGGTAACCAGGAAATGGGATATCATTTGAGAAATAAATGAATGGAAATGATTAATAAAAAATAAGTAAACATACAAGTTAATGATAGACAAATCCTTACTGCTGGGTCCTACATCTTTTAACTATAACCTTATCAGTAATCTTAGATGTCTTATAGAATTGGAAGTAACAAGAAAGAGACTTAGACTAGAATGGAAAAAAGAGAAAAAAGGCAGAGGAGAGAAAAATGAAATGGAAGAAAAGAGGAAAAAAGGAGGAAGAGAAGGAAAGAAGGAAAGACAGAAGGGTTGAGGTATCAATATTTCCGAAGACAGCACCTTCTTGCCTGGCCAGAAAATTAGTTCCCAGCTTCTCTGAAGCACACTGGAGGAATAATAATATCTCTAAGTGTACAGAGTTGATCTCATCTGTGTTGTTTGATAGGTAGATCAAATATGAATAAAGCCAAAAGATATCTACTACCATGCTATTTCTTAATTTATAATTAAATTATAAACACTTAAATAATCTGATATGGATGCTCACCAAATCAGTTTCTTCTATAGACTCTCTTCACATTACAAGTAATATTATTACAACTGTACAAGTTCCTTATATTGCATAAGCTTTTCTTCCTCTTGCAAGATAATAATGCTCTGTTAAATCCCACTTATGCTTAATAGAAATGTTGTCAGGATTTATGATGGAAAGATAGTGACAGGTAAGAACATTTATTCAACTGAATGCATTAATAGGCCTATGTGGCATTACACTAATATTTTCAGAGCATTATCAATTTCTACTAGACAACAGAACTACTTTGTATTTGTGATTTTTGGAATGAAGACTATGTCAGAATTACCTCTGATAACTAGAAATCAATGTAGAAACCTGTTGCCAGAGAGTAATTCATTCCTTTTTACCATAGAAGTTATTTGACATAAGGCAGAGCTAGCCCAAAGGAAACCTAACAATTTCAGTTTCAGTGGTGACATCACTAATTATGATCTCTTCCAGTTACTTTATCAATGAGTATATTAAAATGATTAATAATTCAGTGCTTTTTGGGGGTACAATTCATTAAAATTGCATCTAGAAGTTAGATTAACTTTCTCAGAAAGTTATGCGTATAAGAAAACTATGAGTCTATAGTGACTCAGTTACTCAGAAGTCTCACATTAAACAAGGGTAGGTTAACATATTTTAAGTGATCACTTTGTAATAGGTATTATCTTTAGAGGGTTATATATTATCTCATTTTTATCCAAAACATAAAACATGGTATAAGTCCCTTTGGCGTTTCACAGCTATTTCTTTACTATGAAAGTGAGGATTAGAGACTCTGGTCACACCTAACACTAAGGATTAAATATTTTGTTTATTGAGCACCTCAATATTCCTATTTCTCAAACAGATACTAGAACAGACCAGTGCCAGTTTCAAAATTTATTTCAAAATCGATGTTATATAAACTTGTGTTTCTTTGACAAATAGAAATATCATAGGAAACAGTGAATATGAAATACAGCAGGCATGGAAGCTTCTTCCCCAATGGCTAGAGCCCTCATGGTGTTAGAAGGTACTATTCAGACTGCTGAGAGAATTGTTGTCACCAGTTGTATTGAACTGTGTCCCACCCCCAATGAGCAGCAATACTAGCTAGCTCAGAAGACGCACTTGATATAATAGTTTCAAGTCTGTCATGGTGGTAGCCAACCAATTTAATTTGATGACTACATCACATCTAGTACTCAATAAAGAGTCCATGGATGTGGGGTCATAGGTCTTAATGGTGGAAGCATCATTTTTACTAAAATGCATGTGGTCTCTAAATTGCCTTTTAAACATCAGTGTTTATGGCAATGCATTAGTAGTAGGTACTTTCAGCTTTGGTCAGTGGTAACTACAGAGATTCAAAACTGATCAAAGTACTGAAACAAATGCGTGTTACACACCCAACCATAAATATGACATTGGTGTCATTCCTTTATGACTCAAAGAATGCAATAGAAGAAGGGTTGCAAAAGAATCTTAGGATTTAGAAGCAGTGTAGCGTAGAATGCTATTGCTAAAACATTGACTTCTGGCTATGACATCTTGAACTTCTGAGGGCTGTGATTGCAAGCACAAGATTACATAAATTAGAGATGGAAGGGGCTCATGAGTTCCCACCCCTAACTGAAGATTCACATGCAGTCAATGGTTGATGAGAGATAGAGACATTTTCTAGTAAGCTATCCCTGTTCCTGCTATTTGAAGCATACTGGCAAACAGTAATGAGACAGTACAGTTGCTAGGTTCACTTGATAAATTTTTCTTTATTTTCTTTTAAATTGTTTGACTCTCTAATATATTACATGATACATTTTAGTCATTTCTACACCAATTCTCATCTGTCAATCATCTTTGTCCCACTCTACCTCACATCTTTCTGTCACTTTCATGCCTTCTTTTCAGGACAATCCACTCAAGTTACAGTGGTGTTTCTTATTTAAACAGAATTTTAAACTATTTTATTATTCTTTTATAGTATCTTCAAAGTTAAAGAAATATTTTTAAAATATTACAAGGAACTTTTATTTCTGACTATTTGAAGATAACTAACTTCAGTATAGTATTCTATCATCTCAAATACGTTGAGCCTGATGAAAAAGTGCAGTCTCTTTCAAGATAATCATCACAATTCAGATATAAGGGGACACAAGTTTAACAGAATAGTTGCATAATAATAAAAGCCCATGTTCTTTCTCCTCCATATTATAGATACCTTATTATTATTTTCTTCATATTTCTTGCTTTTTTGTAAGCACATACCATTTTTAGTATTTTTGTTATTTCTAGATTATAAGTTTAGAACACAATTAACATATTGATTTATTTGTAATTCAATTGTCAAAATTCTGCCAAAATAAGACTTTACTAACAATATAAAACAAAGCTTCACATTTAAATGTGAATACATTTTTATTGTGTCTATATAGTAGCTAAAATGTGTGTATTATATATTATATAGAATGTGTTATATATAATATTATACAATATAATAGTAAATAAAATTTATTTTATGAATTCTAATAGTTTTGTTTATGGTAAGTAAAGTTATTTATAAGATTTCTTTTAATTTAGCTGTGACTTGAGATGTGTTTCTTTAGTCACAAAATTACTTTAAGTGACAGTAGTATTCCATGAAAAAAGTTTGTCAAAATGTTCATAAGCTAGTTTTCTAAAACCTCGCACCTTGACACTGATTTTTATCTGCAGTTTTACTTTTATCATTATTGTCATTGTTGTTTTGCATTTGTTTGTATGAGACAAGGTTTCTCTGTGTAGCCCTGGCTGTCCTGGAACTCACTCTGTAGACCAGGCTGGCTCAGTTTCACAATTTCTTCAATTATTTTCCTTTAATTACTAAAATTACACTTTCAAAATTGATAGAATGCTAGATTCTTTATAAAAACAGTTGACACAGATGTATACATCTAACAAATCATTGAAGAAATCTATATTCTTTCTAGGTAGTACTGTCCCCTTTTAATTTTTTCCAAATGTGGATAACACAATTAAGTAGTATATATTTGAAACTTTGTTGTTAATAAGTCTGACTATTTTTCATATACTTGTTGCTTGTGCTTACATTTTTACTTAGTAAATTGTCAGCTTGTTTACTAGTTCTACTTTTTCACAAGCATATTTATTAGAGTTGTGAAAGAGCACTTAGATTTCAGAAATGCATTTTGAAGGTACTATATATTCAGTGACATGTTGTCTGGTATTGTCAGCAAACTACCCACCAGGTAGTATGCTGGAGGTAGATATAAAATGCTCCTGGCAATAAAATTATGGATGATATTAAAACACTGAGCAAGAATTCATGGAGCTTCATAATGTATGTCTTTTCATTACGTTGTATTAATTTTATATGCTGTCTTGAGAGTGTAATAATACATTAAAACATTACATTGACTATATAAACATACAGGTTTTTTTGTAATGGCACAGAAGTATTACAAATATCCATTAGGAGATGAATTGATAAACAATGATGTATCATACAGATGTCTAACATAAAGCTGTGCATTTTTTTGAGGGAATCCCATTAGGATGCAAGGTGGTATAAAGTGAGGTGAAACATTTAATGCTGCAGGGAAGTTCCTTAATCTTGGGGCACAAACAATTCAAAGGTTTCAGGAAGTCCCTGAATCTGATGAGATACACCAGGCTCCTCCTTCTCCAAGCATATACAAGCAGCAAGGGCCAGCAGAGCTGCCTGAAAGAAGCAGTATTTTCTCAGTTGGATCACCTGAAAGAAGCTTAGACCCTGAGATGCGTGAAAGAGACAGTCTCCAATCCTTTGAGCTGTATGTGGGTTGTTCATGACACTACAGGTTTCCAGCTTTTGTGAGCTATCACTGATGTTGAAGTAAGCTTTTGGAGTTACAGGTGTTTTTGACTTATTTCTACTCTTGTGAGAAATCCCTCACTCATATTCTTGTAAGTAATCCCAATAAAAGATAAAAGTCATTGGTGCATCAAGTTGAATTTTGGTGGTATTCTTACTGTGATCTCTTGTTGGTTCACTATCTAGGAAGAAAATAGCCTATTTATAAATCTCTCCAAGAATACTGTCAAACAACAACAACAACATCAGAATACTAATTAATAGAATTAAAATACTCATATGAGCAATGCTTATGTCTTTTAGAATAATTTTTAATATTTTAATCATTCTCTGTGAATTTCACATTATGTAATCCAATTTTATTAATCTCCTGTCTCCTCATATATGTCCTTCACACTTGAATCTCTCCCAAATAAAATAAAACAAATGAACAAATGAGATTTCTTCCTGGAAACTGGAGTTGCATCACAGTGTGTCATTCAGTATACACTTTTGTCCACAAATCTTTACTTGCAATGAACCATTGCAATTAGTCATTTGTTTGAGGCTTCTGGCTTCTGCTCTCCCATCAATACTGATTCCTCATCAGGAATCCTCTTGAATATTCCGCTGTTGCCCTGTGTCATGGAGATCTGGCTGTTTTGGATCAGCAGGATCAGCCCCATCACACACTCCTGCAGCTCAAAGATGGGATAGATAATGAGGTGTGTCAACTCAAAGCCTTGAATTTAGGTCTGAGTGGTAGCTGAGATGGTCAGCATGCTCCCGCATCCAAATTACCAGGGTGAGATCTCCATCACTGTCCCTGCTAGTTCACCCAGTGATGCAGCTGGCAAGAAACAGGGCTAGATATTCCATTGTTATGTTCTCAACGCTGGCTTACCCACAGTGATACCACCAGGGCCACCAGCTCTACTGAACTTCCTAGGTCCATTCTCTCAAGTGTGGCAGCCAGTGAAGGGTAAGGTGAGCTCTCCTATAACCTTTGGACATCAACAAGGTCCCAGGCAGCAGCTCAGACTAGAGATACCTCTGGTGGTAATATGAACCATAGACATTGACGCAGAAACCTGCTGCTGCATGATCATAAACACAGACATGACTTTCAGCAGCAGCACAGGCTGGGACTTCACCATGACCTCAGGTGACTTGGCTGGTTACTCACAGCAGGTGGTGATTCCTTCCACTTTCAGGTCTCTAGTTCTTAAATCCTTTTCCTTCTCTTTCTCTCACATCTCTCCACCACACACCCACACACTGTAGTTAGGTTTAGATATATTATATATCCAAGCTCATCCAGCTTCACACATTAAATATAGTTAATCAGCTTTTCAGTTATACTTCAATACAGCTTTAAGAGAAAGCGTAAAGTCCACATTTGCCTATTTAGGAACGAGATTATTTATTTGATAACTCTGAGTTGACTCCACCAAGATTGGCTTGGGGAAACCAGGAAGCGCTAGCAGGAAATACTTGCAAACAATAAGAATAGTCTCCCTCTCTTCTTCCTTCTCTCTCTCCCTTCTCTCTCTGTCTCTCTGTCTCTCATTCTTTCTCTCCCCCTCTCCCCCTCCCTCCCTCCTTCTCTCTGTCTCAGTTTCTGTTTCTCCATCCCCCCTCCCTCTTCCCCCTCTCCTCCCCTCTCTCTGTCACTCTTGCTCTCATTCTCATTCTCTTGACTGTCCAAGAATGTCTTTGATGTCATCACAGGAGTAAACAAAATCTATTGTTTTGACACTGATACATATTCCAGGGAAAACACCAGTATGAAGCAGGCCTCTTTATCTAATGTAGCCATACGCCATGGAACACTTATGGGCATGTTTTCCAGAGTACATCTTTCTTATTATGATGCAGCCCCTTCCAGGTCATCTCACTCACCCAAAGTCTTTATGCTAATTTTGACTTCAGCCCAGCCACTGTAGCCTTACTATAAGTGACACACTCAAACAGAATTTCGGGTATCAGTATACTTGTTTCCAGTGTGGTGCCCTGAGTCATTGTGGGTGTTTCCTCTATGGAAAAAGGCTATTATGATTTCCCCAAAGTTCTCACAATGGCTTCTCAGTCCTCAGTGAATCTCTCAGCAACACTACCTAAAAATCAAGCACCCAGGGCACAAGCTAGTACCACACACACAAACAAAAAAAGTAGTATTTTCTTAGGCAGCTTTCATCAGCAATGCAAATTAGATAAAAACTGAAAGTAGCTAAAATTATTTACCAGTAGGGCTTCAGTCTGGGGCTTGATCAAAATTGTGTCTTAACTATGCCTTAACTAAGTAGAGGAGAAGGTCCGACTGATACTCTTCTGAGGGATCAGATTTTCTCCAAAATGAATGAATGAATGAATGAATGGAAAGAGAAGAGAAACATCTGCTTTGTTATTACACTGGGTCATCCACACTGGAAAGGATTTGTGCTGATAAAACTAAGCTTGTTTGCCACAATGTGGCAGTGATTTAAACTTGGCAAAGACCTTATCTTCCACATCTAATATGTTGCACAGTTCCTTAAAGCCTATCATATAAGTTGAGACTTCTCAGAAATGTTTCCATTTTGGATATTCAGACAGGTGCAATTCAGGTCACAAAACATTCCCCCACAAGGACTCTAGTCCTTAGACTGAACATGGATGGCTTTCACCAGTGTGAACAGGCTAATCTTAGATAAAACCACGGCTCTGTCAAAGGGATTTCCCGTATTTTCTCCATTTTCAGGAATCCTTGCTTCACTGTGGACTCTGGTGAATTTTAAGCAGGGGGCCCTGGCATGGTCAAAGGTTTCTTTGCCACTTGGAATCTGAACAAAGGGTATAGTGCCCACATTTCCTCTCCATTGTGTTTGTTCTGATTCTGGGTCAGGTGTTCAATGAAACAAAATCACTGCCAGCACGCCTCATAAGTGTACAGCTTTGACTAGGATAATATTCCTTGGGACTCTGGTCAACCATGTGTCATTCAGGGCCAAGGCACACAACTTACAAGGATGAACTCTCTGGACAGGCAGATGCCACTCTGATACTATCTAACAAAGTATAGAAAATGTCTACTTGCCCATGGCTCCTTGTCATCAACCCAGGGAAGATATGCAGGGAAAGAACTCCAGAATCTCACAGTACAGCCCCCTCTCTACTTTACCAAGAAACCCATTCTTTCCACAAGTTAGTAAAGGTCCTCAATCTTCTTCAAGTTCACACAGACAATAAATTTCTCCATTTATTGCTGGAGGAAGTCAGGAGCTTTGGCTTACCCAGAAGAGCATACTAGAAGTACAACTGCAGTTCACTGCTCTTGTTGTCCACACCATTGAGAAGGAAGCTCACCAGAGGATGGAGCTGACTCTCAGATCAACTTTTCCACACTTACCGCCATGAGGCAGACTCCTAGGCCAGTGAATGTGAGGATAATTTATCCCACTGTTAAAGATTGCTTCCCCCCTCCTATTGAATTCATAGCTAAATAAATAGATTTGAGGTAATTTAGTTTGGATTCAGAATTGCATTAGTTTTAATGGAACTAAAGCCAAGTTTGACCATCTTTTGGAACATCTCTTTTTGCCAGAGAGAAAACAGTATTTTCATTTGGGCCAATGTGATTCAAGAATGGAAGAATGCATGTAGAGCCTTTAGCCTGTCTGATATCAAATTGTAATAATTATTTATTTACATTTTGTAAAACTCCTATATGTTTTAATGACATTCGTCTGAATGGCAAGTCTTAAATGCCATAATACCATACTTGGTGGTAATATACACAAAGCTTACAAGTTTTCGCAGTCATTTTCTTTTCAATTTCAAAGTGAGAAGTGTACAGGGATCCCAGAGGGAACTTCAGATCTTTACACTTGTCAAAGATATTCAAATGAAAGTGAACCATATTCTAATTAGACTTGTGTTCATATTTGGTAGCTTGTCTCTAAACAACAATGGGGATTAGGAAAATGATTAAATGGAACTGTACACATAGAAGGTAGTCCTGTATTCCTCGATTTATAAAGTAACTGTTCATAATTCTGAATCACTTGAGAAATAAGTATAATACACACATATTTCTATTTTTACATAGATACATTAGTATGGAAATGGAGGCTCATAAAGTTTATATTAGTCACATTTTAAAAATCAGTAAATGTTTGGGTTTGATTATAGTTCTTCTGAGTACAAATTTCACATTTCCATGACACCATCCTGAATGGTGCTAGGCAAACAAAAAAAAATACGAAGAAATGCTGGGACCCTCTAAATATTTGAGCAGTTCTTTCACTGTGAGAGTGAAACCTATTTGTCTTTTAAAACATATAATTAAAATGTATAAAATTCTAAAGTAAATTTTTTGCAGAGAGAATAAATTCTATAACTGATTGCTAATTCATATAAAATTTCTAGGTCTATTTGATAGGCACCATTTGACATTGAAACTTGTTTATTATCTTAAACTCTGTTTAATCATATTTAATTTGTTCATGAAAATAGTAGAGTACATAATCAACCACAATTGTCATCAACTATAATTTTGGCCATTTCAAAAATAGGTTCTTTTGAAGTTTGAGATGCCATGTCCAACTGTTCATGCACAATTGTAAAAGAATGTGATATAAAATTATAAAAGTCATAAAAGAAGTTTATTTAAAATATCATAAATAGTTATAGAAGGTCTAGTTGAGAGAATGGGTTATTGCTTAACTGCTGTTAAAAAGTCACACTGAGCAGGTCACTGAAACTGAATAATAAAATCTCATGATATGATTTAGGTTTCAAATTAATTATTCTGACTGTTATGAAAAATGGATATAAATGGAATAAGAGGCATCAATTTGAAAGTTAAATGTGCACAGCACAGAAATATATACATATATATCACATATATATGTTATAACTTAAAAAGAGTTAAAAAGAGAAAGAGATGGGTTGACATGAATTTTATTCACAGTTAAAGAGAACTTAATAGTACTTAGAAATATAATGTGTCATGCTAGTAGCAGTGTTTATTATTTTGAGGCAGAAAGAAATATTGAGAGTAAATTTCAGGTTATTAGAAATGAGGAAAGTAGTCTTAGTAGAGATGTCTTAATAGTTAAAAGCAATAATTACTCTTCCAGAAGACTTGGGTTCACTTCCCAGCACCTATGTAGCAGCTCACAATTATCTGGGTCTCAGTACTCCAGTCCCAGGGGATGCAACTCTCTTATCTGGATTTCTTGGAAACATAAACATGATGCATGGACATATAAGCAGACAAAACACTCATACATGCAAAATAATGAAATAAAATATTTAAATTAAAAAGGAGGAAACTACAAATGCCAGCATTAAACTCTCTTCACAAGTTTGAAATAGTGCTTGGGCATCAATACTTATCAATAATATATCCTTAAATGTTTCTAATGATATTAACTGAAAAAAAGAATAACTCATGGGAGATATTGGCCTAGTGCTTAGAGTGGTATGTGATTCACAGTACCTATTATTCCACAAGTGTTAGGATGTACAAATGGTTAGGGATCATAAGTTACCATGTGGCTGACACATGTCAGTTAAGGACAGAGCTATAGAAAGTGAACAGCAAGAGTTGTAGTCCAGCATGCAAAGAACTTGGAAGTCATTCCCTTCCTAGAAACAATGAAGACACAAATATACTGAAGAAGCAATAACTTTTCTCATGGCAAAGAGAAAATGATGCACCAGAGAAAGACTACAGTTCCCGAGACAAAGAGACAGGCAGTTATAGATTTTTACAACTACTGGGAACCTAAGCCACTGAGCCTGAATCCCCAAGGGAAGCAAGACAACAGAGGAAAACCTAAACAGTAATTCATAGCTTGCTACAGAGTAAGTCTGGATATTCCCAGTTTTGAGCTTTAGCTCCCTAATTTCTAACAGGTTCTCATAGCATCAGGTCATTCATATATGTATATGGGGAGAGTAGCCACTTTGAGTTATAGCAAAGTTGTTTTTAACAAGGTCAGTGATCTGTAGAAACTAATGCGGATCTAACTGTTAGGCTTTAAACAGAGCATAACTGACTTCAGGCAAAGGAAATGCTCAATCTAGTCCACTGTTGCTGGTCTGTACCATCTACAGGGATGGAAAACTGAAACTCAAACAACAACCAATGTAATACCCACTAAACAAACAACAACAATAATAGGAACAAAACAACAAAACCAAATCCCATAGACAGACAGATGGGAGGGACTCATAAAACAGCACAAAGCTAGAGTCCTTAGCACACCAAGATCTAAAATAGGACTTGGGATGCTTCTCCCTAGAAACCATATAATGATATTGTAAGATCTAATTATAGGACTGTAGAATGTTTCTCCCCAGACTCTTTATAATGGTATCATAAAGATCCTATTTATAGGGTCCTTTACCTACTACCTCATATCCAGCTCTCAAGAAACAATTACAAAGGAAGGAAACAAACACAGTTTGAAGAGAGAACTAAGCATTAATTAGTACCGGACTCTGAAATAGCAGGGATGCTGGAACAAGCAGACTTGCAAATTCAGGCAGCTATAATCTCTGTGTTAATGTTTCTATGTATGTAGTAGATAGTGTGCAAAAATGTAAATGTTCTAAACAGAGACGAAATGGTAAAAATAAATAGCTTCCAACTGTGAGAAATTATAAGTAAAAATAAATATAAATTGTAATTTGTATCCATGTCCAAATATGTAGATTTTTTACTTATAAATATAGATACAAAAAATAAGTACAAATTCTGTGGATAAAAATATTATAACAGAGTTGAAGTATGCCCTTGATATCAGTAAGTTATCTACAGAGGTAAAATTCTCTGAGTCCAAAGAAATCTCGGTGAAATGAGACCCAGCTACTGCCACTGTCTTGAACCAGTGAAATTCCTAACTTCATCCTAATACTTTTGTGTGTGTGTGTGTGTGTGTGTGTGTGTGTGTGTATACATCTCCTCTGTTGTTAAGTACTAGTGTTTTACACATATTGTTTTATACTCATACATATATATGTACACATATATAATATATACATACAAACAAATACTACACACACACACACACATACCCACAACATACACACAAACACTATATGTGTGTGTGTGTGTGTATGTATATATATATATATATATATATATATATATATACTTAAAGAAAGAGGCCATCAATTTGATGGAGAATGACATGGGAAGGTTTGGAGAATACACATGCATGTGCACATACACACACACACACAGAGAGAGAGAGAAAAGAGAGAGAGAGAGAGAGAGAGAGAGAGAGAGAGAGAGAATTGTAAAAAAAAATAGGTAAAAGAAATAAAGACAACAAAACTAGTAACAAGTGTATAACAGTAATCAGTCCAAATGTCAGTAAACTTAGTGTGACTAAAGACTGTCAGCTGAACCAAACAACAAACAGGTAAACAGAATATCCATTTTATTGTTAACTGAACAATTACTTTAAATATAAAGATGGAGTAAAATATAAGTCCTATGATTATGTTGATTAAATCATAGTTATATGATTTCAAGTGAGATAGACTTCATGGTTAAAAAAAGTCATCAAGGGCAAAAGAGGTTTTTACGATTAAAGGGTCAGTTCTCCACCACGACATCAGAGCCTTCAATATGTCCTCATTCAACAATAAAAACTTCAAAGCACATGAGGGAAAATCTGAAAGAACTGCAAAGGCAAAGAGATGATTTTTCTATTAAGGTTGGAAACTTTAGTGCCACCCTCTCAGAAATAGACAAACAGATCCAGCAGTCAGAAAATCTACAAGCAGAACTGAATTCAACACTGCCTCAAATCAACAGGATATAACTAACATTTACAAAGAGATGTATCCAATGAGAGTGCATGTGTTAGCCAAACTCACATTTAACAGTCTCCAAAACACACTACAAATTTGGGCCATTAAACTACTGCCAATTGAAAATGAATAAAAATGGTATAGACAACCTTAGAACTCAGCTAAATATGAGTAGAAGGGTGGGTGGAAGCTGAGAGTTAATACTTACTGTTAGATGAAACAACTACTTTAAAAATGATATACGTATAGTGAAAGAAGGAATTCCCAGAGGAATTAAAAAACAGAGCTTATCAGAAAATGTGGAATGTGCTGAAAGCAACACTTAGAAAGGAGATTAATTGCACTGAGAACACAGGTGAGTACTCCCTGATTTATGATGGATAGACCTACAGTTTATTATCACTGTACTGGGGAGCACAGGCAATATGCGTTCAGTAGAAACAGGACTCGAGATTTAGAATTTTGGTTCTTCCTAGGCTGATGATGAGCTATGTGATAATTTCTCTTGGTTCTTGGTAGCAGCAACAAGGAGAGATGGAGAAAAGATATTTTAAACAGAAACTTGTGGCCTTTGCATGGTCTACCAGACGACCGAAGTAATGGACCCCAGAGAATTAATTTCCCTAGAAATTTCATGCACAGAGAAAGAAATGACCAAAGACCTGGTACCAGGCAGAAAAGGTACTTGCCTCCCAGGAAGAGATTTCACAGAGTTCTACCAACTTAAAAGACCACCCTGCAGGACAGCCTAGAGCGAAAACAAACAGTGGATAGATGATGGGAGGGACCACACAATGATCAGTACAGCTTGAAGTTTGATTATACATCCATGTTAACCTCTATTTAGAACTGAACCTTATGTCATGACTCTGAAAATTTGGGGCTCTTTGCATTCCTTTACTTGCTCCTCTTTGCAAAGTGGCTACATTGGATAAATTTTCTCCGTTATCATTTTCTTTAATTAGCATATTGGGGATGTATGACTGGTCCTAACTTTTATAGGTTGCCAGTGCTGGAGCTTGCACCATAAAACCTTCCATAACAGCCTCTCTCATTTAATGCTTGCTCTTGAGGACAAACATTTGGACATTTACAGTGTATCGTGTTGCCAAGCTGTGATAGTCTCACATAGAAGAATCACATTTTTTTTCTGGGTGCGTATTTATTCCTCACATTCATATCTCATTTATTTTTCAACATATTAAAGCTTGCCTGTCCCATTTTTCTTGTCTGCTTTCCAGTTTCAGGATGGATGCTGCTTCCCTAAGGCAAAAAGGTTTTACTATGTTTTATGTTTTGACATATCCCAAGTGTCCCAAAGAGTCTACTTTCTCTTCCTACACTAGTACATTTACTTGACAAAATAAAGCTATTTAATTGATTTTTTAATGGAATTAGGTACGGTGGTACATTGCAGTTATTCTAGCCATTGAAAAGCTGAGGCAAGAAGGTTGTCCTGAGCTATAGAACAAGCTCTAGCTTCATTCAGTACACAAACTAAACACAGAACAACAGCTGTAACACAACAATACCATAACAAATATGCAGATGATTGTGTTGTTAGTTTTGTCAACTTGACACCAATTTAGCTCAGTAATAAAAGGAAACCTCAATTGGGCAATCAGTTCTACTGAGTAGTCTGTAGTGGCACTTCCATAATCATGCTAATTGATTGTTAATTGACGTCGCAGGCCAGCTCACTGTGAGAGGTAGTCCTGGATTACATAAGCAAGCAAGCAAGCTAAACAAGGCATAGAAAGTAAGCTAGGAGTGAGGATTCCAATTCCATGGTGTCCAGGTTCCTGCTTGAGTTGCTGCTTTGGCTTTCGATAATTATGGACTGTAATCTGTAAATCCAATAAGCTCTTATAGACCCGAACTGATGAACCTCAGTGGATGGTGAATGAGAGTCTCTGAAGGAGTAAGTTGGTGTTGGAGAGAGGAAACAGTATTGCATTAACCTTTGCTCATTCCAGCTCATTGTGACTTTTATTGTAGCTTGGTATTCTTTATGAAACCTTAATCTTCCATATTTATATTCTTCATCCCTGTTTCCTCCTTCCCTCCCTTCCTTCTTTTCTCTCTCTGTCCTTCCCTCCCTACTTTCTGTTCTTTTTCCCTCCCTCCCACCCTCCTTCCTCCCTCCCTCCGTCCCTTCTTTCTTCCTTCCTTCCTTCCTTTCTTTCTTTCTTTCTTTCTTTCTTTCTTTCTTCCTTTCTTTCTTTCTTCCTTCCTTCCTTCCTTCCTTTCTTCCTTTCTTTCTTTCTTTCTTTTTTTCTTTCTTTCTTTCTTTCTTTCCTGTGTCCCATGTATCTCAGACTACATTCCAATTCACAGTATAGCCAGGTGAAATAATCATGAACTTCTAATTTTTTTCCCTTCACTGCATGTGTGTTAGAATTACAGTTGTATATGACCTTACCACACTTGGTATATGTGGTGATGGGATTGGAACCCAGGATTTGTACAGAGCTAGACAGGCACTCCATCAACTAGATTTATCCCTAGTCTTCTTTTTAATCTCTTCATGACCCATTTTTCTCATGTTAAATTTTATAAAACTAACCCTAACCCTAACCCTAACATCTTATGGATCGGGCCTTTGACGAAATCAGATATTGGTTGGTTACTCTCAAAAGATTTGTGACACCATCGCACTAGCATATCTTAGAGACAGGACTCCACTGTAGTTCCAAGGTTTTATGTGGTTGGTTAAATTGTTTTTCTTGTTGGGAGGTGAAACTTAGGAATGGGAATGGGCTAAAAGGAGGGACTGAGAGTGTAGCCCAGGAGGGGAGAAAGCAGAGTCTTCCACCAGGATCTGCTTAGTACCCTGGGAATGGGCAGAGAATGAGGAGAGGCCACAAAAAGTAGTCTGCTAGAGAGTGAACATTTGAAGATTTATTAACCTATTTCATTCTCTGGCCTACTCATTTCTCTTGCAGGTGTGGCTGAGGTGGGTTTCTGGAGAATGGATGCTAGAGTTGGGTGCTGGGATAACAGGATGGATGGAGAGGAAAACTGGAAAAGAAGATTTGATCAAAGACTGGGGAGGCTGCAGCAGGTGGGCTGCTACTGAGATTGGGGTGAGAATGGGAGGTGGTTTGAATGAGATGGGGTGGAGGGAAGATCCAGTTCCGCTAGTGTTTTTTTTTTTTTGTTGTTGTTGTTGTTTTGTTTTGTTTTGTTTTGTCTGGAGATAACTGTGGGTTCCTAGGGAATTCCTGCTGGAGTTGGGGGATTGCATAAAGGAATGAGTCAAGGCGAAAAGGAGGAGGGGAAGATCTATGTGATTCACTGGTGATTGAAGCTGGAAGGGAGGCAAGGCTGGGTGGTTTGCTATAGAGCTGGGGGTGAGATTAGAAGATTTAATTTAAAGGAAAGGAGACAGGGGCAGTTAGCCCACCATTCTCTCTGGCCTGTATAGTGTGTTCCAAGGAAATGGGAGCTGGTGTTGGAGGCTGGGACAATGGGATGAGTTGGGGAAGGTAGGTTGGAAGAGACAGTCTAGATGACATGTTTGTGATGGGGATCAGAAAGTAAGGTGAGGCAGCAGTGGCTGATTTGTGATGGAGGTGGAGATGAAATCAGCAGACTGGAATGAGAGGAATGGAGAGAGAAGTGAAGACCTGCAATTAGCCTTCCTGCTTCCCCATCTGGAGTAGCCTGTAGGAGCCTCAGAAATACCTGCTAGAGACGGTGGCCAGGATGAAGCAATGAGTGGAGTAAAAGAAGCTTGGACTAGTAAATCTGTGTGATCAACTGGAGATGGCAACAGAGAGGGGAAGGGGAGCTGCAGCACATGCTCTGCAACAGATCTCAGTATAAGACTGGGAAATTGATTTTGGACAATTTGCTGAGGGAGATCTGCAGATCCAAGTGCAATTTTCTTAATCTTTTTGCCTTTGTAGTGAGTGTAGTCAAGTAGACACTTGTTATAGGGGTACAGTATTTAAGATAAGTTATAAATTTAAATGATTTAATTATTCTAGACTCTTTGCATGTGATATTTTGCAGTATATAAATGCTTGAGGTAATATTTTTAAATGTTTATTTTCATAGAAAATGCTGTGGCATTGGAAATTTGACTCTCAAATATATTATTTGAATCTATTGTCATAAAAAATTTAAGTGAGGAAAATGCTATGTAGGATCTACAAGTGAATACCACTATGGACTCCCATTACTGAGATAGAGAAGGACACCCAAGTGAGTTCAGAGTCCTGTCTGAGTTAAAGCACATTAGGGAATTCTGGAGTAGGTGGCCATCTGTTAATGTTAATCTGTTGGGTCCATCTCTGTGGACATTCCATTACCAAGGTATGGGGGCTGGAAACTTGCTGGGAGGTCTGGGAACTGTTACTGAGGAAGTAGCTGAGGAAGTATGGAAACTGTTGCTGACCTATTGCTTTTGCCTCAGGCCAGATAGCAGAACAGCTTCTGAGGCCAAGGGCTTGCCTTGAACTTCCCAGTTCTTGGAAACAGAAATTTAGGCTTACTCTCCTTAACTGCCAATTCAAAGCCTGTCATGGAATCAGCCTAGCCTTCTCACATGGACTCTTAATCTCTAGAAACAACTATTATTTTGAAAAATAGGGGAAACTTTCAGACTTAATTAGAGAAAGTAGCTTACTGGGAATGTGCCTTTGAATGTTTTACCTGGGTTCTAGTCTCTTCCCTTCTTTCTACTTCTTTTCTACCCTGAGACTTAGCGTGTCTGCCACATGCTTCTGCAATCATGAAATTCTGTATCACGTGCACACAGAATAAACAGAGCCAAGCTCTATGCACTGAATCCTCTGAAAATGTGAGCCCTAATAATTTTTCTCTTAATTTATGTGAGATATTTTTTACAACAAAAATTCTTACTATTATAGTTTTCTTAATAATCTTTTTTTTGCAAATTGAACAGCTACTATAATGTGCAATACTAATGCAATGGTGACACGCATCATGTGCTAGTGATACACAAGTGTAATAGTGGTACATTGCTTATGGGAGCAACCAACCAATATCTGCTTTCATCTAAGTCTCACTCTACAAAATGGAAGCCGTAACCATTATTGTGTGTGAGCATGCACCTATCTGTGTGGAGGTGAGAGGGAAACTCAGGTTGTTGATTGTGTCCAGGGACTTTACCTACAGAGACATCTTGCTGTACAGTAATTTTTATACGTACATATTCTTGACTCATTAACACAGAAAAGGCATTTGGCAGCAGACAGTCCAGAAAAGTATGTTTTGAAGTAAGGAAGATTCTTTAAAGAGTTTGCCTTGCCAATGAAGATTTTGGAAATGTGTCAGAAATTTAAAGAATGTAATAAATTCAAATTATACTTTATCTAAATTTCTAACATGCTGAAGTTTTGAGCCTTTCAAGTCTAGTAGCAGTTGCAAAGTTTAGGGAACTGAGAATTTAACTTCTCTCAGTTACTTCAGAGCAAGGTTAAAAAACTATTTGATAGCAATTTTAGATCTATAGAAAAAAATGAGTGAAATAAACAGGGCATGTCTCTCAATCTTTTCCCTCCTTCTGAATATTTCTCTTTCTTCTCTTAGAAAAGAGCTAACATTTGTTCTAGTTGACAACCCAGGATTGAGACACAGTTATAGTTTACATCAGAGTTCACTAACAGTTTTGCTCAGTTTTATGGGTTTTTAAAAAGCACGATGTTTGTTCATTTTAATAATATGTAGAATAATCTCACTATTGTGAAAATACTATTTATCCCTCATTCCCTCTAAATAAATAACTGGTAACTACAGATTTCTTACATTTTCCATGACTTTTAGCTTAAATTAAACACAGTGGTTTACATCTGTGCTTCTAGCTCTTGAGGTGCTAAGGTTAATTGATTGTGAGTTCAAGCCAGGCTGAACTATATACAAGGCTTTCGGGACTACACAGCAGGATTCTGCTTCTCTCTCTCTCTCTCTCTCTCTCTCTCTCTCTCTCTCTCTCTCTCTCTCTTTTCTCTCTCTCTCTCTCTCTCTCTCTCTCTCTCTCTCTCATTCTATCATCTTTCAGAGTATCATACTGTGTATAAGATTTCTAGATAGGCTTCTTTTGCCCTTAAATAATCTAGTCCGTATAAGCTCATGATATAGTAGAGCTGAGAGAATTGTGAATAAATAAGTAAATACATTAGAGTGGGTTAGACAAGGTCAAGTCTTATTACATACAGAGGTAGCAAAGTAGATGTATGTAGCTATGTATAGATAAAGATAAGGGATGATTGTCCAGTTAAGCTTCCTACAGTGCAATTTTGTGTGTATGGCAATATTTTCCCATTGTGTGGTGTCATCTGGCCTTGAACCTAGGGTCCTTCTGGTTCCATCTCCCCAGTGCTTATATTACAGCTGTGTGCCTCTACTCTTCACTTTAAATCAAGGTATTTATAATCAGTGTTCTGTGGATAAGGTTTTGTCAAAAACAAGAAGTCATTTTTTTTCCTGTGGTGTCTAATTTGACAGTTTCAGGAGACATATCACTTTAAATACAGTCCCTTGAAAGCCACCTCTTGTATGCTCTTGATAGGGTCTATAGTTATACTGACAAAAAAGAGAAGTGCACAGTACTAAAAAGCTCTCTGTGCTGAGTCAGATCATAGTGTGATTGACTCAATCTGTACTCCACCTGCTTTCCTGTCAATCATCACAAATCTGTGATGAGCACAGCTAGTGTTGTCAGAGCCTGTGAAAGAAGCTCTCAGTCCCATAAGGAGAGTGAACATATTTGACCTCAATTGAGTTCTATGCCAGAATAAGCTGCCAAATAGTATTAAGATTCTTTATAAACAAGAATAGGCATGTGTTTGCATGGCCTATTCAAAAATGCAATTTCTTAACATAGTTTTTTAATTGAACACATTAGATTATAGATAACATATCTTGTTTCTGTGTTTTCAAGTACATTTTAGTTATATGTAATTATAAAATATTAAGTACTTGTATGATGGCAGCATCAATATTCTTATCCAGAAAATGAAAATAAATAAAGCTCAGTATTATATTGAGACATGTAAAAAGCTATCTTGATATTTCACTTCATTCTTTCTCTAATTCTTCATTCATAGTCTCTAATTTAGACCAGTAATACGGACCAATGCAAATATATTTGAAAGCACAAGGAGGTCATATTTTCACCCTATTACTTTAGGCATTTGCAGTAATGATTCTGGATTATTGTGTATAATAACCTTACAAGGAGCTCTGTAGTTGATGGTTTTAGTTTATAGTGTTTGTCTCAGATCTGAGAGATTTAACATTTATGCATGTTTCCAATAATAATAATGGCAATAAAAAGAGGCAGAGAAGCTCAAGTCACTTCTTGCATTAAAAACATTTGGCAAAAATGAGTTCCAGGACTATTAAAACTGACGTATTTCATTTTGGCAGCCCTTTTTTCCTTTCAGGGCATAAGCAGTATTTGCTGTCCTGTGATGTATAGGTTAATCTTGAAAGGCTTTGTTTTCAATAATGAAACTCCAACCAATCTATAATAATGATTGGTCTTCATAAAATGTCATATAATAAAATTGTTTATGTCCTAGATTGATAAAAGTCATATTTCTTTTTAATTAAGTCTAACATACATGAATTGGGTATATATGTTGAAAGTCCCATTTTACTTCACACCAATAGCCAAATAAAATGAATGATGAGTTTCTTTTGATGTAGGTGGGAAAACGTGAAGGCCATCATTTCCAATGCCTAGAGTGGTGGTTCTTGTTCAATTTCTCCAAGACCCAGCATTTCTTGGTATCTCTAACTTGAAAATAGTAGCTGAACAATGCACAGAGAGACAAATAGAGCATTTTGTTCTATGACAAAATGAACAGGTGCTGAATTTTAGACAGCTCATGTTGAACAGAAATCACAGCCCACTCATTTGCAAGTTTAAAACATGCTTCATATTTTAAATAGTTTTGACATTTAATCATATCAAGTATGCTTTTAAAAAGCAATTTATTTCATATTCTGGGGAAAAAAATTATGGCCTCTAACTTAGGTATCATAACAGTCTCTGTGTGTGTGTGTGTGTGTGTGTGTGAGTGTGTGTGTGTGTGTATGTGTGTGTTTGTGTGTGTGTGTCTGCCTTATCAATAATTATTTCAGACTAACAAGTGTCACATATGCATGTATATTAAATAAACAATATAAAAATAAATTTCATGCACCCTGGGCAAGGAAACAGGTAGGTTGATTGCAGATCTTTAGCTCTGACTCCTCTCGTCCAAATCCAGTGTTAAATTCTTACCCCCACGATCATTTGATATACTGCCCCCTGCTCTTATATTACGCAGATATTCTCCACTAAAATTCCTTCCCTCCACTCATTACATTAATTGAGCCTCCAACTCCAGCAGATATTCCCTGGGAAACCACAGGCCACTCCATCTAGAAATCAGGTATGCTAAACACATATCCTTACTTCTTGCTCATCTTCTCCAAATTGAATTCCCGTTCTCAGCTCCATGTCAATAGCAGAGCAGCTAATGTGGCCTCCTCCTCCTCTTCTTTGACCCTCATCTCCAGCTGATCAAATAGGTCTCCTCTTCCAACCTGTTTCCCTGTTATCTGGTCTCAAATCCAGCAAGCCTATCATCAGAGAAGCTTCTTCCTGCAGAGCAGGGAACAAATACAGAGACCCACAGTCTGACATTATGCAGAGAGCAAGAAACCTTGGAAAATACATGTCTAAAGGGGATGTTTCCATTAACCCCCCCCCGTTGTCTCTATTTACTTCCAGAGCTGGGATTACAAGTATTTAGAGGAACATCTGGGGTCTCATATGGTTGTTGTAAGCTGAAAACTGGCCCTCATAATTGAGAAGCAAGTACTCTTAAATGTTGACCCATCTCTCCAGCCCTGCATTTTTTTTTTCTACCATCCATTAATTGGTTATTTAATTCTCTGTTTTGTCATTGATCAACTTTTCTGTCCTCCCAAGAAATGAACAAATTTAATTTCTGCCATTTCATACGTACATATTACCTTTCCATTTCAACTTTCTGTGAGTAATTTTATTGTTATATTTCAAAAAGATGTGGTATTCATTTGAAATATTATCTTTTAATTAAGTTTTAGATAAAGATGTTATTGTGTAGATAATTATCAGATTTTGGATTTTTTTTGAACCATTGAAGAGCACTGTATTTATAGTTCATTTACTATGAGATTTTTCAATTTACAACATTCAGTACAGTTTTGGGCTTATACTTGACACATTATATACCCCAATATATTTTTTAATTATCAAAAACTTTAATCAGATTACATCGTTTCCTACCCTTTTTTCAATCTAGCCCAGCCCAAATTGATGTTATCTTTTTCTTTGATAATTGTTTTAGATGCATTTATTTATTTAAATTTATAAATATATAAATACCAACTGCTGTCTTTTTGGTATTGCTTGTATGTATAATCTTTTAGTGATGATTTGTATTAAAAAACCAACTGAAAGGATCATTCCTGGCAAAGACTTTCTCCCTCTCTTGGCAGTCACTGGTTTCTGGTAGTTCTTTGACTAGTATTGGGACCCATTTTTTTTTTTTTTTGACCCTTCTAAAATAGCATGCCTATTGGTTGTGTCCCTGTTTGAATTTTATAAATTTTTAAATTTGATTCCTCTTTTTTTACTAATTTATCTGTGGTATAAAGTTTCTGTGGAAAGAAGAAAAGACAACTATTCACCTCGGAAAAAGCACCACCAACAGACCAAAGAAAAGATGTCACCGAAATCTGGAATGGTTAATCAGTTTGAGATTAGTTTAACGGAAGAAAGAAGGAACAATTTATGGGTGGGTACATCTCTGAAAACTAATCTCTCTCTCTCTCTCTCTCTCTCTCTCTCTCTCTCTCTCTCTCTCTCTCCCCCTCCCTCTCTCCCTCCCTTGCCCCTCCCACCCCCCTCCTCTCCTCCCCTCCTTCTCACCCTTCCTTTTCCCACCCGCTCACCCCAGCAACTATTAAATTGCTTCTGTAAACCTGGGGTGGGGAGTGGAGGATAAGATCCTCTCTGCTCCATGACAGAACTTCAGTGGGCTCTTGTGCTGGTCTTGGGCAGTTACTTAGAAGAACTGAGAGTTTAAGAGGGGAACAGCAGGTCATGCCCAGAGGACAGAGTTCCACAAAGTACTTAAGTATAAATGGAGACATTTCATACTTTGGCAATTGCCACAAACTATTTATTGTGTCATGGAAGCTATTAAAGTAAATAATATCACAAAATTTTAACCTGAAGTAACTGCCTTCAAAATATAAAACAGAAATGAAAGGTAAATTGCCACACTAGCAATCCAATGATTCCTTAGTACTCTCTCCTAAGTCATGTGCAGTTCAGCATCTCAATCATAACTGATTAGAGATAATGATGGATATTTGTGCATTTATTAAAAGATGAAAATGTGTACTTGCTATCTACTAATAATTGATTTTCTGTTATTAAGACATCTCAGTACAAGACCGTTTGAATCCATGTTCATTTTAAACAAAGTGCTATGTGTCTTGGAAATTCAAAGAACAGCTAGTGAGCGACTGTGACAGCATGCATTTAGTTGGTTCAAGGGTTCTTTTTCTTTAAGTTCTGTGGAAAAAATTAGGTGATATGATTCAGACAGGAGCTGTCATAATTTTATACTGTACTTTCATCACACCTCCGCTCTGTTAATTCTAAAACTGGCCTGATGTCTGAAATGTCATTCTCTCTAAGTTATTTTCTCTCATTTGTTCCTTTAGATGATTTTATCTAAAATCCACTATCATATATGACAATTATTCTGACCTAATTATTGTATATCTCTACACATATAGATTATAGTTTTATAATTATAGATTATTGTTATGCACCAGTGAAAAGTAAGAACATATCTTAAAAGACAACTTACTGATCTTTTAAGAGCCTAGTATTCTTAGACACAATGATAAAGTATTTCCTACACTTAAATTGCTCAGTGTCATGAGAGAAACAAGGGACAAAATATTAGAATATGCTCAGATATAATGAAAAGGATATATAATGCTTGGAAAACAATTAACTGAAGGAGAAAGATGGTTAAGTAACACCACACACACACACACACACACACACACACACACACACACAATTTCCACACAAAGTAATGCTTGAGATCAATGGGAGCTAAACTGCAAAGACAAAGGTTATTCAAAGACTAATGAGGCAGCATGCACAAAGATTTAGGAAGTGAGGAACAGCAGATAATTCATCACTAGTAGCTGCCCCCCTCCCCCCACACACACTTGTTATCTTGAAGGCTCTGTTCTCTACTAATGGCATGATACCTGAGATGCTGGAGAGTGTAGATGATAGGACCAAGCTGGAGAAAACAGGCATATGTGTGCCTTCATATTTCAGATAAAATTATTTGTCTTTGCCCTAGATTGTATCTCTGCATCCCAGCCACTATGAAGCAAGCCATTTGTTCTCTATATATCGAACAGTTATGCTCTGCTTCACATCATCCCAGAAAACAACAGCCAGCCTCCCATGCTAAGTAATCTCTAGAAGTATCAGCCACATAAACCTGTCCTCATTTTATATTGTTTCATATATTTGCCACAATGCTGAAAAGTCTAGAGCAAAATCTTTTCCCATCATTCTTGTCATTAAAATTGTGTCTTATATAATTATGATATATATAATGACGTAAGGGTAAGAATTTTCTGAAGCTCTATGCCCAGGACCTTTGTTTCTTATTTCAAGTAGTCACAGACATATTATCTGAGACAAACCATCTGAGGGAAAACTGTTCCCATCCTTTAGTCAATACAGATTCTTATTACACATTATGTGTACTCTTTTCCCTATGAGACACACCCAGACTCTATATAACATTACTCACTGAGGGGACAGCCCAGACACATTTACCATGATACGTAATTCCACATGTAATGTAGCAAGGGAGCATAGTTGGAATGAGTACTTTTACATGGTTAATATCTACATCACCTTAGCCATACATTCCAAATGTTGGGAAATTTCCACAGCTCACTGAACAGTATATGGACACTTGACCTCATAGATTCTCCTATGTGATTGATAGTTGATAAGGTAATGGGGTGAAGGGTGGGGTGAAGCCCTTTGGTGGGCTGTGCATAGGTGTCCTGCTAAGAAATTACATCACATAACAGATCTAGTATAAGAGGTTTCTGGTGGAGAGGAGAGAGCAAAAGGCCGTCTTGGAGTAGGGACATGAGGGATAGAGACAGGCAGAAAAGAGAGAGAGAGAGAGAGAGAGAGAGAGAGAGAGAGAGAGAGAGAGAGAGAGAAAGAGATCAAAGAGAGACAGAGTATATGAGAATGGGACAGAGACAAAGAGAGAATGGGAGAGAGATCTAGAATGTCCAGAGGTCCTTTTATGGGTCACACTTGATGCCTCTGGTGCACCTGTCAGCCCCAAGTGATGATGTAAGCTGCTACTAGGTCTCTGAGGTCAGGCCAGCAGAAATGCCTGACTGCTAACAATAGTTGTGGCTTCTTCTATTTGATTTCTGTGAATGATTATATATCATTGAAAGAAATTTTGTTACCAGAAACCTGAGGAATGAAGACTGGAACAGGGCATAAGAAAAACAGAGATGGATATCAATAGCTTAGGGCATTATGGCCTTAATAGACACAGCCTCTCTGCTTTGGACTATGATTACAGAGAAGTCATTCAATGTAACACTAAAGTAATATGCAATAAGTACACAATGGTATATCCATTCTCAGCAGCAACTGAAAGACTGTAAATTGGAAACAAATTTTTGGTGCATTTTGACCCCTTAGCTTTTTATTTTTATTTTCCCACAAGGGACCCAAGATTGCTGGGCTTAAATATTGAGGGAAGAGCAGTACAAATGCCCATACCAAAACATCAATCACCATATAAAGAGAGGGTTTCTTTTAGTAGAAATCTTAATTAGATCAGGACCATGAAAAGAGCCATGATGTTTAAATAGCAGAACATTACTAATAAGAAGAATTAGTCTGAGAACACAGAAAGGAAATTTTTCATGCTTTCTCACTTGTCAAATGTAAGTCACAGGCTATCTGAGTTCCTCCTGGGTTTGCTCATATGGCTGGCAAGCTCTGTAATCCCCTCTCTGTGCCATCACACACATACTAAAAGAGAATGTGACCCTCCCTCTCCAACTGAAAATGATGAATGTAGCTTTAAAACCCCTGTTAGGCAGCAGGACATAGGGCACACAGCTTGTTTCTGATTGACTGCTACTGAGTAAATTTAGACAATTATAAATCTGTTTGTACAGTGACCTCATATCACATGTGTGTGACCTTCTCAGAAAACAAATCACCGATAAACCGGCCAAGGCTTGCGATTTCACTTAATCTACTTTAAAAATATGTATGTGGCTGGCTTTAAAGGTGATGGTGTATTAAGGAGTGTTTGCTGTGTATTAACAATATTCTCAAAAACAAAGCAAAACAAAACAAAACACAGATAAAAGAACACTAGAAACCATCATATTTCCATAACTTTTAGTAATGAGACAATATAGTGTTTTGGTCAAGGGTAAACATTATAGTGTCTATATTTCGAGAATAAAACATTTTCAGCACAAGTTTTCAGATGATTCTACAGTTACTTTCAAAGTTGATTTTATACATATATATATATATATAACTATATATAAATATATAATGGCAAATGGTTGAAATGTAATCAAATGAAATTTAATCATTACTCTGGAAGTTATTTTAATCAATATTGCTTTGATGTCCAATATTATAAATCAACATCCATGAGAGGTCTTAATGTCAAGGAAATGTAGCACCATTTGCTCTACAGACACACAGAGAGACAGATATCAGTCAATCCAATTTCTCTTATAAATAACTAAACAGTTTTCCACAAAATTAATGTCCCTTCATATTAAAAATGAAACAATTTATAATGGAAGACTGAAACAGCAGTGTAGCACTTTAGACATTGATCACAAAGGCTCAACACTTTGCAGCTTAAAAATAAGTCTAAAAATGCCATGTGTTTTCTAGAGAGTATATCCTGCCTTTCCAATTTATGCAATGCTGACTTTTAATTGGTAGCTCATGGTTGAACTTGGTGGGAGTTTGAACACTCTTGTTTTGTCCAGTGTAGAACAGAAACTTCAGGCAATGGAGTGACTCTCAGAGAAGGAACCACAGCTAGTCTGCTCTATATACAGATTTGTGTCCTAGCTATGAGCTTAAAATAAAATCTGTAAGCCAACTATTGGTCACAGCTCCTGATACCAACTTGGTAATCTTGAGGAATGTCCCCGCCTAAACTCCAGACTGGGTTGAATGTCACTTTGTGACAGAATTCTTTTAAGTAACTTGAAAAAGGTATCATTAAAAACACATGTAATATTCATTCATAGATAAGATCATATGATAGCATTAGACAAAATATCATATCACTATTAATACATGGATTTGAAAAATTGAAAAGTTCGAGTAGAAAGCTTTAATGAGCTTCACTTATCACCTTGCTGAAATCCCTCTTCAGTGCCTAGCTGTCTCTCAGACCTGTGTGCCACACTCTACTGATTTATAACTCATGGGTGCTATGTGGTTCTCCGTGCATCAACTTCATTTCTAGCATCTCTTTTCACTGAACAAATATCCCCTGCTACATATACTCTGACTCATTCCATCTCACTTTAACACATGAAGCCCTCTTAATGCCTAGCCTACTGGGCTACCTTATATAGCACAATAGAACTGAACAAAGATATGAGCATATTCTTCCCAAGCATATGGTCTTATCTACATATTTCTCTTAAACTTTGCAACAACAAGAGAAAAAATGTAACATTTTCTTCATTCATTTGTTTTTTCCATGCAAATTGTAATTGCTGTTCAACCTTCCCTGTAAGTTTTTATATACCTTCTCTCACTTCTTTACTTTGCTAAGACAATTTGGAGGAGATGATGTCAGAATATTTAGTGTGTCTCCATCACCATTTCATTTTGAGGAAAAGTTCATAGAAACACATACAGGTGCTGCGTCAAATACTTTAAATATTGAGGACAAATTACATGCAAATTCTTAAAAATATCAATGTTTCTCACCCAAGATAAAATATCACAAAAATGCTTATGATGGTACCAAAATTGGTATTGACAATACACTGTTACCTTTATCAGTATGCTTTTTGCAAATGTAATTTTAAAAACAATTTGGAAACTGACCTAAATAATCCAAGCAATATATTACTTATATAAGTAAAGGCTCAGGAGGGCAATAGTAAGCGAAATTTGATCAGAGATCAAATCTCTATTTATTTATAATTTTATGGGTTTTCAATAAGTCTCCATATGTCATCTTTATCCCCAGCATTTCCTGTCACTTGGACAAGCACATTCCTGGCATATAAATATATTCTGTCTTACTCATATTGAAGATAAGGCAATGCCCAGGCAAACCAGATGATGCTTGCAATTAAAAAAAAAAATTCAATTTAAATTGGCTCCTTGTTTGCAGCATGTTTAGTAACTCTAAGGAGGCATGAGTAGACTGGTATCCTCTAGGATGACTTAGCCATCTCTGTAGGCTCACCGAGGCAATGAGACGCAGTATTGTGGTGATTCCCATTGAAAAGTCAGGGAGCACGTTGAACTGAAGGTCACAACTTAAGTAAGATCAGCTCTATGCAAAAAATATCACAGCTTTAGCACAAACAGAATGTCTTTTGAGATAGAAAATTCCTGCATGGCTGAAACTCAGTTGCAGCCAATTTGGAATTTAAATCAACTGAGGAGATAGAATAGTTGTCATAATCATGTTTTTGCTGATACCTACAGAAGAGAGATTAAACAAATCACCCAACTTCTTGCTGTACTGTCTTGTTAAAGAACAAAATATAAATAAATAAAAAGGAGTGAGGTAAGAATCCTTAAAATTGCACTAACTAAAAATTCAGCCATGTTCTCTAAACTCTTTTTATGGTACTTATCAAAGAATTCTCATTTCATAAGGAATAACTCCAATAAACCTCGAAGAGTTTTGTAGTCTTTGCTACACGAATTATTTAACTAATTTGAAAGGTGTTATCTCTAACACCTTTCCAAAGCCACTTCAGATAGATGAATAGGTAATGCCAGTGCATTTTGTAGGCAAACACAGACCCAAGCTAATCCTTTAAAGCTCTTGCCTTCAATCAGCTCAGTATAGCAAACCCATTAATTCAGACTCTGCACTCAAAAGAATCAGGTAGGAAAACAGTGAGTTTCAGGCCAGCCTGGGTTACATAATTAGATCATGCTTCAAAACAAAAGTTAAATAGTAATCATTGTACTTTCCTCTCATATAGAAAGTCTGGAATTATGAAAGGTCGTGGCCAGACATTTTTAATAGAAACAAAAAAAAAATTTTAAGTGAAAAGCTGGCCTAGATCAAGGGATGATCACATTAAAGAGCAGTGAGTGTGAACATATGTAAGCACATATGCACACATAACTGAAATATTATGGGGGAAAGATTAAGAATTAGTCAGGTATGTTCATAATTTTCCCATCATAGGGGAAAATTGGAAGCTGGAGGCCCCTATGAGTATAGGCTTGTACTAGTGATAGCATATTATCCACCTTAGCCCTTATTGTATTGTCCTAGTAGTCACTTAGTCTAAGCCCACCGAAAGTCAACTAGCTCTTATAAGATAGTGTCCAATATGAAGCATCTGAATACAAATGTGGAAATAATACCAATATTAAAAATGGAATTTTCGGGGCTGGAGAAATGGCTCAGCGGTTAAGAGTCCCAACTGCTCTTCCAGAGGTCCTGAGTTCAATTCCCAGGAACCACATGGTGGCTCACAACCATCTGTAATGAGGTCTGGTGTGTCTGAAGACAGCTACAGTGTACTCATATACAATAAATAAATAAATAAATAAATAAATAAATAAATCTTTAAAAAAATGGAATTTTCTATCATTTCCTTCTTCAGTCCATGTCATGTCCAGATATGATGAGGAATTTATGTCTTCCTTCCCACATTAGATGGCATACAATTGGCTATATCCCCAGATACAGGGGATCTGACACATTTTATTTACAACTCCATGGGTATCTACACACTTGTAACACCACACACGCATACATTCTCTCTCTCTCTCTCTCTCTCTCTCTCTCTCTCTCTCTCTCTCTCACACACACACACACACACACACACACACACACACAAATAAATGTTTAATGCCAAGAAGTTTTTAAATTTCTATGAAAGAGGTACAAAATTTCAGAAATAACGTTCTAGTAGACTAAACTCTGCTACCTAGATTTGCATCTCAATTCCACTCCCTGCTCTCTATTTGACCTTTAGAAAGTCTCTTGTCTTGGTATTAGCAAACTTCCCTCTGTATTTGAGGCTCTCTCCACAGGAAGGCAGGGATGACCCATATTTGGTAGTGAAAACTTGGCTAACAACCCAGGTCTGGGAAGATGATAATTCCAGGTGGGGAACGTATTACTGATATTTAACTAAATGGACAAAACACAACAGTATGCACATATATTTTTATCTATACTCATTACTTACGTATAAAAATGGTGGAATATTCAGAGACTCATAACTGAATGCAAAAAAAATTTATTAGGCCTCACTCTTAATAAATGTTATAACATCTTCCAAGGTTCAGGGAATATTTCAGAAGATGGGGTGAGAATTATTTAAAAGATAGAGATTAAGGTCAAAGGTTTACTATGAACTGCAATTCTCTAGACTTAGTACAACTGATGCAGTGATCATTAGCTCACAACAACTATTATTTACCTGCTTTGGCCCACACAACACCATCTATGTCAGTAGTAAGTCAAGGTAGGACTGGTAATGGGACCCCCTTCTTAGAGACTGAGCTATAGGCTACTGAGAGTGTCTTTAATTGTCTACCCACTGCTGAGCATGCCCTTGATAGAGTAAAGGAACACTCAGGTAATAAGTGTCTGAACAAGCCAAGCCTGTGAACTTGGCTGAGTGTCCCAGCAGGGACCCTCATGCCCTGTTACATAAGACAGATAATTGGAACCCAGCAACTGCAAAGAAAAAGACACAGGAAAGGGTGGAGCCAACCCAGTGCATGTTAAGTCACCACAAGGCCTCTCCCGATGAGTCACATTAAAATCTACAGGAGTCCATTTGGGTGGGCTTAAGATGCTTGCCTGTGTCATCCAACTGATTTTAAAAAATATTCTTTTTTGTTTTTTTCTCAATAGAAAAATATTCTAGTCCAAACTCCATTTAGGTAACAACATGATTTATTTAAGATTGCATTAAATAACACTAATTTCATTGGCACAGAAACTGTAAAATATACACATACAAAAACTGCCAATTTGAGTACCAAGTTTCCTGAAAGAGCTCAAGTTTTATCTGATTCTGATGCAGATGATAACAGCACACACTGGAATGCCCCATTCAAAATCAGTTTTCCATGGCAGCTGTCTCATTGGAAGTTTTATCTGTGATGATAATTTAATTAACTTGTGGAACACATGGCAAGCGCCACAGTACAAGAGGTCAAGCTAAGTTTCAGTTTTTGTTTTGAAAAGAATCAAGAAAGGCTCTGGAAGAATATTTTAATAAAGGTCCTACTTTTCAGTGCTTATTTATTTCAAAAATCGATAGAAACTTTTTGGAAAATTAATATAATCAGTAAGTTCAAATTATCCTAAGCATAAAATTAATATAAGATGTCTTAGCTTTGAAAATATCCATACAATCCGTATATGTTATATATAATCTTGTATTATTATTATATACACCATTATATGTATTATACACATACATGCTATATGCATCTTGTGTTATTATATATAGCAATATGGTATTATTTATAGTATAAATTGTATTGATGTTAAATGAATATGTATGTGTATATTTAACAGTTGAATAAGCAATAAGATCATCGATGAATCATTTTTTCGTTCTGATTTAAGTTGAACTGATGATGAACTCGCAAAATCCTGGTGCTCTTTAAAGATCACCAAAGACAAACTGGGGGTTTTGGAAATCATCTCTACTGAATAAAAATTACTCTTCCTTCAATGAAATAGATTTTCTTTGCACATCTATGATATTTCAACAATATTAAAGTTGTTAGGTTGTGCGGTGGAGAAATGGGTGATAGTTGAAGGGGACACAATGCTTTTGCACAGGACCCGTGCTCGGTTTCCAGTCCATAGGTGGTGGCTAATAACTGTCTAATTCCAATTCCAGGGGTTCTGACAAGCCATCTACACTCTGAGAGCAAAGACACACGCACGCACACACGCACGCACGCAAGTACGCACTCACGCACGTACTTACTGCAGCCAATAACGTAATCCTCCTTTTTACTTCATTTAGCGTATGATGGAGTTGGAATCTCAGAGTGTGACGAAAACACAGAACTTGTTTATCTTACCTCAGACTGTCTGTACTTTCCCCGGAATTACTTGGCTTTGGTTATACTTCCCTTCCACACATGCTGAACTCACATGTTGAATGTACTGGTGTCCTGTCTCACAAATCCACAGATTTCAGTCGCCCACTGACTGTTTTTATTTCTACAGTGGTCAATTACCATATTTACCTATGGCCTGCCACTGGGGGAAAAACCTGTCTGAATTCAGAAACTGGAGACAGGAAATAGGAATGGCCTGACATTGCCTCCGACTCTTTCCCAATCTTTGGTCAAAGCATTTATTAAAGAAAACACAAGCTTAGGAACCAGTTAGATGGCCTAGAGGTTAAAACGCATTATCTCCAGCACCTGATATGTGTCCTCAGAGGCCAAGTGGTAGAGAGAGAGAACTGACTCCTGTAAGTTACACACACACACACACACACACACACACACACACACACACACACACACACACACACACACAGTAAATAAATATAATCGAAAAAAAAATCAGCTGCACCCTACCCCCTGGGTTGCGAATTCTAGCCCACAACTCTGCCTGTTTCCCCGGAGGTCACATGGCTACACAAATTCCAGTGGAGACACCTTGCTGGACCTGAAGACTCTCTGGTTACCTCAGGCCTCTCAGGCCAGAAGACCAGAGAGGAAACAGAAACCAAGAGAAATATATTAGCAACTGTGGCTAATTTATTTTGGCTAAGTAGTTATTACTGCATTACTAAATTTAAAGCTCTTGACTCGCTCCTGTTCAGCCGTTTTATTTTATTGTTTTTTATTAGCCTAAGAAATTCGGAGGTCAAATAATACAGAGAGAAAACATATTCACAGAAGCTTTTATAAAACAAGGAAAGGAAAACCTTGTTAAATCTTGTTTTCTACAAGTTAAATTATAGCTTTTAGCCAATATCAAATATTTACTATATATACTAAATTGTGTGTGTGTGTGTGTGTGTGTGTGTGTGTGTGTAGGAGCCAGTTAAATTCCCATTAAAATGGTATTTGCATAAAGTATTCATTGAGTAACTAAAAATTTTAAAATAAAACTTATTTTTACTAAAATTACAATTGTGTTGTAATGAAAGCAACTGGGGAATAAACAAAATAATAGTAGGAGACTTTATGTTGGCTGGTGAATTTTCTCCCATCTTTAAATATTATTTGTTTTATTACAACCAGGAAAATAAAGACGTATAGAAAACATAGCTCATTTTATGTGCATATAACATATAATTAAATATTACATAATATTCCAAAAGGATTATAAATTATAACAGGTTTTATTAGTCACTGTGTTTGTTTAGTTACTTCAGATAAACAAGAGATCAAACGCAGTGTTTCAGTTCTTACATTTAAATATCACCCGAGTCCCATGATTCCATTCGCTAATTCCAGGTTATCATGACCAATGACATTTTTAAAACTTGGGCAGAATACTTGAACTTCCAACTTGAGAGCAACTGCTATGAATTTTAGAGAAACTAGACCATACGGGGAGGGAGGGAGGGCTTGAGCCTGTCTTACTCATTCTCTTTCTGATTCTATGCTTTTGTTCTTTCTTTCTTTCTTTTTTTTTTTTTTTTTTCGGACCTGGGGACCGAACCCAGGGCCTTTTGCTTCCTAGGCAAGCGCTCTACGACTGAGCTAAATCCCCAACCCCGCTTTCGTTCTTTCAACAGTCTGGTTCACAATGATAAGTTTTCCAGTCACAGAATGTTCCAGACAGCAACCTTATCTTGAACTGAAATCCAGACCCTTATTTCTGTAGGTTTCTGTAATGAGCCAGTAATATTCATATTCTTAGGACTGTTTGGGATTTAAGATGATCATTAATGAAATCTACTTCCCTCTAATTATTGCAAAAATCATTTGTGACAAGCATGTTTATTTGTGCCATACAAGTCACAAGCTATTGATCATGGAAAATATTTAAAGAAAAAAAGGTTTACCTCATTGAGTAACCATTTGTGAGCAATTGTTCCAGTATATACAAATTTGCATATCTCTGGACCTTCATATTTCTCCAACTGTGAACTTGTTGTGAAGTACCAGATCCAGTACAATCTTTTTAAAAGTAAGAAAAAAATGTGGGATGCTGCCTGAAGTGGTTAAAATGTAGGAAAAAAATGTTCAGTAGCATAACTGATTATGCCATATGCTCACTACTGACATAGACTTAAATATATTAGCAACCAAATCAAGCAATCACCACTATAAATTCTGTATTCTTTGTCCTCTTCCATCTTTAACTAAACAGTGAAACAAAGGAAACAAAGACACTGTGATTCATAAATTCTCTGTAATGCAGAAGTAAAACTAGGACATTAATCTAAATGCGCACTAGTGCTAGCTCATTCTCCACTGTTTACACTTATTTACATGTTACATTTTTCTGTTATAAAACATTGTATTCTGTTCTATTTTCTGTTCCAGCTTAAAGAGTTGCTTTTATTGCTTTTCCTTCCTGCCAGTTTCTAGAGGTACGAAAACCCTATTCTTGCATGTGAGTCAGGAATAAGTACTTTCTGTGCAATAGTCCCCAATGGGTACTTCTTTTTAGCATGCCCCATTTCCTGTTATGCCCTTAATGGATAGTGGCTTCTGTCCACTGTCAAAGCAAAGCATGACTTTTCTTAGTCACAGTAAAGCTTGTTGGTGTTCTGTGACTTAAAATCCATCCCAGAATGCCAAATATTATCTAATTGAATGAATTTGACCTAGTTCTTCAATGTCCCAAGACACTGAGTTGCTAGCATACTTGGACCAGACATAGCTTAGTAATAAAGAAATACAAGTTGTACATCACTCTGGTCCTGATGAAAATTCATCTTTCCTATCTGCTCTTCACTAAGTTCTTACAGCACCTCGGGGACTGGCATAGATCCTGTAAGAAAACAAAGCTGGATCTGGGCAACGTCAATGCTAAGTGAATAAAATCACAGTGTTGTAAATGAATATGTTCCATTATAAGAATAACTTAGATTTCTGAGACTCTAGACCACAGGTTTTTTTTTAATTAATGACTGAGGAAAATATTTATTTTATTTTGAAGTTGAAGCTATGAAAAGGCAAGGCTACTGACAATGAACCCCGAGACTTTGAAACAAATGCTTAATGTTAACATGTGCCTGTTGTATAGATGTTGGCATTATGTGTAAGTTCACACGAGGTTCCTTGTCCAGGCACTCTATGTTTTTTCTGTGCATTCTTGTTTTGCCTACATGTATGTCTGTGTGAGAACATCTGATCTACTGGCTCTGGAATTACAGTTTTGGGCTGCCATGTAGTTGCTGGGAATTGAACTCTGACGGTTTGCAAGTTCAGCCAGTGCACTTACCCTATCATTCTAGCTCTCTGTTTTAAGATTTATTACAATTTGAACTTTTATAATTCTGCTGTCCAAAAATGCCTATTTTGATTACATTAATATTTAGAACTCACAAAAAACGTAAGCTAAATAACCTTTTTTCCAAAATGTAAAACCATGAGCCATTTACCTTAGTACAGAAATATTAATAGAAAGTGTGATTGCCAGTATTTTTTAAAAAAAAAATGAAGAGAAAAATAGCCCATATAAAACTGATATAGGATTGCTATTTTTGTGTTAATGTCAGAAATAATACCCATCAAGTATTCCTAATATGCTTAATACCTCTTTTAAATGGTAAGGCTTCAAATAAGTTATAATTAATGTGCATACAGGTTTTAAAAATAAACATCCAACAGCCATTTGTTATTGCCTCTCAGCAGGGCCTCCATAGCACCAGATAAAAAAATGTCAGGAAACTATATAGTCTAAAAACAAGTCCCAGCATTTATGTGGAATTGCTAATGGGTAAAAATCAAAAGTCCCATTTGTTCACAATTAATTGTTATGTCAAAAGTACATTGTGAAAGTCATTATCTGGAAAATAAAACTTGAGTTAGTTTTTGAGAGTTTTTAGCACCCCCATGTCTCACCTCAGTGTCAATAATAAAGCCCCACAGTAGTGAAAGTGGTAAGAACAATTTTGAGCCTGCAGTAACAGTGACAGAAGTCCAGTGTGAAGTAAATTTCAACCTGTCTGGAGATGAACAAGTATTTTAAAGTCACAATGAACCAAAAAGAAGTAGGTGAGTATGTGTGTTGGGGTGGGAGAGGGGTGTATGTAGAATCAAGGAGAAGAAAATGATAGCCATTGTTAATGTGACTTAAGGCAGGCAGCCCTTTCCACAAACAGACAGTCTTAAAATTATCTTCCTATAGAAGCAAGTCAGCTAGACGTCACATATGCAAAACTGTCTGGAATGAATGGCAAACATTGTTAATGGATAATCAGTCATTATATAAGTAATCATAACACAATATCTGAGGCAAGCTGATTTTATAAAGAAAAGAAATATTGCAGTTTGGAGGCTCAAGGGTTTGCCACTGGTACTAGCATACTTTTGGTGATTGCTATCTTGTTTGCAGATAACTCTGCTTGTTTGCAGAGTTGTGGCACAGCATTGGAACATATGTAGTAAGGGGATTGAGAAGTATGTGTCTGGTGTGTGTCTCTCTTTTTATAAAGTGACTGGGACTTAAGCACAGGTTATTGTACCCCAGTGACCTTATTTAAATGCAGCAACTTTCTACAAGGTCCTATCTCTAAATATTGCCTTAGTTGAATTGAAATTTCAACCATTTGGCTTTGGTGTCTCTGCTGTATAAGTTCAGTGCAAAGTCACAACCGTAATGGCAACCTGGAGATTCCTCAGGCAGCTATTTTAAAAGGAAATCTATGGTTGCCTTAGGATGTGGCCTTGAGCCACAGAAACTATGCTGTTTTGTTTGGTTTGATTTTTGTTTGTTTTGTTTTGTCATTTAAGCTTTTATTTATCAAAGTTGCTGTCTATTCGAGAAGAGAGCTTATGAGAAACTGATGAGCTTCACCGTGCTTTGCTTATAGAATGAAAAGAATGAGATCTTTGAATCTAGGAAATGTGGCAATTCATGCTCGATTCTGCCTTCTACTCTCCTGCCCTGTAGAAAAATCTAGAGGGAAAAGATTGACTAGGCAAACCAGTAACAAAGAACAAAAAGGAAACACATTGTCTATGGCCTACACTGCTATAGTTGTTTAGTTGTGTTTTCCATGGTTAGACTGGACATACACTGTCCTGGAAAGGAGTTTCTGAAGAGCACTGGAATGAAATGAACCAAGAGAATTGCTGTTGAGGACTGCCCAAAGGTAAGGGCAGTCATAAGACGTCAGCTGAGACTTTTTAGAATTTAATGAAAATGAAGGTACAACATACCCAAACTTATGGGACACAATGAAAGCTGTGCTAAGAGGAAAACTCATAGCTCTGAGTGCCCCCAGAAAGAAACAGGAAAGAGGATATGTCACCAGCTTGACAGCACACCTAAAAGCTCTAGAACAAAAAGAAGCAAATACACCCAGGAGGAGTAGAAGGCAGGAAATAATCAAACTCAGAACTGAAATCAACCAAGTAGAAACAAAAAGGACCATAGAAAGAATCAACAGAACCAAAAGTTGGTTCTTTGAGAAAATCAACAAGATAGATAAACCCTTAGCCAGACTAATGAGAGGACACAGAGAGTGTGTCCAAATTAACAAAATCAGAAATGAAAAGGGAGACATAACTACAGATTCAGAGGAAATTCAAAAAATCATCAGATCTACTATAAAAACCTATATTCAACAAAACTTGAAAATCTTCAGGAAATGGACAATTTCCTAGACAGATACCAGGTACCGAAGTTAAATCAGGAACAGATAAACCAGTTTAAACAACCCCATAAATCCTAAGGAAATAGAAGCAGTCATAAAAGGTCTCCCAACCAAAAAGAGCCGAGGTCCAGACGGGTTTAGTGCAGAATTCTATCAGAGCTTCATAGAAGACCTCATACCAATACTATCCAAACTATTCCACAAAATTGAAACAGATGGATCACTACCGAATTGCTTCTATGAAGCCACAATTACTCTTATACCTAAACCACACAAAGACCCAACAAAGAAAGAGAACTTCAGACCAATTTCCCTTATGAATATCGACGCAAACATACTCAATAAAATCCTGGCAAACCCGAATCCAAGAGCACATCAAAACAATCATCCACCATGATCAAGTGGGCTTCATCCCAGGCATGCAGGGATGGTTTAATATCTGAGGAAAACCATCAACGTGATCCATTATATAAACAAACTGAAAGAACAAAACCACATGATCATTTCATTAGATGCTGAGAAAGCATTTGACAAAATTCAACACCCCTTCATGATAAAAGTCCTGGAAAGAATAGGAATTGAAGACCCATACCTAAACATAGTAAAAGCCATATACAGCAAACCAGTTTCTAACATTAAACTAAATGGAGAGAAACTTGAAGCAATCCCACTAAAATCAGGGACTAGACAAGGCTCCCCACTCTCTCCCTACTTATTCAATATAGTTCTTGAAGTTCTAGCCAGAGCAATCAGACAACAAAAGGAGGTCAAGGGGATACAGATCGGAAAAGAAGAAGTCAAAATATCACTATTTGCAGATGATATGATAGTATATTTAAGTGATCCCAAAAGTTCCACCAGAGAACTACTAAAGCTGATAAACAACTGCAGCAAAGTTGCTGGGTATAAAATTAACTCAAATAAATCAGTATCCTTCCTCTACACAAAAGAGAAACAAGCCGAGAAAGAAATTAGGGAAACAACACCCTTCATTGTAGACCCAAATAATATAAAGTACCTCGGTGTGACTTTAACCAAGCAAGTAAAAGATCTGTACAATAAGAACTTCAAGACTCTCAAGAAAGAAATTGAAGAAGATCTCAGAAGATGGAAAGATCTCCCATCCTCATGGATTGGCAGGATTAATATAGTAAAAATGGCCATTTTACCAAAAGCGATCTACAGATTCAATGCAATCCCCATCAAAATACCAATCCATTTCTTCAAAGAGTTACACAGAACAATTTGTAAATTCATCTGGAATAACAAAAACCCAGGATAGCTAAAATTATCCTCAACAATAAAAGGACTTCAGGGGGAATCACTATCCCTGAACTCAAGCAGTATTACAGAGCAATAGTGATAAAAACTGCATGGTATTGGTACAGAGACAGACAGATAGACCAATGGAACAGAATTGAAGACCCAGAAATGAACCCACACACCTATGGGCACTTGATTTTTGACAAAGGAGCCAAAACCATTCAATGGAAAAAAGATAGCATTTTCAGCAAATGGTGCTGGTTCAACTGGAGGTCAACATGTAGAAGAATGCAGATCGATCCATGCTTATCACCCTGTACAAATCTTAAGTCCAAGTGGATCAAGGACCTCCACATCAAACCAGACACACTCAAACTAATAGAAGAAAAACTAGGGCAGCATCTGGAACACATGGGCACTGGAAAAAATTTCCTGTACAAAACACCAATGGCTTATGCTCTAAGATCAAGAATCGACAAATGGGATCTCATAAAACTGCAAAGCTTCTGTAAGGCAAAGGACACTGTGGTTAGGACAAAATGGCAACCAACAGATTGGGAAAAGATCTTTACCAATCCTACAACAGATAGAGGCCTTATATCCCAAATATACAAAGAACTCAAAAGTTAGACCACAGGAGACAAATAACCCTATTAAAAATGGGGTTCAGAGCTAAACAAAAGAATTCACAGCTGAGGAATGCGAATGGCTGAGAAACACCTAAAGAAATGTTCAACATCTTTAGTCATCAGAAAATGCAAATCAAAACAACCCTGAGATTTCACCTCACACCAGTGAGAATGGCTAAGATCAAAAACTCAGGTGACAGCAAATGCTGGTGAGGATGTGGAGAAAGAGGAACACTCCTGACTGAACCCCCAGTGAATGTGATTGTTGGGGGGAGGGTGGCATATGGGGGGAGGATGGGGAGGGGATCAGCCATATAGAAGGGGAGGGGGAGGGATTAGGGGGATGTTGGCCGGTAAACCGGGAAAGGGAATAACACTCGAAATGTAAATAAGAAATACTCAAGTTAATAAAAAACAAAACAAAAACAAAAACAAACAAACAAAAAAAGACGTCAGCTGAGATGCTGTTTAGAAAATTAAAATGAACAACTAAGCAGAATGTCTCAATACTTTCTATCTTTTACCCAGAGCGTTGGGTCCACCTGGTCATGATAAACATCTCTTTCAGTGTGAAGTCCTGTATTTCAACATTTCTTTGCTCATCACAAATTCCACACCCAACTATTAAAGGGTTTGAGGTTGCAAAGCGAAGGCTGAGAAATAGAAGCAAGGGACGTGGAAGTACCGTGTTAAAAAACAATAAAAAATGCAGTATTCTCATTCTGCCAAGCTTTCCTGCGACATAATTACACTGGAGAAAGAAATATTAAAATCTGTAGAGAATTGGATAGTTTTATATGGATCTATAGTTCCTCCAATACTGATACCATTTATTAGTTCTTGAGACTGGCTGCATCATCTTTGCTCCAGGAAGGAAGATAGCAACTTAATGGAATACAGCTAAAGGAGCACTTAGGGGGAAAGAACAGAGGTACATCATAGTTAGACACATTCAAGTTTTACTTGTGCAATAAATGGGTCGCATTTGCATCATGAAGAGCAACAAAAGCATGGAAATGACAAGGAAAAGATATTTACCCATTCAATGATTAGGCTGAAATTATTCCAAAGACTTTTTTCTTGGTAAATACAGTGGAAAAATTCATGGGAAAAACACAGTTTTTAAGAAGATACACTGCTCTTTACTTATGATATCAGTTTTTGTGGACTTATACCAAGATAGTTGTAAAGGAAAATGGAGATCACCTATTAAAAATAAATGCTATATTTCAGAAGCAGAATGTAACATATCCATGCAAATTAACCACATCTATACCCAATTCCTAAATTCTAGAGGAATTTTATAGTGGATGAATAAATAAACATACTATTACTTGCTGTCCAGACTAAGATCATGTGACTCCTGAAGCAAGGGAAGGATGGAGCATATGATCTGAAGATTCTTTCATGGAAAGAACAGCAAGCCCGGCCTGTAGAAAGCTGTAAGATGAGTAAGGATGTGTCTCTGAAGAGCAGCCTTGGATCCATTCTGAAATTCAGGTTGGGAGTCTTTGAGCCCTTTAAGGTGAAAAATGAATCTACATTTGAATATGAGATGTGAACAGACTTCCTGGATGAGATGTATAGTTGAGGTGGAGACAACAAAGGATTGATAGTAACAAACATTAAAGATCTTGTGCACATTCTTTCCTCTCAACAGTCCTCAAAGAGATGGGCACTGTTTCCCCTTGATAGACTAGGAACCAGAGACTCAGGAGGATAGCTGAGTCAAAATTTCAAGTATCACATGATTATGAAATGAGAAATCATGTATTAATGTCACTTTCTTCTTCTTTCTTTCTTTCTTCCCTTCCTTCCTTCCTTCCTTCCTTCCTTCCTTTCTTTCTTTCTTTCTCTTTTTCTTTCTTTCTTTCTTTCTTTCCTTCTTTCTTTCTTTCTTTCTTTCTTTCTTTCTTTCTTTCTTTCTTTCTTTCTTTCTTTCTTTCTTTGTCTGTCTGAATGTCTTTCTTTTCATGTTAAGAGGTCTCACCCACGCTAGGCAATTTCTCTACTCAAGAATTATTATTCACAACTCTTGTTCCTTCTTGTGCCAAAATTGTGTGTGTGTGTGTGTGTGTGTGTGTGTGTGACAAGCACACACACACCATACATGCCTGAGCCTATATCCTGTGCACATACTTGTTTGTGCTGGTACAAATACATGCAAGTACATATGGAGGACCGAGGATAATTCTTCATAGACTGTTCGTTTTGTTTCTTGTTGTTTATTTTTGTGTTGATTTTGGTAAATTGTGTCACTCTATGGCCTAGAACCCTTCAAGTAGACTAAGCTGACAGACAAGCAAGGTCCATGATCTACTGACTCTATGTAAAGTTTATGAGCATGCTCTATAATGCACAGATTTTCTCATACTAGTTTTGGTACTGGACTCAGGTAGATCATCATTCTTGGAAGGTACATGACCAAGTCCTGCTTGGCTATGGCAGGGATGGAGTCAAATGGTTCTTGCCCCTGGAACAGAGCCAGCAGGGTGTGGGCCTCCAGGAGTGACAATGGCTGCTGTGGCTCTAAGGCTTGCATATCCTATACATATTCCTCCTTCAGAGGAATGTCTTCTCTGCCAAGGTTAATGACTCTATGATAATAAGAGACAGCATGAGAATCAGAGCTGAGCGTGTGTCCAATGTCTGAGCAAAATGATAGAATGCTGTGACCTTCAGAACAGCCTTTAAGGCTGTGGGAAAGAATGCTGAAAACATGGGTTTAGAAATATATAATTTCTCAACTATACAAAATATAAGGATATAATATGAATTGTATAAGGAGTTTTATAGGTCTAAAGGAACAGAGGCAGCTATATTGTGAGCCAGCTTGTCAGAAAGATACTAAGGAAGGGAATAAAGAGATTTAGAGAGTGGTGATCCAACAGGAGAGCCCACCCAGCTAAGTTTTTGTTTATGCTTACAAAGATAGGCAAATTTCTGAGTTCAAGGTCAGTCTGGATCCAGGCCCGGGAATGGTAGGAATGGACATTTCAAGGCAAGGTCCCACCCAGCTATCTCATTGTCTGTGCTTGTGTTTGCTGTCTCTTTCTAAGAAACAAGAGGTTGGGGATCAACGGGTTACTAATTTATGGGATAATCGAAAGGGAACCTGGGATAATGAGTGAATTGATGTGTAAATGAAAGACTAAACTTTTGGTCTTCAAGAGATGAGCTATGTAGAAGTTTTTAGAAAAACAAGAAAAATCTGTCTCAAGCAGAACACAGAAAGAGGACTATTTAGAAACCAGTCTTGAGCAGAATATCGGCTGTTAGCTTGAACTCATGCTTTGATTTGCAGTCATTTAGCCATTCCAAGCACCCCTTCTCTCAGAGACCTCTCTCTAAGCCTAGGCTGGTCCATGGCAAGCAAGTGTTTTACTAACTTCCCCAACCCCTATGAATACTGTCTATATACATTGTATTAATCACTGCTGCATATATTTACTTAACAAATAAATGTATTAAAGATCTGTAACTTTATTAGTATATCTGTCATAGGATCAAAAAGAGAATGTCTGAGAAAAATGAAATTCTAGTTGAGAATTTTGAACTATACTATTTTATATAGATTGCTTAGAAGGATTAAAAAGGAATTAACTGATTTATAAACTGTCCTTTTTATTATAAGTTATTCTAACTTATACCTATATAATCCCCACAAAATTTGTCTATATCCATTATACAATCTTATTCTAGAGTAGTTCTCACATACAGGCTTCAGTATGCTTATGCTTCATCAAGAGATTCAACTAAGATGCTCAAAAGACTGAACATTATTTCTGTAGGAAATCAATGTATGTGAAGATTCTGTAATTAAGAATAACAAAATTGACATACTTTCAGATATGACCCTCTGACCTAGGAGTGATCTGATATATAGAAAAATAACAGAACTGAAGGAGAAAAGATGAGGAGCATTTTTGAATATCTGTGATACTTCAAGTTTATATATTTCATATAATTAAACCATAGTGCTAGACTCTCTCTATATTATCAATTTTATTCCCCACTTCAGAATTAATGGAGGCTTAAGAACAAAGTTGTTTAGGTTCACCTGACAGCTAAATTGAAGAGCCTATGTGCAAAGCCAAAAATTTCTCATTATAGAAATATTCTTTATATTATGTGAAAGAACACTTCTTCCAAGGGATTTGTATTGAAGTTGCAATGCAGGAAAGGATGACAGAGAATTTATAAAATTAAGAATCTATTTATAATTCAAAAATTGGCATAAAGTCTAGGAAGGACCAACAAAAGATGAAGTGATATCTCCCATGATGCAACAGCTCAGGATATAAATCAGGAACAATGACTCATCACATTCCTACTGCAGTTATTATGCTTTATGATAATTATGAATACAGCTTCATCTCAATAGTAACTTACTTCCTTCTTTCATGATAGATGGAATCTACAGTTATCTATAATGTTATCTATCTATACTATATTGTTTTTGGTGTGCTCTGAATCTTATTAAAGCAGAAACAGCAAAATGAGAACTAGAATCCAAAGGGACCACACAGAGGCACAGTGTGGGCAATATAGCAGATTGATCTAAGTGTTCCCAAGCACTAGCCATAAAGTTGATGACATAACAAACAGAAAACATTTCACCTTTAAAACAAAATTAATGCCACCCAGCTCCTAGAAAGATTAACAGTGTCATAAGCAGCGCCATTTGGAGGTAGTCTGCTAGAAAGAAAATGTTCTCAATGAGTGAAAGGAACAGAAAATTGCTCCCAATGAGGCTGACCCATGCAGTTGACAAGATAGCCAGTCATATTTACTTTTGCTCCATGTGAAATGAGGAGGCTATTCAGACCAGCACTTTTTAGCACAGGCGTGGGTGATAGTTACAGCAGTATTCCTCAAATGTACTGTCATAATTCACCAGTCAAAACAATTTGTCATTGTATCACATTTTCTACAATTAAAGCTGAATTACTAAGTGAATTTTTTTTAGGTAAACTTCATGGGTGTTTTTGTTGCTGTTGTTTGAGATTGAGCCTTATATATTCTAGGGTGACCTCACTCCCAATTTAGCTGAACCTTGAACTTCTGATCTTCCTATCCTTGCGTCATAAGTACTAGGGTTAGGGGCATGTATCATCATGCCACACATGATATAATATTGGGGATTAAACTAGGGCTTTACCATGCTGGACAACCATTCTATTTCTTGAGCAATATTCTCAGCTTCAAACAAACTTTTCAGTGAAGCATAATATGCAAAAGATAGCTGAATTGAAATGTGATAAGAAGAATTCTCCCATGTTGACAACACCCAAGTCAATTTCAATAAAATTTCAGCTCTACCTCGTAGCTGTGTTCTTCTTCATTCACTGTTTCTAACACTGCAGGTGAAGTCTTTGTCTTTAAAAGTCCTATTTCCTGTCTGTCTTTTTACATTCAACATTAATTTTCAGAGTATTATCAATGTGTTAAATATATTAATAGTGTACTCTCTTATTGATATTCCATTCTGTAATTATACCATGATTTCCTTAGTCATATTATAAAGGGTTACCTAGGATTGTTTGTTTTGTATTAGATAGTATAAATATAAAAGGTAATGCAATATTCATTTTCTTGCATGTTTTGAGGGCATTCCTTAAAGAAGATTTGCTGAGTTCTATGATTAAACACATTCAGCTTCTAGGGTAAACTCCCATTCATCTAGATTTCTCTCAATAGCACCAATTTTAAAGCTTTCATCAATTCCCAATAGTACCACTACAAGGATGAAACCTTTGATGAATGGTATTTTGGATGACATTCAACCTCTAAACTGTACAAAGACTCACTTTCTCTAGGTTCTTGAGCTTCTTAGCTTCCACAACTATGAGTTCCAATATCCTTGCTTTTTATAAATTATGTAGACCTTGGTATTTTGCTATGGTGGCATAGACTAAGGAAAATACACAGAATTATGTAAAATTCTAAATTTAACAGGGCTAAATTGAAAAATAATAGTATCTCAAAATTCAAGAGGGAGTGAGGACATAACTTATTGTGAAGTATTTAAATATTCTTAATTTATATTTTAAGAAGAAGAAACAAATGACTCATTGAGAGCAAAGGATAAATAAGTTGGATGCAGAAAAAGGCCTATATGTTTTGCCATCAATAGTTGGTCATAACGGCTTATTCCAACATTTCTTCAATTACTATAAATATATTGTATACCTGAAAATAAACTCATATAAAAGGTGCTTTGATGTTAAAAAATTAAGAAAATATAAATCAAAGTGTTGTTATTCAATGCCAAGTAATACTTTGGGGCCTAAGGAACTATTTTCACTTATCATTGGCTTACATTCATTTTGGGTGATTTGGCTTGGTTTCTAGAATTCCTTGGGTTTTATGTGGAGGCGCCACAAATCTATTTCCATTAAGTGAAACTTATGCCTTTGATCTCCATGAAGCAAAATGTCAGTGGTCAGTTCAGTTAGCTACAACTCAATGAAATACTGCTAGTTAAATACCGAACCAGAAGAATAAACAGTAAGATATGATCAAATTTATAACAGATATCTGAAAGTATTATAAATGTCTTAGTTCCATTCAACAGCAGAAAATCCTGCAAGAAAATCCTAGGACATGTAGTTTTTAGTAATTTCCTGGAAGAATTCCTTTCAGACCTGAGCTCTTGCAATTCCTTTCAGCCCTGAGCTCTTTTGCTTGCTTGCTGGCTTTCTTTCTTTCTTTCTTTCTTTCTTTCTTTCTTTCTTTCTTTCTTTCTTTCTTTCTTCCTTCCTTCCTTCCTTCCTTCCTCCCTCCCTCCCTCCCTCTCTCCCTCCCCCTCTCTCTCTCTCTTCCTTTCTTTCTTTCTTTCTTTCTTTCTTTCTTTCTCTCCCTCCTCTCCTTCCCTCCCTCTCTCTCTCTCTCTCTCTCTCTCTCTCTCTCTCTCTCTCTCTCTCTCTCTTTCTTTTTGGTACAAAATGCCTGCTTTGTTTTCAGTTTTAGAAATGCTGTATGTGCATTTCTTTATCTTACAAGTATTTGATCTTGAGTTTATTCATCTTTGACTTCCACATCTCTGTCCATCACTGAGGGAATTCAGGGCAGGAACTGAATCATAGACCATGGATATACTACTTAATAGATTACTTCCAACAGCTTGTTCAGCTAGGTTCTTTGTACTACCTGTCCAATAGAGGACTATGCCCTCCCCTCAACCATTAATCAAGAAAATGCTCCCTTCCCTGCCCCACTGAGATGTCCCTTCAGGTCAATATGGATGAGGATGGAATTCCTCAGTTGAGATTCCCTGAAGTGGCAGTTTCTGGTTTCTTTGGAGACTCAGTGGTGTCATGCGATGTTTTTCCATAAACTGTCTTATGAGAAGATGCTTTTGCTGAGTCAGACATGTGAAAGGATTTTTTTGTTGAGAACAGGTGGTATTTATCTGTAAGCTGCTTAGAAAAAGAGCACGTGATGTTTTGCTAGAGCAGATGCTTGAGAGAACATGTGGTGTTTGGAAAGGGTATAAATATTACCAAACAGACAATGATCAATGATGCTGTGTGTCATGGATTCACTTTGACACTCTTTGCTGGTTTTCATTGGGCTTTGCTGACATTGGTTTTTGCTATGATGCTGTGGCATTGGTTCATCTTGCCTTCTTAAGCTAATGTGTGTGTGTGTGTGTGTGTGTGTGTGTGTGTGTGTGTGTGTGTGTGTGTGAGAGAGAGAGAGAGAGAGAGAGAGAGAGAGAGAGAGACTTTATAGAGAAAAATGTCCAAAATAACTTCTGGTGTTGCTCCTGTGGCTTTTTGCTGCTTCTTCAGGCCAATTGGTAGAGCCTTGTGGTTTCTCCTGGATTGAACTGCCATTGCTGATTTGTAAATGTTGTTTGTGAGTGGACTGAGCTACCACTGCTGATTCCTATGAACTAAACAGTTGATATTCTGACAATGAAACTTGGAACTACATCAAAGAACCTTTTCTAAACAGGTTCATATCCTCCTTTGACCTAATAACCTTCCCTTTCTACTATCTCTGGTAGATGGTGGGCTAGAAGGGAGGTTAAAGCAGTCAAAAAATATGTGAAATCAAAGCCTATGGTTTCCTCTTTCCAGGCGACTCTAGTTTTTGCCTTGTTGACAAAAGCTAATCAGTACCAGCTCCTTCAAGTTGGTCTTTCATGTCTACATTCAAGAGGTAACATCTCAGTTCCTCCACACACACATACACAGACTAACAAAATAAATAAATTAAATAATACAGTCATTTTAAAAGAATATTCAGGAGATTCAAGAAGGTAAACCAAATGTTTGCAAGAAGATTTTGAATTAGACATATAAGTTTTCACTGTTTTATTCCATAGTGAATTTATACAACCATATATGTTTAAGTAACTCAATAAATTGATGCATTATTTCAAACCAGAGACATCCTTTCTTTTCTCTAAATAGTACTCATTCGTTGGGGAAAAATGTGTTTATTTCAAGATTATGGAAGAACCAGCTCAGCCAAGTAACAGGATTTTGAGTTGAAGGGAAAGGTAATCAATGACCAAACTCCCAAGAGAAAGGAAGTTTACTAAGGAAGAAGTATGTAGTAAATTAGTGAGAAAAGTGTTTCTGGAAGCTGAGCAAATTAACTTGAAATCATACAAAAGAGGAATGAAATATTGTAGGTTGATGTCGTCATACAAGCGAAGGCAGACACAAGATAAAATGAAGCCTGTAATTGGACAAGAAGGAAGGGAGGCTGGAACAAAGTTTTAGAAAGAATGAGAGAGGTAGAAAAGAGCAGAGAGTGGCAACATGGAGGCAGATGTAAATGATCCTCACCATGCACGTAGATACAGGTTGCTATAAATATTTTTAAGAGATATATTTCTATAGGTCAATGTATCTTATCTAGGTGGATAGTTTATATCTTTATCAATTGGTTGTGAGTTTATTGTGTGGATGTACTGTGGACTGAGAATTTAGCATATAAATCTTATTGTTGAGTTATGATTTTACCAGGTAGTTGGGAGTATTACCTCAACTACCAGAGGGTGATTGTTGGGAGTGTGGGTAGAGTCCATGGCAGAGAGCTGTGATAGGCCAGCCCCATGCTGGACTTCTAGATCCCTGATTTTACTGGGTGGCTGGAACCAGAGAGTTTGCGGCTATTAGAGAGCTGCCAGGAGAGATACTAACCAGAGATAAATTATGGTTAGTTCCATATGGCCCTCCAGTGCCGGAACTAACTCTAGGGACCAGCATGGCAAGGTGCCATGCTGGAATGGCTTGGGGACCACCTGGGTCAGAGGGTACTTGATGGCAGCATGGAGCTGCTGAGATAAAAGTACACCAGAGTGCCATGTGGCCCCACGGGTGCTGACACTAGCAAGGAATAAAAGATTACTTATATTTTATTATTTACCACAACAAAATACAAGTAAGAATTGAGAAAACTTTGGTTTTATTCTTAACTCACTTGTCAGCAGTCACTAACCATCCGCAGTTTCTGGATAAATAGCGTAATGTACATTATGACATCTAACAACATGTATGTTGGAGCATAGTAACTCTTTAAGGAGAAACATAGAAATTTACAACTCTTGAAATGTCTACTCTCCAACAGTCTTTTAGATTGTGGTAAAGGACCTTAAGCAAGTTAAATAACAGAGTGTGTAGACCATTATAACAGAACATGTAGGAAGAAAAATGAACTTGAATGAACTCTGTGAAGAGGGTTACTGATGAAATAATATAATAGAAATGTATTACATGTGTTTAAGTAATAAGATATTGTTAAAAAAAATTAATGTGAGTTGCATGGTTGGCCTAATTTTAGCTACTGAATCTACAAAGGAGGTTATATGTGAATATTAAAATTATAGCAGCAAGAAAAGAAATCACAATGAAATATATTGTGTAATATTAAATGAATATGTGAGGGAATATGGCAAAATAACTAAAAGTATAGAAAATGAGAATAATAGAAATATGTTTTGGGATGAAATTTCCTTGCTAGAGTCATATGAACACAGATCTAATTGTTCTATTACACTAGTGTTAAATAACAATAAATGGTCTATACCAGTCAACTAATTCTGATATACAGTAATACAAAGTGTGCACCAATATGGAAATTCTGCCCTAAGTTGTGTAATTACAAATAGGTTTAAGATGTTTTTTTTTTTTCTTTTTCTTTTTTTTTTTCGGAGCTGGGGACCGAACCCAGGGCCTTTCGCTTGCTAGGCAAGCACTCTACCACTGAGCTAAATCCCCAACCCTGGTTTAAGATGTTTAAAGAAATTATTCAACTCTCAATTACATTTCAAACTCACATTATGTCTTAAGACTATTCAGTGTTTATACAATAGATAAATTGGTGTCAAGAGTCCAAGGTCCTGTCAGAGAATAAAAGATTCCCCCACTGGGAAAAAAAATAAATCATGCCAAAGTGCTATATTTTGGTGTGCCGTATTTGTTATCGTTTTGGTGGTAGTAATAGCATGATATTATTTTCAATATCTTAATTAAGTAATTAAAAATTAAAATCAGAATGGTATACTATTGCATTACTATCAGTCTGGCAAACATAAAAAAGTTGATATATAAATAAAACAATATTGCTCTCTCATGTGTTGGATAAAATACCATGTACTAGTAGGAATTAAATGTGATACTGCTACTCCTGAAAAGAGTTGGCTGGTTCACTAAAAAGTTTAACATATTGTCTATCATGCAATCTAGTAACTTCTCTCATAAATATTTGACCAAAGAGAAAGAAAAGTATAAGTCTATTCAAAGACTGATTTTCCTGTGTACATAATGGCTTTGTTCAAGTGGAATCTACCAAAATGCCCATTAATTGGTCAACACATTGAAATCTGCTGCGTGACAAAGAAATATATGCTACTTGACAATGAAAAGGAAGTCCCAAATGTGTGTGTAATAGCCTGAAGATGTCCCCAAATAACCATGCTAAATAAAGAGGCAAGCATGAAAGGATGGAGAGCAAATAAATTCCATTTATATAGCACTCTAAAAATGAAACTAATCTATAGTGACAGCCAGTAGGTCTGTGTGCCTGGGGAGGGAAGGAATAGGGACATCAAGGCAATAATAGAAAGAGAATGCTTTGTGTGTGAAGAACAGGTTTTCTGTCCTGGTCCTGATCATCATTTCACAGGTTTATACACATGTCAAAATATCACAGTGTAACTTTAAACAGTGCAGAGGATTTGTGATGCAAGTTGACTAAACATCAATTGTCAGGAAAAAAAAGATAGGATTTTAGAAAGCTTTCCAGATTATTCTAAAAGGTTAGAGGGAGAGGAAGCTAAGCGTTGTGAAATAGTCCGTTTTCTCTACTCCACTGTGTGGCCTAAAGCAAATACAAACTGAAAATAAGAGATTTGTGTTAGAAAGGTTAGTAGGTGCCCATAACCCTGGTAGTGTACTCAGAAGATTAATCTAGGAGGAGTCTCAAGTTTAAGATCAACCCGGAGCAGACAGTGAATCAGAGGCACAGCTTCCCAAGGTAACACACACACACACACACACACACACACACACACACACACACACACACACACACACACACCACCCACCACCACCACCACCACCACCACCACCACCACCACCAACAACAACAACAACCCAAAAAAACAAAATACAAGGGAGAAAGACATCCTGTCCCTGCCTTCTCAATACACGAAGTTTTATAATGACCAAACAAGCCTTGGCTAGTCTCACAACTCAAAAATATTTCCTCAAGGATCTAAGAGCTATTGAATTTCAAACAAACTCCAGCAGGCACTCTGTTCCAATTTGCCATGAGAATTTTAATCTCTCCTGAGGAAAGCCAATACAGGGAGTCTCTCCAACCCCCATGCATCAATCAGGAGGAGCTACATGTGACAAAGCTGTACTGAGGTCCTGTAAAAGAAATGAGAAGGTGAATGCCATTGCTTTTTTTGTAGCAAAAAGGAGAATGAAGCTCCTTTCTGTGTCTTCAGTGTGATGTGCACCACACTCTTGGATTAATGCTTTTTCTGGAGCAAAAGCTGCCTTCTGTCTTTAATACAAAGGAAGAGGTTATTTATGTTAAAAGAATATTTTTGTTTTTATTTGTTTTACTAGTATTAGATATATTCACTTATTTTGGTTTGAAGTTTTACTTTTACCTTTCAATTAGAATAAGAGCAAAGCTAGCCATTCATCTAGGACTTTGTCTCTCCAAATGTTAAAAGGAAATTACTATTTTATGATTTCTCTACCAATTGCTATTTTATGGTTTGACTTACCAAAGGGTACATTTTTAAAAAGGAAATAGTGATTTCTCAAATTGTTATAGCTATCGATGCCTAACATGGATATATATTACACATGCATACACACATCTATACATATACATACATATATATACATACATGTACATAAATATATGTGCTTTTTATATTTGAGCATTACTTTTTTATTATATATACACATATACATACTCATATTATTTTGTTTGACTTCTCAGGGATTCAGTGTTCATAGAGTAGACCAATTGACTTTAAGAATCTGAGGAATCATAAAGTAAAAGGCTCCATCACTGGGGAAAAAATAATCATAACAAGGCCAGATTTTGGAGTGCCATATTTGTTATTCTTTTGATAGTAGTAATAGCATGAAATTATATCCAATAGCACAATTAGGTAAATGCAAATTAAAATCAGATGATATATTAATCTGTTCCTATTAGAGTAGCTATTTATGTATATGAATATATATTTATGCACATATGCAAAATATATGTACATATATATGTTATATATGTGAATATATGTAAATATATGTTATACATATAACCGTGATATTTTATGTATAATATACATTATGTATTTGTGTAACATACACATATAGATATATAGATATCATAGATAGCTTCCCCATATCATTTTGTTCATGTGTTATGGCTGACCACTTGGGATTGAATAACCTGTTAGGAGCTTATCTCTGTAAAAGTTTGCAGAGGTAGCAACATTTATTTGGGAATGGTTCTTTATATAGAGAAAATATCTCAGTGTTCCACCTCTAGAAGTTTATATTACATTTTATAATTTTCAATTTTTATACAAAGTGATGTTTTTTATAAGCTTCTGATCACTTTATAAAGAATCAATAAAGCCCACCCATGTTTCCTTTCAAACTGAAATCGTTTTCAAATGTAAAATCAAAATATTTTATTTATCAGTTCCTTAAGGGGTTTTTTGTTGTGTTCATTTTTGTTTTGTATTTTTTCTCAACAGTAATATCATTCTTCAGACCATGAAATGTCATGGAGGAATACCAAAATAATATTGGAGCTGACTTGAAAAAGCTATGGCAGACTGTGTGGCTCCAATTCTGACATTTCCCAAAAGCCAAACTGTTGAGGCTGTAGGGAGAGAAGAAAATGGGAGAAGCAAAGTGGGTTTTATGGTACTCAAGAAATAGATCCACATGTCTGCCTATGCCTGCAACTCAACAGAAGTGCTCACAGAACACTTCAGGAGATAGATGTGTGAATGCAGGTACATAGATTATAATAATTTATCACAATGGTGCAGAACATTGACAATAAGCCAAGAGGTATGAATGAGAGAAGACAGAAGAGCATTCTCTATACTTTTGGCCCATGAAACAGGTTTTGCTATGAAACTAGTCTAAATGAATGCTACTCTGCAAGCACTAGGGCCATGAATTAAAGCACCTAATGGTATTGTCATCTCAACCTGTAAAATTCCCTTCACCCACTCCAAGGGCACTTGCTTATTCCCTCTACACTTACTGGTTATGATAACCTCCATAAGTTGCTTAACCAACAAGCGTTTCAGTTTCCTTGCCTGTAACTGATCACATCTTTATAGGAAGGGTTATATAAATACCCTGCAAATCTTTTTACTAGGGTCTAGGAAGTGATGGCTGCCGTTGCCTATGTAATCATCAGCTATTCAGTGATCCACATCCTGGAAATATATCACCCGTTCACAGATGGTAATCCTGGGTAGTAAATTACTCATAACACCTTTCTTTCTACTTCTCTGGACAGTCATAAACGTTTATGAGGAGGAAAGGGGCTATAAGAATGCTAATATTTATTTTAAAGCACGAAACCTATATTTACACAATGGCAGGTGGAAAGGAAGCATAATAGAGAGAAACAAGGAGTAATGGAGGGAGGAAAGCTAAAAGTCACATGTCAGATTTAGGGAAGTTGAAAATAAGAAAATGGGGTGCCTTCTGCATAAGTGAAGGTAGCCTACAATACAGAAGAGCAGATTAGAAAACTGTCAGTAATGAATTCTGCTCTTCCATGAGTCTTTAAAACCTAATTATTTTCACTGTATCTGAAATTAGAGTAATATCTAGACTGTACCAACAATGTAAAAGAATATAGTAATTCATATGGGAATTATAAATAAAAATGATTGCCAGGTACAACGGAGAATTACAGTAAGGTTGAAACATTGTATCAAGTCTAGACTTCAGCACTTGAACAACATCTCACCTCTGTGCAAAGATGTGACCGCTGTCTCTTGTGACCTTCACAGTGACAACATTTTTGTGAATAAGGTGTACTGTGAAAACCAAATAGAATAGAGTGTCATGGAAGCAGAAGTTTGAAGAATTCTTCCCTTCTCTCTGATTTACTGTTAGGAATTTAATGACTACCTTAAGAAAAGACTGGTTCTTTCATAGACAATCTGCACCTTCCTTAAGTTTTCTTCTCTAGTCTTGCATAGGTTTCCGCATCCCAGTGTAGCTGCACTGTCACTATTTGATGTTTTTATAGTTAGAATCAGGTTGATGGGTTACATAAAAATGTTCTCTGGTTGGTTGGTATTGTTGTTCATATGGGGTCTCAAGTTGTTCAAGCTCTTTCAATAAAGATGTAAAAAAATGTTCTCAACAGTGGTGTGTGTGTGTGTGTGTGTGTGTGTGTGTGTGTGTGTGTGTGTGTGTGTGTGTGTGTGTGTGTGTGTGTGTGTGTAATTTCCCCTTACATGCATTTTCAGGATTCTGTGGAGGAAAACAACTGCAAGAATGAATCTATACATATTAAAGGGGAATTTATTGGAATGGCTTATGGGCTGTGGTTTAGCTTGTCTCCTGATGGGAAGGGCAAGAATCTAGTAATTGTTCAGCTCATGGGAATGGATGTTTCAATAGTTCTTCAGTCTATGTTGGAATAGACTAAAGTGTCTAATATTAATGAAGTGTCTAATATTAGGAGAATCTCAACAGTAGTAAAAATGAACTTGCCAGTGAGAATCACAGCAAGCAGACAAAGAGCAAAAGCTTCCTTCATCTATGTCCTTTTATATATACTGTCACTAGAAGGTATAGTCCAGATTTAGGATAGATATTCTCACTTCAAATGATCCAATTAAGATAATGCTATATTGGTATGTCCAGAAGCTTGGGTTTTAGTTGAATCCAGAGGTAGTTACAGTTATAATCAAGATTAACCATCACAGATGCTAAAACCAGAGCTCAACATCTATTTACAATGTTTCCTAATAGAGAAGAAGGGATTTCTAATGTGATATAAACTCAGTGACTTCATGCTATTAAACATTATTCAAGACCCACTGGGAGGTTATCTAAGCAAAATTCCCATTCCAGTCTTGGAAGCAACAGTTTAATTCTGTGATTCAGATACTTTTGTCAAGCAGCCTCTGAGCTGAACTATATAGTAGTAATTAAGTTACTCAATATTACTTTTACCCTAATTGTTAATAACAGTAAATTATCTTTGCTAAATTGAGATGTTCTAACATAACGAAATCTCCAATAGCTCAGGTCATTCATTGGCAAAATAAAGATGTAGCTATCTTCCATGTATTCTGACAGCAAATGAGCTCAACAATGTAGAGTGAGTCATCTCTAGGTGTTTAGAAACAACTGGCTCAATGACCTCTCACAGAGACTATGAGGATGATCATGTCTCTCTTACAGAACATTATAGTAATTTTGCTTTATCTACTCACATCCTCCTATGTACTATAGCCATGTCTAGGTTTTTTAAAGCTAATTCAATATAGATATTAGGTCCATAGTTGTTATTGAGTACTGTTTAGGGGAAAATAACATGACAAAGTATATTTTCCTCAGGACAAGCACAGCCACTATTGCTTTAATTGAATGTTCTTTAAATTTTTCTTTTGTTTTCCTTTAATATCTTCATACAATATGTATTGTATTCTTTTCACTTGCACAACACCCTCCTCACATCCTCCACACCTCTACATCCACCTAACATCATGTTTTTTCTCCCTCTCTCTAAAAAGTAAAATACTAAAATTAAAACAAACCACAAAAACGTAACCCCCCAAAAAACTAAACAAAAATCCCACAAAATCTGCCCGCCAAAACAAACCAAACATAAAACTATGAAGTCTATTTGTTTTACTACTGAACATGGGCCAGGCCTGGAATGTGATTGATATACCTGATGACACTTTACTGGAGAAAAATTAATTTCCCCTCATCCAGTAGACATAGACTGCAAATATCTTCTTGATTAGCAGTGGGACACTGTGTCCCTCCCCTTCTCAGTGCTGAACCTGGTCTGATTAGAATCTGTGTAAGTCCTGAATGTTAATATGTATGTCCAGGGCTAGAGAGATGGCTCAGTGGTTAAGAGCACTAACTGCTCTTCCAGAGGTCCTGAGTTCAAATCCAAGCGAACACATGGTGGCTCACAACCACCTGTAATGGTATCTGATGTCCTCTTCTTGTGTGTCTGAAGACAGCGACAGTGTACTTATATATAATAAATAAAATCGTAAAAAAATATATATGTCCGTTCTATCGTGCGTGGAAGATATTGACTTCTTCAAGGCATCTATGACTTCTGAGGCTCTTATGTTTCTACCTCTGAGCTGGGAGGAGATGGATTATATCTCGTTTAAGACAGAGTGCTCCAAAGTCTATCACTGTCTATATAGTGTCCAATTTTGGGTCTCTGTGTAACTGTCATCCACTGAAAGAAGCAGCTTCTCTAACGAGGGTTGACGTAGTCTAACATAGTCTCATATTCTTGGCCACTTTAACGGCATCATGTAAGGGTTTCTACTTAAGAAGTAAGGCTTAAATCCACAAAGAGTTTGGTTATTTCCATAACATTTATATCACTGTTGCACCAGAATGTATCACAGGTAGGACACGGTTTTAGGTAACAGGGTTTGTAGCTGGGTGATATTGATATTGATGATCAGTTTTTTCCCCAATACTATGCAGCATACCTTTAGTACCATGAGTGCAAGTCAGTAGGGGAGAAGCTTCTAGTTTGGAACCAGCTAGATTTCTCAGTGTTTGATACTTTAAGTCAGTGTTGTCTTCAGCAATGAGGCATTACTATTAGATTGTGGAAGGAAATCAATTGCTTTGACAAAAACCTGTGGTTTTGGTAAGGTCAAAGGCACTGGGGGGGAGACCTATGAGACTCAATGACTTAACAAACAGTAACCCATTCTTGGCATTGGAGAATTTACTTGGTAGGTAGCATAAAATGTCTAGTTGAAGCACTGCCTTCCCCCATTATATGGTACATTAATTCGAATTTCTTTCATATATATTTTAGGAAACATTGACAGTAGAAGGTTTCTATTTAGCTTCTAAAAACTTCTTTATTGTTAGTTTCCTTCTCTATATTCTTCCTTTTACCCTGCCTTCTCATTTCCCTCTCATTTAATTCTCCTCTTCTAGCTTCTCCTTTAACTCTTTATAAACAGTTAGACTCTGTTCCACTTTATTGACTATTCCCTCCTCTGAGTTAGTCTGTCACTGGTTACTTAGTCTTATCTTATCTCAGTCAAAATGGCCAAAATCAGAAAAAAAAAAGACAGCATATGCTAATGAGGATGCAGGAATAGAGGAACACTTATCTATTCCTGCTAAGAATATAAACTGGTACAGGCACTACAAAATCAGTAAGAAAGTTTCTTTTATTTCATTTCTATTACTGGACATTTTCTTTATTTATATTTCAAATGTTATCCCCTCTTCCAGTTGGTTTTCCCTCCAGAAACCGCCTATCCCATCCCTTCTCCCCTGCTTCTATGAGGGAGCTCTTCCACTCACCCACCAACTCCTGCCTCACCACCTTAGCATTCTCCTATGCTGGGGAATCACAGGACCAAGGGCCTCTCCAACCATTGTTACCTGACAAGGCAATCTTCTGTTATATATGCAGCAAGAGACATGGGTCCCTCCAAGTGTACTCTTTGGTTGGTGGTTTAGTCCCTGGGAGCTCTAGGTGGTCTGGTTGGTTGATGTTGTTGTTCTTCCTATGGGCTGCAAATCCCTTCAGCTCCTTCAGTCCTGTCTCTAAAGCCTCCATTGGGGATGCCAGTCTCAGTCCAAGGGTTGGCTGTGAGAATCCGCCTCTGTATTTGTCAGGCTCCGGAAGAGCCTCGTAGGAGACAGAGTAAGAAATTTTCTTAAAAACTGAGTATTGTTCTACCTCAAGATCTAGCTCCATTACTATTGGGCATAGACTTAAAAAGCTCTTAATCTTGCTACATAAATACATGTTCATGCATCCTCTATTCACAATACCAGAAATTAAAAATAACCTAGGTGTTCATAGATAATGGATGAATAATGAAAGTTTGACATATTTACACAATGAAATACTATTCAGCTGTTAAGAAAAAGGAAATTATGAAATTTTCAGGTCAGTGGGTGAAGCTAGAATAATCATTCTGAGTGAAGTAACCCAGAACCAAAAAGACAAATATTGCATATTTTCTCTTTATGTGGGTTTTAGTTTTCAAGCTTTAGATATGTGTACTTTAATTATATTAAATTACATGTATCAAGTTTTAATCAAATCAAATTACACAAAGCAAATCAAATTAAATCTAATTAAATTTCCAACTTTGGATTGGTTTTGTTCAAAACTGGTGAACTCATAGATATTTCCTTTCTTTTGCAACATCTTAGAATATATAAAAAGAAATTTACCTATAAGGAAATTTAAAATCAAGGATAAAGAGGAGAGAAAATATGTCAATAAAACTTAGACCAATAGGAAAAATAATTTAGAAGATTCCTAAGAATTATTATGAAGACAGGAGTAGCAGGATGGCTGATTGGGTATTGATTCTCGCTACCAAGCCAGACAATGGGTATTGATTTTTGCTATCAAGTCAGACAACTTAAATCCCCAGGACTCATCTGGGCAGGAATGAACCAACCCCCAAAGTTGACTTCTGACCCCATGTGTCATATGACATATTCTCTTCTGTATGCATAGCCACACATAAAAAATAAAAGACAAGAGATGTGAAGAGAAATTCTTGTGAGACTGTCATTACTTGTACTAAGATCGACCATGTCAGTGATAATTAGCTTTCCTATATGAACACTGTGGAGGATTCTGCAGTGCAACTAAAGGAGCTCTACATGGAGGTGGAAGAATTTAGGGTGGGTGTTTAGGAACAATAGTTCATGCTGAAAAGAAGAAAGAGAAAAGAGGCATAACTTGTCCCAAGAAAGATCTGGCAGAAACAGGGTTAAGGAAATGCAACCATAAGGGCAGAAAACAAATCAGTAACCTGATTTCTAGAAGCCAAGGCAGGCAAGTGAACAGGAAGGATTAATGGCTTGCCAAAGCAGGTGAGAAAAATGAGTGATCTTTGGAGAGAAATACAAAATCCCTTCCTGTAAGTTCTTTTACACAGTCACATGACCTTTCTCTTGTTAAAAATATGATTCTGCCTCCAGGAACACAGAAGCTTCCAGAGGCATGATTCTGTGATGACATTTATTATATAGGTGTTCAAGGTATGCTTGAGATGAACACAAAGAAAACTAAGTCTGTTCAAAATTCAGTCAATGTTTATTTCCTTTTAACTGGGCTTTTAGCATATTTGGCAGATAACGGCTTCCTTTAGCTTTCTGAGTTCTAAGAGTTTTGAGTTGCTTCAAACCATGACTCTTCTGCAAGCACTAGCCAAGATCCTAAGTAAAATGGATGGCAGTAATTAATGTATTTCATTTCAAAACAAAACTAGTGCAACTCAGAACAAGAAAGCTGTGTAACATGCAAAACAAACCCAAAAGGTTACGTGTCAACTGCCAAAAGCTCTGAGAAAACACTTGACAAGTCTGTAATAGTACATAGAGGAAACATGGTATTTCTTTCACAATTAAACTAAAAGTATGACATTTCTTTCTGTATTCAGGGTTCTCTACATTTACAGATATTTTGCTTTAAATAGCAATGACAACAATATTTGTCTTCTTTTTTTGAAGTAGCTATGTTGGGATAGCAAGACTATTGTGAAAGGTGTCTGTCACTAATTAATATGAAAATATTTGATGTAAAACCTTTTTTATTGAGCTAGAAAGTTGGCTCAACATCTAATAACATTTGTTTCCCCTTGCAGAGGACCTGTATAAAATTCCTAGTATTCACATAGTGGCTCCCAACAGTTACTCTAGTCACATAAGGCACGTACATACATTGGGCAAACCACTCAGAAATGTAAAATAATAAAGTAAATAAATCTAAAATTATTGTAATGATCAGTATGGTTACACTCTACAATATCATAGTTTCCTAATGTAGTTCCAAATTCAATAGTGAAGCAACCTCAGTCAGTACTCACATAGGTTACTATCATAACATTTTGACTAAAAAAAATTCTGATCTTATACATAATTATTCCATAAAACCATGGAATCAAATTTTATTAATTTCTGTTATAATATAAAAGTTGAGCTGTTATCAACTATAATAATAAAAACATTATTTAAATGGACTTGATAATATTTCTTTATCATTGAGGCATTAGATTATAACCAGATTGTCGAATTGCATTATTTTTAATTTTTTTATTGGTTATTCTATTTATTTACATTTCATATGTTGTCCCCCTTCCCAGTTTGTCCTCTGCAAACCCCCTATCCCATCCCACCTCCCCCGACTCTATGAGGGTGCTCCCCACCTCCCACCCACTCCTGCCTCATCGCCCTACCATTTTATGCTGGGGCATTGAGCCTCCATAGGACTAGGGGCTCCCCTCCCATTGATGCTAAATAAGGCAATCCTCTGATTCATCTGCAGCTGGAGCCATGGGTCCCTTCATGTGTGCTCTTTGGTTAGTAGTTTAGTCCCTGTGAGCTCTGGAGGGGGGTATGGTTAGTTGATATTTTTGTTTTTCATACAGGGTTGCAATGCCCTTCATCTCCTTTGGTCCTTCCCCTAACTCCTCCATTGGGGTCCCTCACTCAGTCCGAGGTTGGCTGTGAGCATCCGCATCTTTATTGGTCAGGCTCTGGCAGAGCTCTCAGGAGATTTTATAAATGTATACAATATGTTTTTACCATGTATACTCCTCAAACTGTATCTCCAATGACACAGACTATTATAACTTTCTGTCTTCTTTTGTATCACTCTATCTACTTATCTATCATCTATTTTTAATACATTTAAAATATTATTTAATCTAAATTTGTATTAAACTGAGTCTATTTAATGGTACTATCTACACAGACGTGGAGTCCCTGTGGCCATACCAGAAAATGGCTCTCCTTTTTCTAGCAGCCATCAGCTGCCTCTAACCACTCAGCTAGGATTCTCATCCTACCCAATCCACATGAGAATTTTTAACTGGCTGTCCCAGATATTGTGCAGATAACCACAGCTGCTATTGTTGTAAGACCCTGAAGTGGTCTTACCTCAGGAGCACAACCCACAGATCACAAAAGACAAAGTGACTGCTGCAATAGCAAGAGGTTTAATGATCCACATTCGTGGGGTTGCTCATCCATGCAGGGAGAGTTAACCCTGAACCCAAAAAGCACACAACTTTTATTCCTTACAGAGGGCAGACTTCAAAAACAGGGATAGCTGGCTCATTCTCATTGGTGGTATACAGGACAAAGGATCTGATCAGGTATTGGCTGACCTGCCCAAGGGGCTGTTCTTGGCTCAATTAGTCACTTTCTTCATCCAGCCCTACATCTGGCCTTGGAGAATCACTGGGAAAGGGCTAAGTTGGCAGGTCCCTTAGAAAGGGGGAAGGAACTGGGTGGTCGGGCAGGGTCAGGGTGACACCCTGTGGTTGCTCTCCACAGGGAGGAGTAGGGGGTCTTTCTGAGAACAGTTATCTTTGTTTTGTCCTAATTTAACTCGGTCAGAATAGTCTGTTCATTCTGACTACTAAAATATTGTCATAGCATTAGGCAACCTGACATCAGATGTATTTCTCAATAACCTTGTTTTACAACTTTGTTTCTCATATCTACGAAACTATGAAACTTTATTTCTTTACTATGAGCTCATGCTCATGTGTTCAAGACCCATTCCATTCTTAAAAGACAGTTTCACAGCACCCCTTCTCATCCTCTAACTTGAGATCTTGTTATCTCAAGCTTGGAAAGGGAATTATTGATGAAGATGGCCACCTACTGCTGAGCATTCAATCACTTCTACTCTCTTAATTGAATTTGAAGCCTGTTCTATAAGTTGTAAATCATGCTTAGTATGTAAAGCATGACCAAAAGCGATAGTTAAGAAAGTCATAGACCTTCAAGAAGAACCTAAAAATATAGTTATTATGATCAATTTTGGAGAAAGTTCTAAGACATGCTGAGAATAAAGTATAGTCTTTAGTGTCTGGGTACAATGTTCTGCAGATATCTGTTAGGACTAATTGACTTATGACAATATTTAATTGCAATGTTTCTTTGTTTAGGTTTTATCTCGGTGATCTATCTATTAATGATAACAGGGTTTTGAAGTCATTCACTATCATTGCTTTAGGATTAATATGCGATTTTAGCTGTAGGAGTGAACTTAGGTGTCCTTGTGTTTTATATATATATATATATATAATTACATATATATAATATGATAATAATATAATATATGATAATATATAATATAATATATATAATTACAGTATTTTCTTTGTAGATTTTTCCTTGAAGGGGTATGTGTACTGTTCTTCTCGATTTCCTCTAAATAGTTTTGGTTTAAAGTCTGTTTCTCACTTATTAAACTTGCTACATCTGCTTGCTTTTTTGGTCCATTTGTTTGGAATTTCTTTTCCCAACCTTTTATTATAATTATAATATGACATCTGTTTCTTGGATACAGCAGAAAGAGGAATCCTGTTTTCCAATTCAATCTCTTTTCTTTTTATTTTTTCTCTATCTTTATTAAATTTCTTATTTACATTTCAACCGTTCTCACTTTTTCCTGTTTCCAGGCAAACATCCCCTTAATCCCTCCCCTTCTATATGGGTGTTCCCCTCCCCATCCTCCTCCCATTACCACCCTCCCCACAAAAATCCTGTTCACTGGGGTTCACTTTTGGCAGGACCAAGGGCTTTCCCTTCGACTGGTGCCCTTACTAGGCTATTCATTGCTACCTATGTAGTTGGAGCCCAGGGTCAGTCCACGTATAGTCTTTGGGTAGTGGTTTAGTCCCTGGAAGATCTGGTTGGTTGGCATTGTTGTTCATATAGGGTCTCAAGCCCCTTCAAGCTCTTTCACTCCTTTCTCTGATTCCTTAAAAGGGGGTTCCATTCTCAGTGCAGTGGTTTGCAACTGGCATTTGCCTATGAATTTGCCATATTCTGGCTATGTCTCTCAGGAGAGATCAACATCTGGTTCCTGTCAGCCTGCACTTCTTTGCTTCATCCATCTTGTCTAGTTTGGTGGCTGTGTATGTATGGGCCACATGTGGGGCAGGCTCTGAATGGGCATTCCTTCAGCCTCTGTTCTAAACTTTGCCTCCCTATTCCCTCCCAAGGGTATTCTTGTTCCCCTTTTAAAGAAAGAATGAAGGATTCGCATTTTGGTCATCCTCCTTGAGTTTCATGTGTTCTGTGCATCTAGGTAATTCAAGCATTTGGGCTAATAGCCACTTATCAATGAGTGCATACCATGTGTGTTTTTCTGTGATTGGGTTACCTCACTCAGGATGATATTTTCCACTTCTATTCATTTGCCTATGAATTTCATAAAGTCATTGTTTTGATAGGGGAGTAGTATGCCATTGTGTAGATGTACCACATTTTATGTATCCATTCTTCTGTTGAAGGGCATCTGGATTATTTCCAGCTTCTGGCTATTATAAATAAGGCTGCTATGAACATAGTGGAGCATGTGTCTTTGCTGTATGTTGGAGCATCTTTAGGGTATATGCCCAAGAGAGGTATAGCTCGTTCCTCGGGTACTTCAATGTCCAGTTTTAGGGGAACCTTCAGACTGATTTCCAGAATGGTTGTATAAGATTACAATCCCACCAACAATAGAGGAGTGTTCCTCTTTCTCTACATCCTCAACAGCATCTAATGTCGCTAGAGTTTTTGATCTTAGCCATTCTGGCTGGTATGAGTTGGAATCTCAGGGTTGTTTTGATTTGCATTTCCCTTATGACTAAAGATTTGAATATTTATTTAGGTGCTTCTCAGCTATATGACATTCCTCAGCTGTGAATTCTTTGTTTATCTCTGAACCCCAATTTTTAATAGGGTTATTTGTCTCTCTGCAGTTTAACTTCATGTGCTCTTTGTATATTTTGGATATAAGCCCTCTATCAGTTGTAGGATTGGTAAAGGTCTTTTCCCAATCTTTTGGTTGCTGCTTTGTCCTAACAACAGTGTCCTTTGCCTTACAGAAGCTTTGTAGTTTTATGAGATCCAATTTGTCAACTCTTGATCTTAGAGCATAAGCCATTGGTGTTGTATTTAGGAAATTTTCTCCAGTGTCCATGCGTTCGAGTCTCTTCCCCACTTTTTTTCTATTAGTTTGAGTGTATCTTGTTTGATGTGGAGGTCCTTGATCCAGTTGGACTTAAGCTCTGTACAGGGTGATAAGACTGGATCGATCTGCCTTCTACATGCTGACCTCCAGTTGAACCAGCACCATTTGCTGAAAATGCTATCTTTTTTCCATTGGATGGTTTTGGCTTCTTTGTGTAAAATCAAGTGACAATAGTTATGTGGCTTCATTTCTGGGTCTTCAATTTTATTCCATTGCTCTATCTGCCTGTTTATGTACCAATACCATACAGTTTATATCACTATTGCTCTGTAATACTGCTTGAGTTCAGGTAGTCGTTTTATTGTTGAGGATAGTTTTAGCTATCCTGGGTTTTTTGTTATTCCAGATGAATTTGCATATTGTTCTGGCTAACTCTCTAAAGGACTGGATTGGTATTTTGATGGGGATTGCATTGAATCTGTAGATCGCTTTTGGTAAAATGGCCATTTTTACTATATTAATCCTGCCAATCAATGAGCATGTGAGATCTTTCCATCTTCTGAGATCTTCAATTTCTTTCTTCAGAGGCTTGAAGTTCTTATCATACAGATCTTTCACTTGCTTGGTTAAAGTGACACTGAGGTATTTTATATTATTTGGGACTATTATGAAGTGTGTTGTTTTCCCAATTTCTTTCTCGGCTTGTTTCTCTTTTGTGTAGAGGAAGGCTACTGATTTATTTGAGTTAATTTTATACAGAGCCATTTTGCTGAAGGTGTTTAACAGGTTTAGTAGCTCTCTGGTAGAACTTTTGGGATCATTTAAATATACTATCATATCATCTACAAATAGTGATATTTTGACTTCTTCCTTTCCAATCTGTATCCCTTTGATCTCATTTTGTTGTGTGATTGCTCTGGCTAGAACTTCAAGAACTATATTTAATAAGTAGGGAGAGAGTAGTCAGCCTTGTCTAGTCCCCGATTTTAGAGGGGTTGCTTCAAGTTTCTCTCCATTAAGTTAAATATCAGCTACTGGTTTGCTGTATATGACTTTTATTATGTTTAGGTATGGGCTTGAATTCCTGTTATTTCCAGGACTTATATCATGAAGGGGTGTTGAATTTTGTCAAATGCTTTCTCAGCATCTAATGAAATGATCATGTGGTTTTTATCTTTCAGTTTGTTTATATAGTGGATTGTGCTGATGGTTTTCCGTATATTAAACCATCCCTCTTCCCTGGGATGAAGCCTACTTGATCATGATGGATGATTGTTTTGATGTGCTCTTGGATTCGATTTGTAAGAATATTATCAAGTATTTTTGTGTTGATACTCAGAAGGCAAATTGGTCTGAAGTTCTCTTTCTTTGTTCAGTCTTTATGTGATTTAGGTATAAGAGTAATTGTGGCTTCATAGAAGGAATTTGGTAGTATCCCATCTGTTTCAATTTTGTGGAATAGTTTAGATAGTATTGGTATGAGGTCTTCTATGAAGGTCTGATAGAATTCTGCACTGAACCCATCTGGACCTGGGCTCTTTTTGGTTGGGAGACTTAATGATTGCTTCTATTTCTTTAGGAGTTATGAGGTTGTTTAAATGTTTTTTTTTGTTCTTGATTTAACTTTGGTACCTGGTATCTGTCTAGGAAATAGTCCATTTCCTGCAGATTTTCAAGTTTTGTTGAATATAGGCTTTTGTAGTAGGATATGATGCTTTTTTGAATTTCCTCTGATTCTGTTGTTATTTCTCCCTTTTCATTTCTGATTTTGTTAATTTGGATGCACTCTCTGTGTCCTCTCCTTAGTCTGGCTAAGGTTTTATTTACCTTGTTGACTTTCTCAAAGAACCAGCTTTTGGTTCTGTTGATTCTTTGTATCATCCTTTTTGTTTCTATTTGGTTGATTTCAGCTCTGAGTTTGATTATTTCCTGCCTTCTACTCCTCGTGGGTGCATTTGCTTCTTTTTGTTCTAGACATTTTAAGTGTGCTGTCAAGCTACTGATATATGCTCTCTCCTGTTTCTTTCTGCAGGTACTCAGAACTATGAGTTTTCCTCTTAGCACAGCTTTCATTGTGTCCCATAAGTTTGGGTATGTTGTACCTTCATTTTCATTAGATTTTAAGAAGTCTTTAATATCTTTCTTTGTTTCTTCCTTGACCAGGTTATCACTGAGTAGAGCATTGTTCAACTTCATGTATATGTGGGCATTCTTTCCTTATTGTTATTGAAGACCAGCTTTAGCCCGTGATGGTCTGATAGGACACGAGATTATTTCAATCTTTCTGTATCTGTTGAGGCTTGTTTTATGACTGATTATATGATCAATATTGTAGAAAGAACCATGAGGTGGTGAGAAGAAGTTATATCCTTTTGTTTTAGGACATAATGTTCTAAAATATCTGTTAAGTCCATTTGGTTCATGACTTCTCTTAGTCTGTCTATGTCTCTGTTTAATTTCTATTTCCATGATCTGTCCATTGATGAGAGTGGGGTGTTGAAATCTCCACTATTATTGTGTGAGGTGCAATGTGTGCTTTGAGCTTCACTAAGGTTTCCTGTATGTATGTAGGTGCCCTTGTCTTTGGAGCATAGATATTTAGGATTGAAAGTTCAAGTTCGTGGAATTTTCCTTTGATGAATATGAAGTGTTCTCATCTGTTTTGATGACTTTTGGTTGAAAATCAATTTTATTCGATATTAGAATGGCTACTCCAGCTTGCTTCTTCAGACCATTTGCTTGGAAAGTTGTTTTCCAGTCATTTACTCTGAGGTAGTGTCTGTCTTTGTCTCTGAGGTGTGTTTCTGGTAGGCAGCAGAATTCTGGGTCCTCATTGCATATCCAGTTTGTTAACCTGTGTCTTTTTATTGGGGAATTGAGTTCATTGATGTTGAGAGATATTAAGGAATAGTGATTGTTGATTCCTGTTATATTCATATTTGGATGTGTTATGTTTGTGTGCTTTTCTTCTCTTTGTTTTGTTGCCAAGACGATTAGTTTCTTGCTTTTTCTAGGGTGTAGCTTGCCTCCTTGTGTTGGGCTTTACCATTTATTATCCTTTGTAGTGCTGGCTTTGTAGAAAGATATTGTGTAAATTTGGTTTTGTCATGGAATATCTTGATTTCTCTATTTATGTTAATTGAGAGTTTTGCTGGATATAGTAACCTGGGTTGGCATTTGTGTTTTCTTAGATGCTGTTCAGCATCTTCTGACTTTCATAGTCTCTGGTGAGAAGTTTGGTGTAATTCTAATAGGTCTGCATTTATATGTTCCTTGGCCTTTTTCCCTTACTGCTTTTAATATTCTTTCTTTATTTTGTGCATTTGGTGTTTTCACTATTATGTAACCGGAGGAGTTTCTTTTCTGGTCCAACTATTTGGAGTGCTATAGGCTTCTTGTATGTTTATGGGCATGTCTTTCCTTAGGTTAGGGAAGTTTTCTTCTATGATTTTGTTGAAGATATTTACTGGTCCTTTGAGCTTGAAAACTTCCTTCTCTTCTATACCTATTATCCTTAGGTTTGATCTTCTCATTGTATCCTGGATTTCCTGTATGTTTTAGGCCAGTAGCTTTTTCTGTTTTTCATTTTCTTTATCAGTTGTGTTGATAATTTCTATGGAGTCTTCTGCTCCTGAGATTCTCTCTTCTATCTCTTGTATTCTGTTGGTGATACTTGTATCTATGGCTCCTTGTCACTTCCTTTTGTATTCTATATCCAGGGTTGTCTCCCTTTGTGCTTTCTTTATTGCTTCTTTTTCCCTTTTTAATTCCTTCAAGTGTTTGATTGTGTTTTCCTGTAATTCTTTCAGGGATTTTTTGATCCCTCTCTATGGGCTTTTACTTGTTTATTTATGTTTTCCTGTGTTTCTCTAAGGTAGTTCTTTATGTCTTTCTTGAAGTCCTCCATCATCATGATCAAATGTGATTTTTAAGTCTAGATCTTGCTTTTCTGGTGTGTTTGGATATTCAGTGTTTGCTTTTGTGTGAGAATTGGGCTCCTTTGATGCCATGTAGTCTTGGTTTCTGTTGCTTGGGTTCCTGTTCTTGCTTCTTGCCATCAGGTTGTCTCTGGTGTTACCATGTTCTGTTATTTCTGACAGTGGCTAGACTGTCCTATAGGCCTGTGTGTAAGGAGTGCTGTAGACCTGTTTTCCTGTTTTCTTTCAGTCAGTTATGGGAACAGAGTATTCTGCTTTCAAGCGTGTAGTCTTTCCTGTCTACTGGTCTTCAGCTGTTCCTGTGGGCGTGTGTCCTGAGTCCACTGAGCAGGTCTCTTGGAGCAGAAATGTTGGTCTTACCTCTGGTCTCAGGCCTTAAGTTGCTCCTTGGGGGCTGCATTTCAGCTCTCTGTGTGGGCAGCAACCAGAAGGGCCTGCCCTGCCTTTTCTCAGGTCCCTGTGCACAGGGGTCCCAGATGGCGCTAAGCATTTTCCTCTGTCGTCAGAAATGTGGGCAGATTATAGTCTCTTTTGGATTCCCAGGCGTGTTTGCCCCTCTGAAGGTTTAGCTCTCCCTCCTACGGAATTTGGGTGCAGGGAACTGTTTGACTGGGTCCCTTCAGATCTGAGCGGTGTTGGATCACAGGGGACCTGCAGCTTGACTGACCCTATCTTCCTGTTCCCAGAGGCCCTAGACAGTTTCCTCTTGGGCCAGGGGATGTGGGCAAGTGTGGGCAGTACTGGCATTCTTTCCTGCCCTGCAGTCTCAGGAGTGCCCACCTGTCTGGGCGATGAGCTCTCTCTCCCATGGGGTTTGGGAGCAGGGAACTGTGGGCCAGGATCAGTGAGGTTCAGGCTCCAGCTAGAAACCAGAAGTGTCCCAATTCAATCTCTTAATCTGAGTCTTTTCATGCGAAATTGAGAACTTTAATACCAAGAGTTATTAATGAACAGTATTTGTTGGTTCTTGATACTTTCTTGTTCTGTGGAGGTTCATATATTTTTTGATTTACTGTTCTGAGATTATTTATTTCTGTGTCTTCTTGAGTATGGCTAAAATTTTCAGAGCCATGTCTTCCCTCTAGTACCTTTTGTAGAGCTGGATTTGTAGCCAAATTTGATTGCATTGGTTTTAGTGTGGAATATTTTTCTGTATTAGTTCAATGTGTTTAAGAGTTTTAATGGGTATAGTAGTCTGAGATAGAATCTCCGTTCTCTTCAAGTGTGCAGAGTATGCTTCTTCAGGCTTTCAGACTCTTCATTGAAAATCAGGTATTATCTTAATGACTTGTGACTTGGTCATTTTTTCCTTGCAGTTTTTAATGTCCTTGCTTTGTTATATACATTCTTTTATTATGTGTCATTGGAGATTTGTTTTGTGTTCTTTAAGTTTCTTGTACCCTATAGGTATCTCTTTTTGTAGATTGGATATATTTTCTGCTATAATTTTGTAAAAAAAATTCATCTGCTCTTTGACTCAAATGTCTTCTTTGTTCTTTCTACCTATTTTCTTATTTTTGCTCATTTCTAGTGTTCTAGATTTCCTAGATGTTTTGTCCCTAATTATTTTCTAGACTTTTCTAGAATTTTCTTTGACTGAGCTATCTATTTCTTCTATTTTGTCTTCAGGACTGAAAATTCTCTCTTCCATGTCTTATTATGTGTCATGGGGAAATTCATGGGGAAATATTTCTCTTCTTTTTCTTTTTTTTTTTTTTTTTTCGGAGCTGGGGACCGAACCCAGGGCCTTGCGCTCGCTAGGCAAGTGCTCTACCGCTGAGCTAAATCCCCAACCCCAATATTTCTCTTCTTGTCCTGTATATTTTGTATTCTATGTGCTTCTTTTAATTGGTTGGTGAAGCTTACCTCTGAGATTTTTGTTTGGCATCCATTTCCAGTTATTTAAGTTTGGGTTTTCTTTAGTGATTCTAAGTATTTTTTACATTCTGCTTTTATATTTTCGTTATTTCATTCATATTTTGTTATTTCATTCATATTTATTATTGATATTGTTATTCATATTCATTATTTCATTAAATTTTGCATATTTATGGTATTTACTAACATTTATTTATAACTTCCTTAATGTCCTTGAACACAGTTATGACTGCCATTTGAAGTGCTTGTGCTTCAGCAAAATTGCTTTACTCAGGGCCTATTGCAATAGGGTTGCTCTCATCTGGAGAAGGCATTCTGTCTTGGTTATTTATGATTTCTCTGAGATCTAGTTATCTACACTTAGGACATTTGAAGGGCTTCTTGGCATAAATATACCGTCTTGGGATAAAAAAATAACCTAAATTCTTATTCAAATGTGTGTTTTGTTCTTTGGTTGCTGTTGAGTACTCTGGGTTAATACCTAATGTGCCACTTGGGGTCCCTGGCAGAGAATAACTTTGTGAGTAGGCAGGTGTCACAGATGAATGGATATGGGCTAGAAGGAAAGGCTGAAGGGCGAGCTAAGAAAGAACTAGGTCACTGCAGAGAAGCTTTTGACTGAAGTAGGTAGTTAATGCTGGGATGCATTTTAAAGCATTTGGGTGAGATGATGCTCATTATTGAGTAATTTTAAAATCGGATGTGATTTTCATTTTGTTGTTGTGGCTGTGTCTTTGAAACACTCTCTCATGGCGATTAGGTTGAGCCTAAATGCTTAATATATCCTAGTATAACCTTGAATTTCTTATCCTCTTGCTTCTACTTCCCAGTTGGTAATGTGTGGCACCTCTCATAGTTTAATGTGCTGCTGTGGATGGAACTCAGTTCTGAGTAAGGTAGGAAAGCACTCAAACAGCCTAGCCACAACCCAAGTCTCGAGAGGTAATTCTGTAAGGACTAAATTGCATCTTCAGTTTTAGGCTCCACTCTTTCTCTCCTACAGTGTCTCAGAATTATTTGTATATTAGCTCCTGTACAATAAGTTTCTAAGTGACTCCTGGGAATTTTATATTAACTTGTGAGCTTAGCAACAGATTCTATCATCAGTACATGTAAAACCTTTTTAATAAAGTAGAAAACATAATATTAACAATTAATATTTTATAACTTCTACTTGATTGAGGGTTTCTATTATATTTTCTTGTATACAGTTATAGTTGCAGATCCGATCATAATTATTGTTTTTAGAGTTCAATTAATTCTATTAAAAAGAATATTACTAACATTCTAAGGGGAACCAAAAGAAATTCCATTAAAATAATTCTGGAAATAATTTTTTTTTGTGGTAGTGCTTTCAATTCTTTCACACTTACTCTTTGCCTCCTTGTTTAACTACTTAAACCCAAACTGAAATTCATCACTCCCATTTTCTGAAATAACAAAGAATTTCAGGCTTCTATGCTAAGAGTAATTTTCAAGGTAACGCACACCTAGTACCAAACAGAAAAGTTAGAGTAATACTTCCCTGAGCTGTCTTTTTTTTTTTTAGTATAATAAGGTTATATAAAAATGGGAACATATAGTACCTTACCTATGCCATTTATTATGTTATTGCTGTTAGCTGAACACGCTTATCTTTCCCTGTGTAAAGAAAGAAGATGAGTAAGACTGGCTTCATAAGGAGGCACATGCTTTAAATAGACATAGTGTATACCATGGATCTTGAGGTTTATCTTGCACAATCTCATTATTTTTATTATGTTAAATTCTGTGTATTATAAAGATGGATTATATGGTTTTCTCCAGTGGGGTGATACTGAGTATATCAACCATTCTAGGGCCAGCCCTATATTCCAGAGTAGTTGACCAATTTATAACAGATTCTACAGCTGTGTGTGCATTTGTGTGTGGGGGGTAGTATTTTATTTGGTTACAGTTCGATAGGTTTTTTTGGGGGGGTGAAGGCTATTGCATTATTTTGTTTTCTTGACTTGAAAGGTTTTGCTGTATTTGTTTTTTGAGAAAGAACTTAAAGCTAGGAGGGTAAGGAGTAGGAGAGGATCTGAAAGGACTTGATAGAAGTATATTTAAATTTGAAAATTGTTTTATATATTAAAAATATGGATTATATATCTTCCACAGAATATTATAATATGAACTATAAGAACCAAATATTTGTAGTGTATATAGTTACATGAAATATTATATTACTAGAATGCATACAAGTGTTGTATATTAAACATTTTTAGTTTTAACATTAAAATTTATGTAAGTGCTACTTTTAGTGGTATTTTAATCATTACTGTTTCTTTTTTGTGGCAGAATATTTCTGTGACATTTATGTTTTAGAAAACACTGTATTTTGAACGATGAAAATGTTTTATGGTTTGGTTAGTTCTGTTTCTTTATTGAATTCTATGTTGCTTTTCAAGTTACACAACAATCTACTGTCAGGAAGGAATGCACAGGAACTTTCTGATTGCCAGTGATCTTGTAGTACTTTTTAAGGACATTCTCTACTTCAGCTTTGAGGTGAGAAAACACTTTAGGAGAAAAAATGTTAATTGAAATAGGAACTAAAGTGAAAGCTAACATATTGATCCAATGTTTTATTAACTTCTCTTATGGAAAACATCCAGTCAAGGTATTAGTTCAGCTACATGTATATTATTTGTACCATTGAGCTTATCCTAATCTGCTGGATTTTATTGTGGAACCTTGTGAAATCCCTTCCTTTATAATGCATGTGGTAGAGAAATTAGTGATGTGTATCCTATGTTATGTTTTTATTAACAGTGTCCTCAATACAGAACCACAGATCAAGCTGCCATCAGTTGTGATCAAAGGTGTATTTAAACTCTCCATATATAAGAGAGTTAAAATAGAATAAATGAGGAAATCCTGTTTAAGAACGTTTATGTAGCTCCAAGCAAATAGACTTCTGTTCCATCTTTTAAATTAAATAAACAACTGAACTGGGATCAGCACACTTCTTAGTGATTACAGATATAGCTCCTTCTCTCTGTGGAGTTTTGGAGGCAACAGGAAATGAAAATAAATGGAAGTGAACATTAACTTCTGGCAGGAAAACATTGCATCCGGATTTTGAATGATGTGAGGGACAGAGATGGAGCAGACATTGTCCCAGAGGGCCATTTTTGCTGAGAACAGTGCACTACTTTACATCTTGACTTATTTACACAGAGAGAGTTAGAAACTCCAAATCAACACATTTTGTTTAAAGAAGATTTACTTCACTTGAATTACCATACCGGCATATTTCTGACAGCTAAGTAACTATCATTGCATCAAAAATGGATAAATCAGTTGATTGTAAAAATTTTTCTCTTTTTAAAATGTGCCTATCATTGACAATACAACATTTATGTATATTTTCATTATTACTTTAAAGGAGGAACACATATTTGGGTATCATTCTCATGTTTATATTAAATTTCTCCTCCAATCAGCTATAATACCACAGGACAGCAAAATGTGATTGTGAAGCTTATCACTTCCAGGAAACATCTCTTTAAAATTCAGGTTGCAATTTAACTAACATCATAGCAATATTAGACAGTGAAGCCTTCTAGTGGTGATTTGGTCATAAGTGTTTTGTTTTTACCAATGACCTAATGCCTCCACTCAAGTAGTGAGCCATTCTCACACCAATGGATTTTTTTGATAAAATGAAGGCATTCAGTGAAATTTATTAATTTCATCTTGAATATACTTCTTTGTTCTTATATTCTATCACTACTCACTTCTATTACCAGGACTACTTTTAGATACCAGCAGCCTTCCTCTGGACTTCCCATTTCCCATCTTTGACTGTGAGTCAAAGTAATCTGCTTTCAATAAATTCCCGAGTCTTGGACATTCTGCAATTGAAATGTCAAATGACCTTCAGCCAAACACAGTGAAGAGGCTAGGCAGGTAAGGGAAGCTCTGAGAGCCAGAAGTATTCTTGGGTTGTTATATTGCAGCAAGGGATAGACTTCAAGGAATAAGGAATAAAATTCAAAAATTAATAAAAATAAATTCTACAAGTATTCCAACACAGAAAATTGAGTAAGATAATAAAGTATCTAGAAGAGGCAGACACTCTCTTTAGTTGTAATGAAAGACTCTCTTCGTACCAGTCATTCCTCTACACGGCACATATTAGAATTTTGTGTTTAGATCTGACATATTATTGAAAGCAAAAAATATATCTAGATAGTATGACAAAGATAGTAAAGAGAGGTGAAACAATGTGATGAATTCTCTGTGACCATCTGGCCTCAAAACCATGCTACTTGGGAAAATACTTCAAAGTATTGAAGAAAAACATACAGAAAGGGAACTGGTGTTTTCCTGTGTCCTCCCAAGCAATATGATTATAGCAATAGGCATTTTTTTTCTATCTTGAAAATATCTTGTTCAACATCAAACCTTCACTACATTTCCCTCATTTTAGTTAGGGAGATTAATGCCAATGAAGGTGTTAAAGTAATCCTAGCTTGTAGTTAAGATGAACGATGACCAAACACAGACAGACTCTATAAAGTAACAGCATCAGAATAGGGAGGTCTTATTGTATCAAGTCTATACCATTCTACACACTTAACTGTAGCTAAGTTTTACTCAGTTTAATCACACAAACGTGTAATCTGACAATGGTTTGACTTTGCAGCTAGCTGCTTGGTACAGAGGAACTTGACTCTAAAAGACAGTATCTTAAAATACTCAAGCAGCTTCTAAGAAACGAGCAGAGCCTAATAGTTCCTTTCTGTGAGCTCCTGCCTATCTTGTAACTTCAGGCATGAAACCATTTTCTCAGTATCTTTCTGAGCCAGTTCTGTATTGCTAAATACAGAAACAAAAACATCCCACTGAACTAGCCAACGCAGGAAGTTTTTTTTTTTAACACTTTCTTATACATACAGCCTCATACAGAAATTTATTTAAAGTCTGATCAAAATATTTTAATCATGTCCAACAAAATATTTTATTATACATTTTCATATTTTAAAACCACTTAGCTTGGAATTGTCAAAATGCAACTTTGGTAATATATGTTGAAAGCTTCGTTTTTACCTTTTTTTTTTTAACCATTCTATGAAAAGCACAGGCTGGCATGACTTTAAGTCATTGTCCTGTGTCCAGTTCCCAGTGAACAGGGAAGTGGAATCTGAGTTGACTTAAAGCATTTGAATAGTATTATTAGATCTTCAATCAATGTTGTAGAATAACCCACACTCACAATGGAATTTTGTGTTCTCCCTACTTTTCACATAATTCACTTTTTAATGAGAATTCAATAGTCTTATCACCTAAACAATAGAGACTTACCACTCTATAATACAATTAAGAAAACCTATTAGACACTGCCTTATAGTATGAATATGTGACAATGTATTAAACCAGTAATTCATAATTATTTGCTTATCTATTTTGTTAATGTTAATGAATGGAAATCATCTGATAACTGACATTTTCTTAGCACATTGGAACTTATAGAATATAACCAAATTGATAACTCTCCCTTCAACAGCCCTCAACCTCTGTTGCCTGTTTGTTTCTCCCATAGGTCCTTATTATGTGCTTTAACTATACCTAGGTATCAGGTACAGATTTAGAAATGTCTGCACTTTGCCTTCACTACTACCATTATGCTGGCACTCTGCCTCCCACCTTTATACAAATAACTTTATTTATTATAATTCTCTCATTTGAGATTCATTGAAACACAAAACCTAATGGACAATAGACATAACTGATGAGCTGCTATGTGTTAGATCGAGTCCTCTCCTCTGAATTCAAATAAGTTGAGGACTTTATTTAGAAACTGGACATTACAGATACTCTCAGTCACACTTAGAAAGGTTCATGTTAGAGTCAGGTGGGCTCTTAATCCATCAGGACATTTGTTTTTATAAGAAGACAGCAGCATCAAGACAAAGCATGGAAGTTGCCACGTGGCCAAGACATCATAGACTAAGACACACAGTTATAGGTCCAGAAATGAAAAGGGCTTCCAGAAAATCACCATAAACCGGCTGGGAGCAAAAAAGGGAGACACAACGTCATTCAGAAGAAATGCGGGTCTGCTGAAATCTTGGTTTTAGACTCTTAACTGCCAAAAACTTGAATCAAAAAAATTTAGGGTGTGATATGTCAGCCTGTTTATAAAACTTGGTTTCTATAGATTTAACAAATACAGAAAACTTTTAAATGTTCTTTCTTAAATCTCAGGGACAAAGTTAGGATTTTTATCAGCCTTCATGTGTGATATAAGGGATGGAATAAATTAAAGCCTTTTTATTATTACTTTCTCCTTTCTTCTTGTGGTTGGTTCAATGATATAAATGCTAACCATGAACTACTCAAATTTATGTGTGAGATCATACTTTCATTTAATAAAATTTTAGCTGAAGTAGCACTTTAATGGGACGGAGAAACTGACTTAGAGGTTTTACATATTTATTTGTTCTATATTTATAAGGGCAATATTCTGAATATTTATGCTTTGTCCATATTACTTCTGCTTGAAATAGAAAGTTAAGTGTGTGAAGAATAGCATGCTTTAGTCTGGCACTTCTTGCTCTTGTTGGAGCAGAGATGATTTGGATGGTTTTGGTGGGACATCCTATAATGGATGCACTTTAAACCAATTCCATGTTCTCTATGCTATGACAATGGTTGTTCTGAACATTTACTACAGCACTGACAAATGTTTCCTGTAATGAGCTGAAAATTAACAGATTATCTGTAGCAAAAGCGTTTTGCATTTATTAATACATGGAACAACCAGAGCTATCTACAGAGCATGAGGCTTAAAAGGGCCTCAATAACATTTGAGTTATGCAAAGAAGCAGAGGCTTGAACCTCAGGGAGAGATCTGGCAGTAAATTATGAATGGGAGAGGATAAGAAGTATACTGAAAACAAAAGTTGTCTAGTTATGTGGTTAAACTGTCCCAGGAAGTCTTTAATATCTATTTGCTGAAAAACAAGTAAATTTAATCTGACATTGGTCATACCATCTAGTATTTTCTCTAGTGACTGTTAACTTTCTGGAATATTTAATGAGATGCCGAGATCCCTACAGGGGATGCTGTAAAGCAGTTGCATTTTTTAACAAGGATGTGAAGAGATGATGGTAAAATTCTGACACCAAAGCTAAGCACATCAATCCAATGCTTATTTTCTCATAACAAGAACAGGCGTGGAGAAAGAAGTGGAGGAGGGATAGCTAACAATAAGTATTGTTAGGAAAAACCATACAAAAATCCTACTATTTAATATATATTTAACATTTATTATATTATTTTATTCAATTTATACTATAATTTTATATGATAATAAACAGAAGAGTGTATAGTTGGTTTTACTCTACACATGGACTGATGCTCCTCACTGAAGCCATAGTCATCCAAATAAAAACCCTAACTGTGGTACACCCATGTGTGGCCATGAATCCTGTGAGCTATAATAATGTCATAATATGTTCATGAGTGTGAAAGTGGCACTAAGGATAAAAAGGTCTTCTTTCTGCTTGGATTTAAGAACTATTCCACAGGAGGAAACACATGCTTGGTAACACAAATCTCTCAAAACACCTGTGTTTAGGGATCTGATCGATATCAGGGGTCAACCTCCTACTGTTATTTTGCTAAATGGACATATTATCAGTCTGCCCTTTACTTTCACATCTCTGTATCCACTGTTTAACACAGTTCTCAGATCTCACCGGAGAAATTGCTTTGTGTAGCAGATGGCAGTTAATGTAGAAATTTGCAATTGTTCTAAGTGCACAGAACTAGTACCCCAATGATTGGCTAACCATAAAAGACACATCTATATCACACTTCTCCCTCCAATGATTAGGACTTATTGGAGAAGATGTGGCAGAAAGATGTCATGAAGGACTGGAGAAAAATAATGTTTTCTGGATATGACTGGAGTGCATTATTGTTCTATTTTCTCCATTTTCTCCATGGATAGTGTCTATTGATTGCATAAGATGTCCTATGTGTGTAAACTATTTGAAAAAGGCAAGGAATTAAGAATAGTGGCTGCTATACAAAACAAAACCCTTATTTATAAAACATTTGAGAATGAATAGCATAGTCATAAAAGTATAATAACAGTAATCCCACACAACATGTGATTTTTATTCCAATACAGCTGTGATCACAAGGTTCTTACCTCATTCACTGCTGAGCATACTTCCTGTGAACGGTAACTTTGTAGAACCTTTTGATCCTTTCTTTTAAAGTTTAGTTGTGTGTACTCTGATCTAACTTGGTTGCCATTCAAGAAAAGTTGAAACTCTTCAAGACATAATCATTGATAGTTCACTAGGACACTCAGTCATGGAGGGAATAGAGTGCTTGCAGAATAATAACAAAAAGATACATAAAATAACACTTGAATTATGTTTTCTGTGCAACTGGTCCTACCATGAAACAAATTTGGTGAATATTCATAACATAAATGTAAATGTTTTCTTCTGAAAAAAAAATAGGTCCACACAGAGGAAGAAAGCAATCACCTTTTCTATTCCTGGCTACGATGCAGAGTTCTTATCAGATGAAAGAATCCCACATAATCAAATTCAGAAACCAATTCAGAAGCTAAGGCGACATGAATGTTCATACCTAATGTTTCATAACCATTTTTACAGCCATTTTTTAAAAGATTTTATTTATTTATTTATTGAATATAAGTACACCGTAGCTGTCTTCAGACACACCAGAAGAGGGCATCAGATCTCATTGCAGACAGTTGTGACCACCATGTGGTTGCTGGGAATTGAACTCAGGACCTCTGGAAGAGCAGTCAGTGCTCTTAACCACTCCAGCCCCTTTACAGCCATTTTTATCTACATGCTTTACAAAGACATTTATTTAAAAATGGATTTTTTTCAAAGCTCCACAGCTATCAGGATATGTTTTTTCACAACAGGAATCCTAGAAAAATATCCAAACTTCTACATGCAGGAAACATCCCACAGATGCACTCCAGCAACAGGGACGCTGGCTTCCTATTGATGAATTAATATCACTCTTTCTGCACATTTAAACCTGATACTAAGAGAAGGGTACCCACTCACTATATCTAATGATATTTTAAGAGAGAGACTAATAAAGAGAATATGCAAAATACCTGACTAGTTCTCCTCAGAACTATCAAGGTCATTAGGAAGGAAAAGCTAAAAGGCTGCCATGGTCACAAGATGTCTAATGAGACGTGGCAACTGAGAGTGCTGTAGTAACTTTGATGGATCTTGGAACAGAAAAAGAACATTATGCTAAATCTAAAATATTTGAATAATGTATGGGCTTTATTAAAAATAAAGTGTCAATACTGGCACATTAATTATAATATATTATACTAATACAAGATATGAAAAGCAGGGAATAGTGGTTATGGTTGTAGGATACATGAAAAAAATCTCGGTACTTTGTCAATCTTCCTATACTTCTAAAACACTTTTGAAAATTAAATTTAGTTTTTTTCTTTTATTGCAATGGATTTTTTCTCACATATCATATCCTGATTATAATTTCTTTTCTGTCTACTCCTTACAGTTCCTCCTCAACCTACCCTCCCTTCTGGATCCACCCCCTTTCTATCTCTCTTTAGGAAAAAAAGCAGGCTTCTAAGGGATAATAATGAAAAAATAAAATATAATAGATAAAAACAAAGCTAACACATTAGAACTGGACAAAAACCAAAAAAGAAAAGTAGGCACAAGAAACAGAAAACCACTTGTTTGCTGATTTGCACACCTTGGAATCCTATAAAAATAATAAATGAGAAGCTGTAATCTATATGTAAAGGATATATAGATAAAAGAATGCATATATCTATAATCTCTCTCACACACATATATACCAATATCAATCTGATTTGATTTAAGGCCCATTAAAAATAAATGACATTCTAAAAAGGAAAATATTACTATGACCTTATGAGACAAGGAACCTCTAAAGATGACATTGATGTTGGCCATCTACTGCTGAGCATGCATCCTACCCTGAAGAGTATGTTTTTCACATGCCAATCTCCTGGAAGAAACTAAGTTTTCATTCGCAAGTGATTATCAATTGGAAATAGTTAGGACAGGAGGAGCAATCTCTTTCTTATATTAGTTCTGGGGCCCTGTGTACTCTATCTACCTCGGTGTCTGTAAATTCTTAGGTGTGATGATCATGTTGATTTAGAGGTTTTTGTTTTCTTGGTGTTCTTCATCTACACTGGTTCTTAAACTCTTTCCTCTTCTTATTCCCCAGTGTCCCCTGAGCCTTGATGGAATGTCATGGAGATATTCCGCTTAGGGCTGAGTATTCCAAGGTGTCTGTGTACATTGGATGTGGGTCTCTGTATTTGTTCCCATCTGCTGCAGGAGGAAGTTTCTCTGATGATGGCTGAATAAGGCACTGATTTATGAGAATAGCAGAAGGCATTCAGGAGTCATCTTATTGCTTATGTATTTTTATTTTAGAACAGTGTATGGTTTTACCCTAAGACCCTAGGCTATCTAGTTTCAGGATCTTCACTGACCAAGTAGTTTCAGGTATGGCCTCTTAAGAAATTGCCCTTAAGTCAAAATCAGATTGATATTGGTTGATTACTCTATAAGCTTTTTGCTACTTTTGCACTAGCATATCTTGTAGACAGGAAACCATTATAATTGAAAAATTTGTCCCTAGATTGCTACTTACATTTTTCCTTTGGTATACAGAGTACTTTCCTGTATCAAAGACACAACTAGCACAGTGGGTATGAAGGCTCCATGTAATCATAGTCTTGATTTATGAATGGTCAATGAGTTTTGTAGGCACTGTCTTTAGTAATGGGGAGACTAATCTTGACAACAGTCTTGGCAACAGCCTTGATTGTTTAGGGATCCCCATGGGACTCCCTTGGCCAAAAACTCAATTCGATGTATACTCATATTTGTAATGGAATGTTCTTTTGGTGAGAAAAGAATTTCAGTTGGAGCTCTGTCACCCCCATTATTTGACTTTAATTTAGATTGCCTTCATATATATATATATATATATATTAGAAAAGTACTTTATTTGGTTTCTATTTGACCACTCAAATTCCCCTTAATTTTAGTTGTCTCTTCTTATATTCCTTTCCTTGGCCTCCCTTTTCCTAATCTACACTACTTGATCCTCATATAAGAGCAAACCCCAACCATTCATAACTATCTATTCTGTTTCCCTTTCCTAGCAAGACCTACTTGTCCCCTCTAGTACCTTACTCTATACCTAACCTCTGTGGTTCTATGAACTATAGGTTAGTTATCATTGATTTAACACATAAATAATTGAATGCATATCATATTTCTCTTTCTGATTCAGGTTACCTCACTCAGTATGTTTTTTCTAGTTCCATCCAATTTGCTGAGAATTTCATGATTTAATTTTTGTTTTGTTTTGTTTCTTAAGGTATGCTTTCCCTCTGTGGCTCTGGCTGTCCTGGAACTTGATCTGTAGACCAGACTAGCTTCAATCTCACAGTGATCTCCCTGCCTCCCAAGTCCTGGGATTAAAGATGTTCACTGCCACCTTAGGGTTTTATAACTTTATGCTTTAACAGCTTAGTAATACTGGATTATGTAAATGTATCACATTTTCTTTATCCATTCTTCTATTGAGGAACATCTAGATGATTTCCAATTTCTTGCTATTAAGGATAGAACATCAATGCATATGGGTAAAAATGGTATACCTAGATTTTTGAGGTATATCAATTCCCATCTTTCTGAGGAACTGCCACACTAATTTCCATAGTGGCTGTACAAGTTAGTGCTCTCACCAGCAATGGATGTGGGTTTTCTTTACATCCTTGCTAGCATGAGCCATCACTTGTTTTATTGATCTCAGTTGGACAGATGTTAAGAGGAATCTTGAAGTAATTTTGAATTGTAGCTCACTGATGGCTAAGGATGTTTATTTATTTGTTTCTCAGCCATTTAAACTTGCCCTTTTGAGAATTCTCTGTTTAGATCTGTACCTCATCTTTTTTGGGTTACTTGTTTGCCAGATATCTAGTTTTCTTTTTTGTTTATTTTTCTGTTTTTTGTTGTCTTTGTTTTGTTTTGTTTAGCTCTTTAGATATTTTGGCTATCAGCTCACTATCAGATGTATAGTCTGTAAATTTTTTTCTCAATCTGTAGACTGCCACTTTATCCAGATGATGGAATCTTTTGCCTTACAGCAGTTTTTCACTTTCATGAAGTCCTATTTATTAACTCGGTACCTTAGTGCCTGTGCTAATAATGTTCTGTTCAGAGATTCTTTTTGTTTTCCAGTGATTCAAGGATATTCATCATTTTCTCTTCTATCAAGCTTAGTACATTTGGTGTTTGGTTAAGGTCTTTGCTCCATTTGGTGTTCTGTTTTGTGCAGGGTGACAAGTTTGGATCAATTTAGACTTTTCTGTATGAGACTATACAGTTGGACTAACCCAATTTGTTGAAATTGTCTTCTTTTCCAGTATGGTGTTCTTTCTTCTTTATTAATAATTAAATATACTTACATGTGTGAATGTTTATCTAGATCTTCAATGTGCTTCTATTGATCACTGTGTCAGTTTTGTGTCAATACTATGATGTTTTTATTATGAAGACTTTGTAGTATAATTTGAGTTCTGAGATGGTAATACCTCAGGAAGTTCTTTTTATTGTACAGAATTGTTTTAGCTATCCTGTTTTTTGTTTTTGCTTTCGTTTTTGTTGTTGTTTTTGTGTGTTTCCATGTTAAGCTGAAGATTGTCCCTTTAAGAAGTGTGTTGAAATTTTAACAGGGATTGGGTTGAATCTGTAGAGTGCCTTTGGAAGGATGGCCATTTTTACTATATTAATTGTACTGATACATGAGCCTGGATGGTCTTTCCATATTTTGATATCTTTTTCAATGACTTTCTTGAATCTCTTAAAGTTTTCTCATATATGCTGTTTACTTGTTTGCTTAGATCTACTTCAATATATTTTATATTATTGGAGGTTATTGTGAAGATACTGTTTTCCTGATTTCTTTTTCAGTCTGGTTTTGACTGGTTTTTGACTCAGTCACTTGCATATAAAACAGCTACTGGTTTTGGTGAGTTAATACCCTGTCTAGTGAAGTATACAGTGAAAGTCTGTATCAACTTTAGGAGTTTCCTGATGGAATTTTTGGGTCAATTATGTATATTTTCATATCAGCTGTAAGTATAGATTTTTTTCCAGTGCCTTCAAGAGTTGGGTGATGGGATAAAAGATTAAGTGTGTAAGGGGCTCAAATTTGGAAGAGAACATCTGTGTGACCCAATGAAGAGGAGGGTAGGGGGACGAAGGGAGGCTGCAACAGGTGGTCTGCTGCAGAGGTGGGGATGAGGTTAAGGAATTAGACTTGGAGGGGCTGAGGGAGAGGTGAAGATTTGAATTTAGCCACCCTGCTCCCCTGGCTGGAGTCAGATTAATGGTGTGTTAAAATGGGAATCCTAATTAAGACATCTGATGATTAAGTTGGCATAGTGCTTTTGCTGAATAATTTGACAATATCTACAAAAGCTATTTACAAAAGCTACAAAAGGAGTTTACATCTCCTTTCATAAAATAATACTACTGCTAGCAACTTTTCTCTTCCATATATGTGAATTTTTTATTTGTATATGCTATTTTTCCATGTTTACTGATTGTCAAACTCATGTTAAAATTTGTTTACTAATTTAACAGTATTAAGAGTGGAATCATTAACAATTCATTAGGCCTCAGTTGCTCTGTTATTTAAATGTATTAATTCTGCTGTGTTCATTAGATAAAGAATGGATTTGCTCCTTTACTTTCCTCTTTGTTTACCCTCTTACTTCTTCCTTCTTCCATGGGATGACATAGTAAAGAAGACCTATCTTGTTTCATTTCTTTAGTCTTTTGACTTTACAGCAATGTGAAATCAATTTATGTTTATCATAAATTGTTTAATCTATGATGCTACATTATAATAGAAAATCACTAAGAAAATATGTCAAAGATATTATTAAAAGTAGTGTGTGAAAGAAAAGTATTTAAAGGGATATGCAGAAATATCTACCAGTAGATAAATATAAAAATAAACTTAAATAATACACATTGGAGCATACTTTCTATTCCTCAGAAAAAGGAAGATTATATATTTGGATATGTACATTATATATAGGATATAGAATTTTTGGTGACTGCATGTTGTGGGGCTTCATGTCACCCAGTGTAGCTTCAAATTGACTATGTAACCAAGGATGACCTTGAATTCTGTTCTTCCTGATTCTATGTCTGGAGATTTGGTATGACAAGAAGGCTTCACCAAATAGAATTTTCTTGTAGTACTGGGCATTAAATCTAGCATTTTTTGCATGCTCGGCAAGAATTCTACCTAAATTTCTCTAAATTTCTCTCTTTCTCTCTCTCTCTCTCTCTCTCTCTCTCTCTCTCTCTCTCTCCTCCCTCCCCCTGACTAGCCTGGCATTAAACTTGTAGCAATTCTCTGCCTCAGCTGTCCCAGTGCCAGGATTATAGGTATAAATAAGCATGAGCTAACACTCCAGTTTAGAGCACACACACACACACACACACACACACACACACACACACACACACACACACACACCCCACACTCACAGACAGGTATTAGGATAAATGTTGGTATAAGATGATACCATGTGGGAAAGACGAGACTCTTCAGTGTGCAAAGAGCTTTTCACCAACTCTAACCATCTTAGTTTGACTTCTGAATCCATGTGGGAGAAAGAGGCAACTGATGCCTGTAAGTGTCCTCCAACCGTGGAGCACATATATACATGCACTAAATACATATTAAACATCTTATCACTTAGTATGTGTTTATCACTCTTAATTACTACCTTTTCCTATAATCTTTATACTCAATATTCTTGATATGCTGGGCAGTGCCAAGCCTTGGGTTCTGGGATTTCTTTCTTCACTTCCTTTGAGAGGTGAGAGTTCCTTATTGTTACATGTTTTAGCTACAACCGAAGAAGCTCCTTCTATGAGAGTTGTTCTGGGTCCACAGAAGCTAGTGTGTCAATAGAGTAGTAAAACAGATCTGCACAGGAGATTCCTACCTCCTGACCCTTTAGCAAACTGCTGCAGAGTAACTGCTAGCATGAAAGTTTAAAACCTTGCTTCCTCCATGTTTGCAATGCTTCTATAATGTACCTTCCAGCTCATTAGTTGCATCAAGCAGAAGGCTGCCTACTGTGGACCACATCTGCTCTTGGCTCCCTCCTTTCTCTATCTATGCCTTGTTTTCTCCATTTCTTTACCTATCTGTTCCAGGATTCCCTCTTGGATGAACCAATTGCTGTGATTTCCCCTTCTGCTTCAGGGGAACCAGACCTTACACACTCATCTTACTGTGTTATCATCCGTGTTCTCTTTATTGTTCCATTGCTTCTCTTAAAATACACCATGCAATAAAATAAAGTCAATCAGCTTATAGGAATCAGTATGCATGGATCTTTAAAATAATTCATAAATATCATTACCTAGTAAAAAAAGTTACAACCTTAGACTTTGACTTTTTCAAACTAATGTTAAGTTCTCATAAACGATGATAGGGTAGGACTATTCAAACTAGGATAATGGGTTCCTTCCCTCTATTTCCTCGGGCTGTGTACCTAAGACTAAATCCATGGGGCTTTTCTTGGGCTTCCTTGCAGTTCTTTGCCTCTTATGGCTTGTTTAATATGCCATTGTTCCTCAAAACATGTTTAAAACATTTAGTAGCAAACAAGTGCCAAGTGAACCCAAATGGATAATGGCGTTCTAGGCTGAGTCCCAGAAACTGCCATCGTCCTATTTATGGGAGAGGTCTAAGTAACAGGAATCACTTTTGAGAGTGACTTTTGAGTACTTTTGATTACTTGCAGTAATCATAACTTGAAAGCACTAGATGAAACTAGATCTTAGAGAAGACACTTTCTAGTACAGAAAATTTGGTGAACTCTTGACATTGCTTTAAGTATTCCAACCAGCTCTGTCATAATGGTTTCATAGAATGCAAGCTAGCACAAGAATGGGCTACTTATAAAATATGTTTGACACTAGGCCAAAGGCATAATGTATTTCTAGTCTATGGAAGTTTTATTTTCCTTAGAATTTTATTTTTAGAGTTTTCTTTTCCTTTTTCTTTTTTATATTAGCTTTTTAAATTAAATTTAATTTTACTTTTTTACACTCCAGATTTTATTTCCCTCCCAGTTCATCCTCCCATACTACTCCACATCCCATACCTTCTCCCCACCTCCCCTGTCTCCATGAGGATGTCTGCATCCCCACCCCACCAGACTTATAAATTCCCTGGGGCATCCAGTCTCTTAAAGATTAGGTACATTTTCTCTGACTGAACCAGACCCTGCAGTCCTCTGCTGTATATGTGTTGGGGGGGGTCTCATATCATCTGGTGTTTGCTGCCTTGTTGGTGCTCCAGGGTCTAAGAGGTCTTGGAGGTCCAGGTTAGTTGAGACTGCTGGTCCTCCTACAGGGTTGCCCTCCTCCTCAACTTCTTCCAGCTTTCCCCAAATTCAACCATAGTGTTCAGCAGCTTCTGTTCATTGTTTGGGTGCAAATATCTGTATCTGACTCTTTCAGCTGCTCATTGGGTCTTTCAGAGGGCATTCATGACAGGTCCCTTTTTGTGAGCGCTCAGTAATAGTATCAGGCCTTGGGGCCTCCTCTTGAGCTGGATCCCACTTTGGGCCTGTCCCTGGACCTTCTTTTCCTCAGGCTCTTCTCCATTTCCATCCCTGTAGTTCTTTCAGAAAGGAACAATTATGGGTGAGAGTTTTGACTGTGGGATAGCAACCCCATCCCTTATGTAATGCACTGTCTTTCTGCTGGAGGTGGGCTCTACAAGTTCCCTTTCCCCACTGTAGGGCATTCCATCTAAGGTCCCGCCCTTTGAGTCCTGAAAGCCCTTCAACTTCCAGCCCCCCAACCCCTAAGCACTTAATTGTTTCTTTTAAATAGTTCAAATCAATTTGTATCTTAACATATCCCCCATGTAAAAAAAAATTAAGCTTTCTTATCTATTTAACGTGATATTCAATGCCTTTGAGTATGAATATCTGAAAGAGTCTGGGTGGGTCATGGTCAAATCGTAAGGAAATTTACCCATTTCTACCTTATTCTTATCTATCTGGAAAGAAAAAAACTTGTGTGAGCCATATGTTATCAGCTAGAAAAAAGGATAGAAATTGCTTTATTTTATAAATTAATTGGTTTTATGAGGCACAGAAGAGAAATATTTAAGACCCAGAATTGGACAGGATTGGGAGAGTTGAAAGGGGTGAGGAAAAAAAAAATCAAATTCAGATGGCAAAAGCGTGTATGAGTTTAAGCAAAATAGAAAGGTCAGTCTGAGCCAGTTCATCATCTATGAACAACTAAAACAGAAATTGCTTAAAGGTATTGTTTCCCTCAGGATTTTAATGAAAGAAGAAATTTTAATTATGAGTTCAATTACCAGATCATGCTCCCCTCCCCCCTTATACCCTTTTCCTCCCAGGTTACTCATTCCTTCCCAACTTGTGGTTGCTTTCTTCTCCCTCCCAAGTGGGTGAGGCATCCTTCAGCTTGTGGAACTTTCTGAGTTCTGTGGAATGCATCTTGGATATTCTGTATTTTTTGACTAATATCCACTTATTAGTGAGCACATACCATGTTTTCTAGTGATAATATAAATTAACACATGCACAATTCATACAATATACTATTAATTGATATCTCCTACCTGTTTATTCAACATAAAAATTGTAATAGGTAAAGCCAATATGGGTTTACCTGTTTTTAAAAAAATGTATGTATATTCTATAAAGGACTGGTAATGATCATCAGTCTGAAGAATCTCTCCTACCACAACACTCTTCATAGACCATTTCTCTTCCTAGCTAGAGATAATGAATATTATGACTTTTACCTGCAGAATTTCCTGTTATACACTGTGTCTCAATAGACTCATTTAGTGTACTATTTTAGCTTACCTTTTCCTTATTATAATGCTTAGAATTCTTCTACGATTTAATCCAACAGAAATGCATTTTATTTATTATTTTATTCTTACTGTTAACAAGTTGTCCATTGAATTAATATACCAAAATTTTACTTAAAGATTTTCAATGTTCATTCACATTTTGGTTGTCTATGGGTTTTAGTTCTTGTTAATAAATCTGCTACAATGAATATCCTAGTAAGATCACCAGTGGAAGGGGAAGCCCTTGGTCCTGCTAAGATGGAACCCCCAGTGAACGTGATTGTGGGGGGAGGGCGGCAATGGGGGGAGGATGGGGAGGGGAACACCCATAAAGAAGGGGAGGGGGAGGGGGAGGGGGATGTTGGCCTGGAAACCGGGAAAGGGAATAACACTCAAAATTTAAATAAGAAATACTCGAGTTAATAAAAAAAAAAGACTATAAAAAAACCCAAAAATAAATAAATAAATAAATAAATCTGCTACAATCTTGTGCAAGGGATCATAGATGTCTCTTTTCATTTTTCCTGTGCAAATATATATGGGGTGCAATTGCTAGATCACAATGCAAGGGTATGTTTAATGTCTTAAGAATGTCCAAACCTTTTAGCAAGTGGTTTGTACCAATTTACATTCCAAACCAGCAGTGTGGGAGGCTTCTGATTGCTCTCCAGATTGTGTCTGGTGGTATTTGATTTTAACATCTTTCATCCTTGCATTCACCCTGGTTTTCATTTGCATTTCATTGATAACTAATGAAGCCAAATGAAGTGCTTCTTAGCTATGCGTACTTGGCTTTTGAAAGACAAGTTGTGCATCCCTAATCTGAGAACTCAGAATCTAATTTACATGGAAATGTCCGCAGAATAGGAAAGCTTGGGGAAACTGATGGAGCATGGTGCATTTATGTATATTTGACAGTCATAAGATAAATGCAGGAGGGAAGGGACAAATGAATAACCAGGCTACTGTTATAATAGAAATGCTATTGAGACATTTATCATGGGAAAAGACAGCAGAAGTCACTGGACAATTAGAGTCACATTAGTGGTTTTGCTAACTGAAGTTCATTGTAACCCTCAATACCAACCTTTGTGATCAAAGCTGTCTTCTAGCTTTGGTCTTAAAAGTACATCTATTCCCATAGAATCATTATGTCTTGCTTGCTGCATGTAGGAAAATACAGGTCAAATAGTGCTTTCTGTAATTATACTTCCTTAAGTATCTTCAGATTTAAATAACCATTATCCCCATTAGGAAAACTTTAATATGTCCATGTCTTTATCATCTTCAAAATTGAATACAAGTTGCAGCCTGCCATGGTGTATGTATAGACCCTTCTTTTCTCTAGCTATAAACAAAACCTGTATACGTGTAGATGGGGCATTCAAAGCCATCTTCTGTCTAAAATCTCATCTTGTTCCAAAGCCCTTGTCTTTCTCTAGAATTTGATACATTTACTTCATCCCAGACTTTTCTTTCATTTGTCAGTGAGTACCAGTTAGTGGACCTAATCTGTTTCATGATATTCCCTTTGATTTTCTCCTGTGATTTTCTCCTGTTTTATCCTCTTGGCTCTGCTCCAGCCTTCCTTCACTCATGTTCCCTACTCATCCTCCCTTAAAGTGCTCGGTCAACTGTGCACGTTGTACCTGTGCTCACTTGTTACTGGTCTTTTTCTTGTCACAGTCACTGCCATTGTTTTTTTTTTTTATTTTTTTATTTTTATTTTTTAACTTGAGTATTTCTTATTTACATTTCGAGTGTTATTCCCTTTCCCGGTTTCCGGGCAAACATAACCCTAATCCCTCCCCCTCCCATTATTTATGGGTGTTCCCCTCCCCATCCTCCCCCCATTGCCGCCCTCCCCCCAACAGTCTAGTTCACTGGGGGTTCAGTCTTAGCAGGACCCAGGGCTTTCCCTTACATTGATGATCTTACTAGGATATTCATTGCTACCTATGAGGTCAGAGTCCAGGGTCAGTCCATGTATAGTCTTTAGGTAGTGGCTTAGTCCCTGGAAGCTCTGGTTGCTTGGCATTGTTGTTCATATGGGTCTCGAACCCCTTCAAGCTCTTCCAGTTCTTTCTCTGATTCCTTCAACGGGGGTCCTATTCTCAGTTCAGTGGTTTGCTGCTGGCATTCGCCTCTGTATTTGTTGTATTCTTGCTGTGTCTCTCAGGAGAGATCTACATGCGGTTCCTGTCTGCCTGCACTTCTTTGCTTCATCCATCTTGTCTAATTGGGTGGCTGTATACGTATGGGCCACATGTGGGGCAGGATCTGAATGGGTGTTCCTTCTGTCTCTGATTTAGTCTTTGCCTCTCTATTCCCTGCCAAGGGTATTCTTGTTCCCCTTTTAAAGAAGGAGTGAAGCATTCACATTTTGATCATCCGTCTTGAGTTTCATTTGTTCTAGGCATCTAGGGTAATTCAAGCATTTGGGCTAATAGCCACTTATCAATGAGTGCATACCATGTGTGTTTTTCTGTGATTGTGTTACCTCACTCAGGATGATATTTTCCAGTTCCAACCATTTGCCTGCGAATTTCATAAAGTCACTGCCATTGTTAAATCACACTTCTACTCACTTTTAATACTGTTCAGCTTCGCTTCTCTTTTACAACCGTTATATTGCCCATAGGGAACAAGTTACTTTATCCAGACTTAGAGGGATCTACCAGTCCATTTTAGTGATTATTGCAAATCTGAAGTCCTCGGTTGACATTGCTTTAAATTTGAACTTTGGTTTTGCGAATCCTAGTACAACTAAATTTTTCGTTGCATTGCATGGGATTTTGAAATATTTTTTGTAAAAATGCTTTCTGTTCTGTTCTAGTAAACAATAACCAGGACCACTGTCAGATATTATTTCATAGTAGGTTTTCTGTTAACTTGAAAGTCTATGAATACTTATTTTTTTAAGGACAATTATTTCAGTGTTCACAATATCCAGTACATTTGTTATAGTCCCAGAGCATCTGGGAAGACTGTTCCATCTACAGAAGCTAAGAAAGACATACTTCTATGGACACTAAACTTGGAACAGTTTTGACAACACAACCAGAGTCTTTTGTCAGTGTTTTGCATTTTATTTTTTGAGAATTTCATGTTTAAGTTCTGAATTTTGTCATTTCTACTGTCTCCATCTTGCCTTTCCAAATTCTTTAAAATTGATCCTCTAAAAACTATCTCTGTAGGTTAATTCTATCCCAGAATAAGATATCCTAAGGATAAAAATGGAAATATAGGCAAAAATGAAGAATTTGGTTTTAACCCAAAATCATAAAGCAAAAGAGGTAATAAAATTTGATCTAGGATTTAAAGTATGTGTATTGGCTATACTTTTTAATTAAGTCCCTAGTTCAGGAAAAAAAAATAAAAAGATGATTTTTTGGCACATTTTAATGAGGCATAATGGTTCTTGCTGTCATTTGTTTCAGAGTGAGCCTATATAAAGCAAAAAAATGGATCATCGGGTTCTGGTTTATGGATAGCCTTGGCCACATATTCATAGATTAAGACACATTCCATTGTCTTCAATGAATCAACAGATATCCACAGAAGGAGAGTGCAATTAAAACTTTCTTTTGAGATTATATTGTTAGAGGAGGCAAAACACTACTTCTGTTCTCTCAGAGTTTCCATGTAGGCCTGACAATTAAGACAGTCTGACAAAACGGCAACCAACAGATTGGGAAAAGATCTTTACCGATCCTACAACAGATAAAGGACTTATATACAAAATATACAAAGAACTCAAGAAGTTAGACCGCAGGGAGACAAATAACCCTATTAAAAAATGGGGTTCAGAGCTAAACAAAGAATTCACAGCCGAGGAATGCTGAATGGCTGAGAAACACCTAAAGAAATGTTCAAAATCTTTAGTCATAAGGGAAATGCAAATCAAAACAACCCTGAGATTTCACCTCACACCAGTGAGAATGGCTAAGATCAAAAACTCAGGTGACAGTGAAAGATTCCCATTTGCTATTAGTACAGCCATTTCTTAAGAATGAGAATCTTTTAAGCTGGCCCTTGCTTAGCCCCTAGATGTTAGACAATAGACCAGAAAGTACAGAAAGCACATTCCCACCCACTCTCTAGGAAGCTGCCGGACCATAAGAACAGATGGTATAGAACGTATTTACTGCAGGGCACTTACAAGACAAGAAACATCTCTGGGAAGCTAACTTACCACTATAGAAGTGAGATGTCCTTGGTACTGAATGCAGCTGTGCTGACATAGCTATAGCTTTGTCCTAGGAACTCCAGAAGAGAAACACCTGCCAAGACAGAATTCCTTGGTCCTTGTCCTGGGAACCCCAGGATAAGAAAACATATCAAGTCAGACATCCTTGGTACTGAAATAGCTACATTGATGTGATTATGGCCTTATCCCAGGAATTCCAGGATGAGAAACATCTGCCTAGTTACCTTGGCACCGAAATAGCTGAGCTAATGAAACTGTGTAATCTTGAATGACTATTTAAGCTGTACATTTCTGTTGTTTGAGGCTCTTCACATCCCTCCTGCGTGAGGACCGTGTCAAACCCCAATGCATTGGTATCCCAAAGTAAACCTCTTGTTTTTCCATCAAGACTGGGTCCCGTGTGTTCGTGGGGTGGTGAGTGTCCTCAGGACTGGAGCGAGAGTCTCCTCTGTCTGAGGGTCTTTCAACAGCAAATGCTGGTGAGGATGTGGAGAAAAAGGAATACCCTCCATTGTTGGTGGGATTGCAGACTGGTACAACCATTCTGGAAATCAGTCTGGAGGTTCCTCAGAAAATTGGACATTGAACTGCCTGAGGATCCAGCTATACCTCTCTTGGGCATATACCCACGAGATGGCCCAATATATAAAAAGACATGTGCTTCACTATGTTCATAGCAGCCTTATTTATAATAGCCAGAAGCTGGAAAGAACCCAGATGCCCTTCAACAGAGGAATGGATACAGAAAATGTGGTACATCTACACAATGGAATATTACTCCCCTATCGAAACAATGACTTTACGAAATTCACAGGCAAATGGATCGAACTGGAACATATCATCCTGAGTGAGGTAACACAATCACAGAAAAACACACATGGTATGCACTCATCGATAAGTGGATATTAGCCCAAATGCTCGAATTACCCTAAATGTACAGAACACATGAAACTCAAGAAGGATAACCAAAATGTGATTGCTTCACTCCTTCTTTAAAAGGGGAACAAGAATACCCTTGGCAGGGAATAGGGAGGCAAAGTTTAGAACAGAGGCAGAAGGAATACCCATTCAGAGCCTGCCCCACATGTGGCCCATACATATACAGCCACCAAACTAGACAAGATGGATGAAGCAAAGAAGTCAGGCCGACAGGAACCAGATGTAGATCTCTTCTGAGAGACACAGCCAGAATACAGCAAATACATAGGCAAATGCCAGCAGCAAACCACTGAACTAAGAATGGGACCCCTGTTGAAGGAATCTTAGAAAGGCCTGAAAGAGCTTGAAGGGGCTTGAGACCCCATATGAACAACAATGCCAACCAACCAGGGCTTCCAGGGACTAAGGCACTATCCAAAGACTACATACATGGACTGACCCTGGGCTCCAACCGCATAAGTATAGCCTAGTAAGAGCACCAGTGGAAGGGGAAGCCCTTGTTCCTGCCAAGACTGAACCCCCTGTGAACGTGATTGTTGGGAGGAGGGCGGCAACGGGCTGAAGATGTGGAGGGGAACACCCATATAGAAGGGGAAGGGGAGGGGTTAGGGAGATGTTGGCCAGGAAGCCAGGAAAGGGAATAACAATCGAAATGTAAATACCCAAGTTAATAAAGATAGGAAAAAAAATTAAAATCAGTAGTTTCTTGAAAACCGAAGTGCTCAAAACAGTGATTCCAAGCAAACGCTGGTTTTACCACATAAATTTATACAAAAATTCGAGCATACCACAGAGATCTACAAAATCACTGATACAACTTCATGACACAACATCTCTCCCTCAAAGATAAAATGTGGACACGAATTAAATGGAAAGAGTCAAACGGAGAAAACAACAACAACAACAACAACAACAAAAACAAATAAGACAGTCTGAAGTAGATTGATAGGAGAGGGGTGTATACGTTGCTCTGTGTTTGTGGGAGCTCCAAGGGAAGTGAGATCTAAAGAATCAATTAGAGTAGAATATTCAGATTCTAATGTGAACAAAAAGGGGTAACTGTGAGCAAGAAACTACAATGTTTGGGGAGCATAAAATAAAATGGGAGGGCTGTTTTCAATGTTATTGCAGATACTCTCAGCCTTGATTCCCTTCCCTACATCGGGTTTAGGAAGTGGTTTTCTTCTAGTAGACAAACTATAATACATGAGAGTTTATAGAAAAACTTAATCACTCGAAAAATGAGGAAGGTTTAATTGCCCTTATAGCTCCTACTGTTATGTAATTGCCTTTTATTAAAAACAATCTTCACAATAATCGTATTTTATAGTGGCACATTCGGCATGTAATTGGAAATAATGTTTCCAAATTATTTGTGTGTGTGTGTGTATACATATATATAATATATATATATAATTTCTTTACATATTAAAAATTTTATTAAAACATTCAGTTTTACGTTTCAGTAGCTGGTTGTAACACACATAAACCTGCACTTAAATTTTTATTATAAAATGATATATATAGTCCAGTTTGTTTTGGATATCATGCCTAAAACCAAATCAGAGGGAAGTTTTAATGCTTGCATTGTGTTCTTAGGATCTATACAAGAAATATTTCTGAGAAAGAATATTGGTTAGAAAATTTCAAAGACAAAATATATCCAACTACATTCAACTATTACACCAAAACAACTGTTTAAACATTGGGGAAATTATTCTAAGAAATAAATCTGTTAATTAGACTTTCACAGTTTTTCAAAATTGGAATTGTATGTGCATATGTGTGTATACATGTGTGTATTTGTGTGTGTGTGTTTAAGTGTATGTTTGTGAGTGTGCCTATGTGTGTGTTTTTGTATATATGTGTATGTTTGTGTGTGTATCTAAATATATGTTTGTGTGTGTGTATGAGTGTGTATTTGTGCATATGTGTTTGTGTGTATGTGTATCTAAGTGTGTGTTTTTGTGCATATAACTAAGTGTAGGTTTTTGTAAGTACATGTGTCTGTGTTTGTGTGTGTGTGTACTCTCTCTGCTTGTCCTTGTCTCCAATTTTCATCAGATTCTGAAGTTGTTTTTTAATCTCTGTCTTAGGAGAAGCAGCAATCATGCTAAAGATTAGGAAATCTTTAGATTTATTATTTTACATCTGCAATAGAACTATTAAAATAGGCACCCCAATCCCATGGGGTGAGAGCTTGACCCTCAGAAGTGTGGAGACTCCAGAGAACTCAGAGGAGAAAACTACTTTCTGCCCACACTTCTGACCCAGGAGGAAATCGCCTGCTGCCATCTGTGCCCCCTGGGCACAGGGAGGTAGGAACAGTCAGGGGCAACACCCTTTGGGTTTCTGCCCATCACAAGCTGAAAGCCAGTTGCCAGGAGCGCCTACACACCTGAGAGCAGAGATAAGACCAACTTTTCTGCTTCAAGTGACCTGCCTGGTGGACTCAGGACATACAAAGGCAAAAGTCCTCTGGGACAGGACATTTCCAATTTCTGGCTGTGCCCAAAACTGAACTGAATCTATCCCACAGTTCCCTGCACACAAATCCCATAAGGGAGAGAGCTGAAACCCCAGAAGTATGGACAACCCTGAGAACACAGGAGAGACCACCACTTTTGTCCACTTCTGCCCACATCTCTTGCCTAAGAGGAAACTGCATAATGCCTCTGGATACAGGAATACAGGAACAGTCAGAAGCAGTAAAGTGTTGGTTTCTGCCTGGACCCAGATCCCTGCATCCAAAACCTTGGGGGACAGAGCTGGACACTCAGTCAGGAGTTTCTGCCTGCATGAAGAGCTGAAAGCCAGTCACCAGGAGCACCTACACATGAGAGCAGAACTCTGTGTTCCCAGATCCAGCTGAAAGAAAACAGGTCTACAGGAGTGCTGACACACAGGCCAACAGGAGGGTCAAGCCACTGTCAGAAAAGCAAGACAAGCTAACACCAGAGACAACCTGATGTTGAGAGGCAAACACAGGAACCTTAACAACAGAAGCCAAGACTACTTGGCACTATCAGAGCCCAGTTCTCCCACCAAAGCAAATATTGGATATCCAAACACACCAAAAAAAAAAAAAAAAAGCAAGACAGATTTAAAATCACATTTTATGATGATGATGGAGGACTTTAAGAAGGACATAAATAATTCCCTTAAAGAAATACAGGACAGCACAAGCAAACAAGTAGAAGCCCTTAAAGAGGAAACACAAAAATCCCTTAAAGTATTACAGGAAAACACCACCAAACAGATGAAGGTATTGAACAAAACCATCCAGGATTAAAAAATGGAAATAGAAAGAATAAGAGCATCACAAAGGGAGACAACCATGCAGATAGAAAACCTAAGTAAGGGATCAGGACTCCTAGATGCAAGCATCACCAACTGAATACAAGAGACAGAAGAGAGAATCTCAGGGGCAGAAGATAGTATAGAAAACATCAACACAATCATCAAAGATAATATAAAATGCAAAAAGCTCCTAGCCCAAAACATCCAGGAAATCCATGACACAATGAGAAGATCAAACCTAAGGATAATAAGTATAGAAGACAGTGAAGACTCCCAACTTAAAGGGCCAAGAAATAAATTTAACAAAATTATAGAACAAAACTTCCTTAACCTAAAGAAAGAGATGCCCATAAACATAAAGAAGCATAAAGAATTCCAAATAGACTGGACTAGAAAAGAAATTCCTCCTGTCACATAATAGTCAAAATATCAAATGTACAAAACAAAGAAAGAATATTAAAAGCAGTAAGGGAAAATGGTCAAGTAACATATAAAGGCAGATCTAACAGAATTATACCAGACTTCTCACCAGAGATTATGAAATCAGAAGATCCTGGGCAGATATAATACAGACCATAAGAGAACACAAATACAAGTCCAGGCTACTGTACCCAGCAAAATATTCAATTAACATAGATGGAGAAACCAAGATATTTCATGACAAAACCAAATTTACACAATATCTTTCTTCAAACCCAGCCCTACCAAGGATAATAGATGGAAAAGCCCAACACAGGAGGGAAACTACATCCTAGAAAAAGCAAGAAAGTAATCTCCTTGCAAGGAAACCAAAAGAAGAGAGACACACAAACGTAATTCCACCTATAACAACAAAAATAACAGGAAGTAAAAAAAAAATCACTATTCCTTAATATCTCTTAACATCAATGGACTCAATTCCCCAATAAAAGACATAGACTAACAGACTGCATATATAAAGAGGACCCAGCATTTTGCTGCATACAGAAAACACACCTCAGAGACAAAGACAGACACTACCTCAGAGTAAAAAGCTGCAAAACAACTTTCCAAGCAAATGATCCAAAGAAACAAGCTGGAGTAGCCATTCTAATATTGAATAAAATTGACTTTCAATCAAAAGTCATCAAAAAAGATAAGGAAGGACACTTCATATTCATCAAAGGAAAAAATCCACCAAGATGAACTCTCCATCCTAAATATCTATTCTCCAAATGCAAGGACACCTACATTCATAAAAGAAACCTTACTAAATCTCAAATCACACATTTGACCTCACACAATAATAATAGGAGATTTCAACACCCCACTTTCTTCAGTGGACAGATCATGAAAATAGAACTTAATCAGTGTCATAGAGAAACTAACAGAAGTTATGAACCAGATGGACTTAACAGATATTTATAAAATATTTCATCCTAAATCAAAAGGATATACCTTCTTCTCAGCACCTCATGGTAACTTCTCCAAAATTGACCATCTAATAGGCCACAAAGCAGGACTCAACAGATACAGGAAGATAGAAATAATCCCATGCATCCTATCAGATCATCACAGACTAAAGCAATGCACAGCCCACATACACATAGAAGTTGAACAACACTCTATTCAATGTTAACATGGTCAAGGAAGAAATTAAGAAAAAAAAAAGACTTTTTAGAATTTAATGAAAATTAAGGCACAACATACCCAAACTTATGACACCCAATGAAAGCAGTGCTAAGACATAAACTCATAGCTCTGAGTACCTCCAAAATTTTAAAAACAAAATTAGCAGCTTGACAGCACACCTAAAAGCTCTAGAACAAAAAGAAACAAATATACCCAAGAGGAGTAGAAGGTAGGAAATAATCAAACTCAGAGCTGAAATCAACCAAAGTAGAAACAAAAAGGACTGTACAAAGAATCAACAAAACCAGGGGCTGGTTCTTTGAGAAAATCAACGAGAGAGCTAAACCCTTGGCCAGACTAACCAGAGGGCACAGAGAGTGTATTCAAATTAACAAAATCAGAAATGAATAGGGAGACATAACAACAGAATCAGAGGAAATCCAAAAATTCATCAAAAAGCCTATATTTAACAAAACTGAAAAACCTGGAGGAAATGGACAGTTTTCTAGACAAATACCAGGTACCAAAGTTAAACAGATAAACCATCTAAACAACCCCATAACTCCTAAAGATATAGAAGCAGTTATTAAACATCTCCCAACCAAAGGGAGCCCAGGACCAAATGGGTTTTGTGCAGAATTCTATCAGACCTTCATAGAAGACCAATACTGGCCAAACTATTTCACAAAATATAAACAAACGGAGCAATGTCAAATTCCTTCTATGAAGCCACAATTACTCTTATACCTAAACCACACAAAGACCCAACAAGGAAAGAGAACTTCAGAACAATTTCCCTTATGCATATTGATGCAAAAATACTTAATAAAATTCTTGCAAGCCGAATCCAAAACACATCAAAATTATCATCCATCATGATCAAGTAGGCTTCATCCCAGGGATGCAGGGATGGTACAATACATGGAAATCCATCAACATAGTCCACTATATAAACTCACAGAAAAAAAAATGATCATTTCATTAAATGCTGAGAAAGCATTTGACAAAATTCAACATCCCTTCCTGATAAAAGTACTGGAAAAATCAGTAATTAAAGGCCCATACCTAAATGTAGTAAAAGTAATATATAGCAAACCAGTAGCTAACATTAAACTAAATGGATAGAAACTTGAAGCAATCCCACTAAAATCAGGGACTAGACCAGGCTGCCCACTCTCTCCCAACTTATTCAATATATTACTTGAAGTCATAGCCAGAGCAGTCAGACAACAAAAGGAGGTCAAAGGAATATAAATTGGAAAGGAGGAAGTCAAAATATGCTCATGGATTGAATGATATTTAAGAGGACTTTCACTGAGATAAAATTAAATACTGTTGGTAATAATACCAATCCCTGGAAGAACAATTAGTTCATCCCTATGTTAATATTATTGGGAGACACAGTCTTAATTAGGGTAACTATATTGGTTTATTTCTGTGTCAACTTGACAGAAGCTGGAGTTATCCCAGAGAAAGGAGCTTCCCTGGACGAAATGCCTCCATAAGATGCAGCTGTAAGGCATTTTGAAATTAGTGATCAAGGGTGGGGAGGGGGCCCAGACCACTGTGGGTAGTGCCATGGGCTGGTAGTCCTGGCTTCTTTAAGAAAGCAAGCTGCCCCACATGTGGCCCATACATATACAGCCACCCAACTAGATAAAATGGATGAAGCAAAGAAGTGCAGGCCAGGAAGCAATAATCACTATTCCTTAATGTCTTTCAACATCAATGGCCTCAACTTCCCAATAAAAAGACATAGATTAACAAACTGGATACACAACGAGGACCCTGCATTGTGCTGCCTACAGGAAACACACATCAGAGACAAAGACAGACACTACCTCAGAGTGAAAGGCTGGGAAACAACTTTCCAAGCAAATGGTCGGAAGAAGCAAGCTGGAGTAGCCATTCTAATATCAAATAAAATCAATTTTCAACTAAAAGTCATCAAAAAAAGATAAGGAAGGACACTTCATATTCATCAAAGGAAAAAATCCACCAAGATGAACTCTCAATCCCTAAATTTCTATACCCCAAATACAAGGGCACCTACATACATAAAAGAAACCTTACTAAAGCTCAAAACACACATTGCTCCTCACACAATAATAGTAGGAGATTTCAACACCCCACTCTCATCAATGGACAGATCATGGAAACAGAAATTAAACAGAGACTTAGATAGACTAAGAGAAGTCATGAGCCAAATGGACTTAATGGATATTTATAGAACATTCTATCCTAAAAGCAAAAGGATATACCTTCTTCTCAGCTCCTCATGGTACTTTTTCTCCAAAATTGACCATATAATAGGTCAAAAAACGGGCCTCAACAGGTACAGAAAGATAGAAATAATCCCATGTGTGCAATGGGACCACCACATGGCCTAAAAACTGGTCTTCAATAAAATAAGGAAGAAAGCCCCATATGTGGAAATTGAACAATGCTCTACTCAATGATAACCTGGTCAAGGAAGAAATAAAGAAAGAAATTAAAAACTTTTTAGAATTTAATGAAAATGAAGGTACAACATACCCAAACTTATGGGACACAATGAAAGCTGTGCTAAGAGGAAAACTCATAGCGCTGAGTGCCTGCAGAAATAAACAGGAAGAGCATATGTCAGCAGCTTGACAGCACACCTAAAAGCTCTAGAACAAAAAGAAGCAAATACACCCAGGAGGAGGTAGAAGGCAGGAAATAATCAAACTCAGAGCTGAAATCAACCAAGTAGAAACAAAAAAGGACCATAGAAAGAATCAACAGAACCAAAAGTTGGTTCTTTGAGAAAATCAACAAGATAGATAAACCCTTAGCCAGACTAATGAGAAGACACAGAAGTGTGTCCAAATTAACAAAATCAGAAATGAAAAGGGAGACATAACTACAGATTCAGAGGAAATTCAAAAAATCATCAGATCTTACTATAAAAAGCCTATATTCAACAAAACTTGAAAATCTGCAGGAAATGGACAATTTCCTAGACAGATACCAGGTACCGAAGTTAAATCAGGAACAGATAAACCAGTTAAACAGCCCCATAACTCCTAAGGAAATAGAAGCAGTCATTAAAGGTCTCCCAACCAAAAAGAGCCCAGGTCCAGACGGGTTTAGTGCAGAATTCTATCAGACCTTCATAGAAGACCTCGTACCAATATTATCCAAACTATTCCACAAAATTGAAACAGATGGAGCACTACCGAACTCCTTCTATGAAGCCACAATTACTCTTATACCTAAACCACACAAAGACCCAACAAAGAAAGAGAACTTCAGACCAATTTCCCTTATGAACATCGACGCAAAAATACTCAACAAAATTCTGGCAAACCGAATCCAAGAGCACATCAAAACAATCATCCACCATGATCAAGTAGGCTTCATCCCAGGCATGCAGGGATGGTTTAATATACGGAAAACCATCAACATGATCCATTATATAAACAAACTGAAAGAACAAAACCACATGATCATTTCATTAGATGCTGAGAAAGCATTTGACAAAATTCAACACCCCTTCATGATAAAAGTCCTGGAAGAATAGGAATTCAAGGCCCATACCTAAACATAGTAAAAGCCATATACAGCAAACCAGTGGCTAACATTAAACTAAATGGAGAGAAACTTGAAGCAATACCACTAAAATCAGGGACTAGACAAGGCTGCCCACTCTCTCCCTACTTATTCAATATAGTTCTTGAAATCAGACAACAACAACAAAAAGGAGGTCAAGGGGATACAGATCGGAAAAGAAGAAGTCAAAAATATCACTATTTGCAGATGATATGATAGTATATTTAAGTGATCCCAAAAGTTCCAGAGAACTACTAAAGCTGATAAACAACTTCAGCAAAGTGGCTGGGTATAAAATTAACTCAAATAAATCAGTAGCCTTCCTCTACACAAAAGAGAAACAAGCGAGAAAGAAATTAGGGAAATGACACCCTTCATAATAGACCCAAATAATATAAAAAGTACCTGGGGTGTGACTTTAACCAAGCAAGTAAAAAGATTTTACAATAAGAACTTCAAGACTCTGAAGAAAGAAATTGAAAAGACCTCAGAAAATGGAAAGATCTCCCCATGCTCATGGATTGGCAGGATTAATATAGTAAAAATGGCCATTTTACCAAAAGCAATCTACAGATTCAATGCAATCCCCATCAAAATATCAATCCAATTCTTCAAAGAGTTAGACAGAACAATTTGCAAATTCATCTGGAATAACAAAAAACCCAGGATAGCTAAAACTATCCTCAACAATAAAAGGACTTCAGGGGGAATCACTATCCCCGAACTCAAACAGTATTACAGAGCAATAGTGATAAAAACTGCATGGTATTGGTACAGAGACAGACAGATAGACCAATGGAATAGAACTGAAGACCCTGAAATGAACCCACACACCTATGGTCACTTGATTTTTTTGACAAAGGCCAAAACCATCCAATGGAAAAAAGATAGCATTTTCAGCAAATGGTGCTGGTTCAACTGGAGGTCAACATGTAGAAGAATGCAGATCGATCCATGCTTATCACCCTGTACAAAGCTTAAGTCCAAGTGGATCAAGGACCTCCACATCAAACCAGACACACTCAAACTAATAGAAGAAAAACTAGGGAAGCATCTGGAACACATGGGCACTGGAAAAAATTTCCTGAACAAAACACCAATGGCTTATGCTCTAAGATCAAGAATCGACAAATGGGATCTCATAAAACTGCAAAGCTTCTGTAAGGCAAAGGACACTGTGGTTAGGACAAAACGGCAACCAACAGATTGGGAAAAGATCTTTACCAATCCTACAACAGATAGAGGGCTTATATCCAAAATATACAAAGAACTCAAAAAGTTAGCCTGCAGGGAGACAAATAACCCTATTAAAAATGGGGTTCAGAGCTAAACAAAGAATTCACAGCTGAGGAATGCCGAATGCCTGAGAAACACCTAAAGAAATGTTCAACATCTTTAGTCATCACGGAAATGCAAATGAAAACAACCCTGAGATTTCACCTCACACCAGTGAGAATGGCTAAGATCAAAAACTCAGTTGACAGCAGATGCTGGCGAGGATGTGGAGAAAGAGGAACACTCCTCCATTGTTGGTGGGGTTGCAGACTGGTACAACCATTCTGGAAATCAGTCTGGAGGTTCCTCAGAAAATTGGACATTGAACTGCCTGAGGATCCAGCTATACCTCTCTTGGGCATATACCCAAAAGATGCCCTAACCTAAAAAAAGACACATGCTCCCACTATGTTCATTCGCAGCCTTATTTATAATAGCCAGAAGCTGGAAAGAACCCAGATGCCCTTCAACAGAGGAATGGATACAGAAAATGTGGTACATCTACACAATGGAATATTACTCAGCTATCAAAAACAATGACTTTTATGAAATTCACAGTGGCAAATGGTTGGAACTGGAAAATATCATCCTGAGTAAGCTAACCCAATCACAGAAAGACATACATGGTATGTACTCATTGATAAGTGGCTATTAGCCCAAATGCTTGAATTACCCTAGATGCCTAGAACAAATGAAACTCAAGACAGATGATCAAAATGTGAATGCTTCACTCCTTCTTTAAAAGGGGAACAAGAATACCCTTGGCAGGGAAGAGAGAGGCAAAGATTAAAAGAGACTGAAGGAACACCCATTCAGAGCCTGCCCCACATGTGGCCCATATATATACAGCCACCCAATTAGACAAGATGGATGAAGCAAGAAAGTGCAGACCGACAGGAGCGGATGTAGATCCCTGAGAGACAAAGCCAGAATACAGCAAATACAGAGGCAAATGCCAGCAGCAAACCACTGAACTGAGAATAGGACCCCCATTGTAGGACTCAGAGAAAGAACTGGAAGAGCTTGAAGGGGCTCAAGACCCTATATGTACAACAATGCCAAGCCACCAGAGCTTCCAGGGACTAAGCCACTACCTAAAGACTATACATGGACTGACCCTGGACTCTGACCTCATAGGTAGCAATGAATATCCTAGTAAGAGCACCAGTGGAAGGGGAAGCCCTGGGTCCTGCTAAGACTGAACCCCCAGTGAAGTAGACTGGGGGCAATGGGGGGAGGGGAGGTTGGGGGAACACCCATAAGGAAGGGAGGGGGAGGGGATGTTTGCCTAGAGGCGGGGAAAGGAATAACACTTGAAATGTATATAAGAAATACTCAAGTTAAAAAAAAAAAAAAAAAAAAAAGTGCAGGCCAACAGCAACGGATGTAGATCTCTCCTGAGAGACACAATCAGAATGCAAATACTTAGATCAAACCAGCAGCAAACCACTGAACTGAGAATAGGTCCCCCGTTGAAGGAATCAGAGAAAGAACTGGAAGAGCTTGAAGGGGCTCGAGACCCCATATGTAGAACAATGCCAAGCAACCAGAGCTTCCAGGGACTAAGCCACTACCCAAAGACTATATATGGACTGACCCTGGGCTCCAACCTCATAGGTAGCAATGAATAGCCTAGTAAGAGCACCAGTGGAAGGGGAATCCCTTGGTCCTGCTAAGAGTGAACCCCCAGTGAATGCGATTTTTGGGGGAAGGGCGGTAATGGGGGCAGGATGGGGAGGGCAACACCCATATAGAAGGGGAGAGGGAGGGGTTAGGGGGATGTTGGCCTGGAAACCAGGAAAGGGAATAACAATCGAAATGTAAATAAGAAATACTCAAGTTAATAAAGAAAATAAAAGCATGCTGAGCAAACCAGGGGAAGCAAGCCAGTATGTAACATCCCTCCATGGCTTCTCTATCAACTCCTGTTTTCAAGTTCCTGCCCTGTGGAAGTTCCTGTCCTAACTTCCTTTGGTGAGGAACAGCAATGTGGAAGTGTAAGATGAATAAACCCTTTCCTCCCTGACTTGCTTCTTAGTCATGGTGTTTTGTGCAGGAATATAAGCCCACTGTGACTAGGAAAGTTAGTATGACTGTGATAGGTCAATGGTCACAGAAACTTGGGTAAAACAGGTTGATTTGGCTTATATTCCTATATCACTGCTCATCTTTAAAGAAAGGCAGACCTGGAACTCAAAACAGAGCAAGAGCTGGAGGCAGGAGCTGAGGCAGAAGCCATGGAGGGATGTTGACTACTGCCTTGTTGTATCTGGCTTGCTCAGATGTCTTTTTGATAGAATGTCGAACCACTAGCTCAGGTGTAGCCTCAGAACAAAGGACTGAGCCTTACCACATTAATCATGAATTAAGCTTGCCTAAAGCCTGTTTTTAAGTCTCAGTGGAGACTTTCTCCTTTCTGATGACTCCAGCTTGTGTCAAATTGACATAAGCCTAGCAGTAACATGCCTGAGCAGTAATGCAGCAATAAATGTGTCGATATAGGCATGAAGTATAGGTAGCTCTAGACAAAAATTTGATATTTCTCAGTTTTTACATTTATGTCCTAAATATTATATACTTAGACAAAAATCTAAAACTCATTTCTTTTTTAATTGGTTATTTTATTTATTTATATTTCAAATATTATCCCCCTTCCCAGTTTTCCCTATATAAACCTCCTAAACCCCATATGCCATGCCCCCTACACCTACCCAGCTGCTCCCACTCACCTATGTTCAGACATCTAGCCCCAGGACCAAAGGCCTCTCCTCCCTTGATCCCAGATAAGGCCATCCTTGACTACACAGACAGCTGGAGCCATGGGTCACTCCATGTATACTCTTCTGGTTGGTGGTTTAGTGCCTGAGAGTGCTGGGGCATCTGGTTGTTTGATATTGTTGTTCTTCCCAGGGGTTACAAACTCATTCAGTCCTTGCCCTAACTTCTCCTTGGGGTCCCCATGCTTAGTCCAATAGTTGGCTACATACATCCTCTTCTGCATTGGTCTGGTTCTAGGAAAGCCTCTCAGGGGACAGCTATACAAGGCTCCTGTAAGCAAGCATTTCTTGGTATCAGCAATAATGTCTGGGTTTGGTGTCTATGATGGGATGGAACCCCAGGTGGAGCAGCCTCCAGATGGTCTTTCCTTCAGTCTCTGCTCCACTTTTTGTCTCTGTATTTCCTTTAGAAAGGAGCAATTATGGGTTAAATATTTTGAGAAGTGTGTATGGCCCCATCCCTCAACTGGGGGGCATGCCTAACCTCTCATATGGTCTCTAAAGGTTCTCTCACCCCTTTGTTGGTTATTTCAGCTAATATTATCCCTGTTGGGTCCTGGGAGTCTCTTGCTTTCCTGGCATCTGGGACTTCTTAGTGGCTACTCTCAGTTCCCCATCCCCACTGTTATATACTTGTGTTCAATTTCCTGACCCTCTGTACATCTCCCTAGTCCCCACCCACACCTGGTCTTGCACCTCTTTTTCCTCTCCCTCCTTTCTCTCTCCCAAGTATCTCCCTCCCTCTAACTCCCATGATTAGTTTGTTTCCCTTCTATGTTGGACTGAAGTATCCACACTTTGGTCTTCCTTTTTCTTTAGCTTCTTATGGTTTATGAATAGTATCATGGATATTCCAAAATTTTTGCCTCATATCCACTTATCAGTGAGTAAATGCCATCTGTGTTCTTTTGTGACTGAACTACCTAACTTAGGATAATATTTACTAATTCCATCTGTTTGCCTAAGAATTTCAAGAATTTTCTTGTTTTTAATGACTGAGTAGTACTCCACTGTGTAAATGTACCACATTTTCTGTATACATTCCTCTGTCAAGGGACATCTGGGTTCTTTCCAGCTTTTGGCTATTATAAATAAGGCTGTTGTGAACATAGAGGAACATGTGTCTTTGTTATATGTTGGAGCATCTTTTGCGTATGTGCCCAGGGTATATGTCCTCAGGTAGTGCAATGTCCAATTTTCTGAGGAACTGCCATAGTGATTTCCACAGTGGTTGTGCCACCTTGCAATCCCACCAACAATGGAGCAGTGTTCCTCTTTCTCCACATCCTTGCAAGCATCTGCTGTCACCTGAGATTTTGATATTAGCCATTCTGTGGTGTGAGGTGGAATCTCAGGGTTGTTTGGATTTGCATTTCCCTGATGACTAAGAATGTTGAACATTTATTCAGGTGTTTCTCAGCCATTCGACATTCCTCAGTTGAGAATTCTTTGTTTAGCTCTGTACCCCATTTTTAAATAAGGTTATTTGGTTTTCTGGAGTCTTAACTTCTTGAGTTCTTTATATATATTGGATATACATTCTATCTGATATAGGATTGGTAAAGATCTTTTCCCAATCTGTAGGTTGCTATTTTTGTTCTGATGACAGTGTACTTTGCATTACAGAAATTTTTCAATTTTTATGAGATCCCAATTGTATACAGTAGATTTTAGAGCCTGGGCCATTGGTGTTCTGTCCAGGAAATTTTCCCCTGTACTGATGTGTTTGAGCCTCTTTCCAATTTCTCTTCTAGTAGATTCAGTGTATCTGGTTGCATGTGGTGGTCCTTGATCCACTTGGACTTGAGCTTTGTACACGATGATATGAATGGATCAATTTGCATTCTTCTATATGTTGACTGCCAGTTTAGCTAGCACTACTTGTTGAATATGCTGCCTTTTTTTCCACTGGGTAGCTTTTGGTTCTTGTCAAATATCAGGTGACCATATATGTAGATTAATTCTGGGTTTTCAATTCTATTCCATTCATCTATGTACCTTTCATTCTCTTTACCAATACCATGTTTTTGTTTTTGTTTTTTTATCACTATTTCTCTGTAGTAGAGCTTGAGGTCAGGGATAGTTATTCCCCCAGAAGTTCTTTTATTGTTGAGAATAGTTTCCAATATCCTGTGTTCTTTATAGTTGCAAATGAATTTGAGAATTGTTCTTTTATTTCTGTGATGAATTGAGTTGAAATTTGATAGGGATTTCATTGAATCTGTAAATTGCTTTTGGTAAGATGGCCATGTTTACTACATAAATCCTGCCAAACCATGAGCATGGGAGATCTTTCCATCTTCTGACATCTCCAATTTCTTCCTTCAGAGACATCAAATTCTTGTCATAGAGATCTTATACTTGCTTGGTTAGAGTCACGCCAAGGTATTTTATATTATTTGTGACTATGGGAAAGGGCACTTTCCTAATTTCTTTCTCAGTCTCCTTTTCCTTTGAGTAGAGGAAGGCTACTGATTTGTTTGAGTTAATTTTATATCCAGTCATTTTGCTGAAGTTGTTTATCAGGCTCAGTAGTTCTCTGGTGTAACTTTTGGGGCCACTTAAGTGTACTATCATATCATCTGCAAATAGTTATATTTTGACTTCTTCCATTTTGTATCCTTTTGACCTCCTTTTGTTGTCTTATTGCTTTCTAGAACTTTGAGTACTAGAATTTAATAGAAAGGGAAACAGTGGGCAGCCTTGTCAAGTCTCTGATTTTAGTGTGATTGCTTCAATTTTCTGTCAACTCTCTAATTTTAGAGGGATTTCTTTAAGTTTCTCTCCATTTAGATTGTTGTTTATTGGTTTGCTGTATATTGCTTTTATTATGTTTATGTATGGGCCTTGAGTTCCTGATCTTTACAAGACTTTTTAACATGAAGCCATGTTGTATTTTGTCAATTGCTTTCTTAGCATCTAATTAGATGATCATGTGGTTTTTTTTTTGTTTTTTTTTTTTTGTTTTGTTTATATAGAGGACATGTTGATGGATTTTTAAAAAATATTTAATCATCCCTGCACCCCTGGGATTAAGCATACTTGATCGTGGTGAATAATCATTTTGATGTGTTCTTGGATTCAGTTGAAAAATTTTATTGAGTATTTATGTGTTGATATTCATAAGGAAAATTGGTCTGAACTTCTCTTTTTCTGTAGGATCTCTGTGTGATTTAGGTAACAGTGTAACTGTGGCTCCATACAATGAAATAGGTAGTGTTCTTTCTGTTTCTATTTTGTGGAGTAGTTTGAAGAATGTTGGTATTAGGTATTTTTGAAGGTCTGATTGAATTCTGCGCTAAACCCATTTGGTCCTGGGCTTTTTTGTTGGGACACTTTTAATGATTGCTTCTATTTCTTTAGTTGTTATTGGACTATTTAGAGTGTTTATCTGACCCTTACTTAACTTTCATATCTGATATCTGTTTTGAAAATGATCCATTTCACTTTTGTTGAATATAGGTTTTGTAGTAGGATCTGATGTTTTTTGTTTTTGTTTTTTTTTTCGATTTCTTTGTTTTTTGTTTGTTTTGTCTCCTTTTCCCTTTCTGATTTTGTTAATTTGGATACTGCCTCTGTGCCCTCAGTTTACTCTTGCTAAGGGCTTAGCTCTCTTGTTGATTTTCTCAAAGAATCACCTCCTGATTTTGCTGATTCTTTGCACAGTTCTCTTTGTTTCTAGATTTATTTTAGCCCTGAGTTTGATTATTTCCTGTCATTTACTTCTCTTGGATATATTTGCATCTTTTTGTTCTAGAACTTTCACATGTGCTGTTAAGTTGCTAGTATACGCTCTTTACAATTTCTTTATAGGGGCACTCAGTGCTATGAGTTTTCCTCTTAGCACTGCTTTTACTGTGTCCTATAAGTTTGGGTATGTTGTGCCTTCATTTTCATTAAATTCTAAAGTCTTTAATTTCTTTCTTTATTTTTTCCCTGACCAAGTTCTCTTTGAGTAGATAGTTGTTCAGCTTTCTTGTGTATGTGGGCTTTCTGTTGCTTTTGTTGCTATCAGCCTTAGTCCTCAGTGATCTGATAGGATGCACGGAATTATTTCAATCTTGTATTGGTTGAGGCTTATTTAATGACCAATTATATCACAAGTTTTGGAGAAGTTATAATGAGGTACTGAGAAAAGGTATATTCTTTTGTTTTATTTTTGTACATACCTGTTAAATTCATTTGGTTCAAAACTTCTCTTAGATTTCACTGTGTCTCTGTTTAGTTTCTGTTTCTATTATATACCCATTGGTGAGTTTGTGATGTTAAGGTCTCCCGCTATTATTGTGTGAGGTTCAGTGTGGCCATTGAACTTTAATAACATTTCTTTTACAAATGTGGTGCCTTTATATTTGGAGCATAGATGTTCAGAATTGAGAGTTCTTCTTGGTAGATTTTTCTTTTGAGTACGAAGAGTCCTTCCTATCATTTTTGATAACTTTTGGTTGAAAGTTGATTTCATTCAGTATTAAAATGGCTACTCAAGCTTGTTTCTTGGGACCATTTGCTTGGAAAATTTTTTCTAGCGTTCTACTCTGAGGTAGTTTCTGTCTTTGTCACTGAGGTGTGTTTCTTGTATGTAGCAAAATTCTGAGTCCTGCTTATGTATCCAGTCTGTTCGTCTATGTCTTTCTAATGGGGAGTTTAGTCCATTGATCTTAAGAAATATTAAGGACCAATAATTGTTTCTTTCTGTTACTTTTGTTATTAGAGGTAGAATTATGTTTGTTTGGCTATCTTCTTTTGGGTTTGTTGTAAGAAGACTAATTTCTTGCTTTTTCTTGAATCTAGATTCCCTCCTTGTGTTGGAGTTTTCCATCTATTATCCTTTGTAGGACTGGATTTGTGGAAAGATATTGTTTAAATTTGGATTCATCTTGGAACATGTTTGTTTCTCCATCTATGTTGAGAGTTTTGCTGGGTATAGTAGCCTAGGCTGGCATTTGTGTTCTTTTATGGTCTGTATAACATCTGCTTAGGATCTTCTGGCTTTTAGAGTCTCCGTTGAGAAGTCTGGTGTAATTCTGTTAGGTCTTCCTCTATATGTTACTTGACCAATTTCCCTTACTATGTTTCATATTCTTTCTTTGTTCTGTCATTTGGTGTTTTGATTATTATGTGACAGGAGGAATTGCTTTTCTGGTACAATCTATTTGGGATTCTGTAGGCTCCTTGTTTGTTTATGCATACCTATTTCTTTAGGTTAGGGAAGTTTTCTTCCATAATTGTGTTGATGATGTTTACTGGCCCTTTGATTTGGGAACCTGCATACAGTCTCTGTATCTATCATTTTTAGGTGTGATTTTTTTCTTTGTTTCCTGGATTTCCTGGATGTTTTGGGTTAGGAATGCTTTTCAGTTTACATTTTCTTTGACTGTTGTGTCAATGTTTGCTATGGTATCTTCTACACCTGATATTCTCTCATCTGTCTCTTTTATTCTGTTCTTGATGTTTGCTTCTATGAGTCCTGATCTCATTCCTAGGTTTTCTATCTCTTGGGTTGTCTCCCTTTGGGATTTCTTCATTGTTTCTATTTCCATTATTAGATTCTTGATGGTTTTGTTCGATTCCTTCAACTATTTGATTATATTTTCTTTTATATTTTTAGAGATTTATGTGTTTCTTTTTTGCTTTATTCTCCTGTATTTTTTAAGGGAGTTATATATGTCTTATAGGGTCTTCTATCATCTTTTTTTTTTGTATTTTTTTTATTAACTTGGGTATTTCTTATATACATTTAGTGTTATCCCCTTTTTTCGGTTTTCCAGATAAACATCCCCCCTCCCCTTCCTTATGGGTGTTCACCCTCCCCCTTTCTTCCCCAACAGTCTAGTTCACTGGGGTTCAGTCTTTTTAGGTCAGAATCTTGATTTTCAAGTGCGCTGGGGTATCCAGGACTTGCTGTGGTGGGAGATCTGGGTTCTCACAATGTCAAGTGCCCTTGTTTTCTGTTGTTTATGTTCTTGTGCTTGCTTCTCACCATCTGTTTTTCTCTTGTGTTAGCTGGCCTTCTGTCTCTGACTGAAGCTTGTGCCTCCTATGATACTGTGAGCCTGGATGTGTCAGCACTCTTGTTGGTCAAGCTTTCTCTGGGCATGTTTGAGGTGTGGAGGGCTGTAGCTCAGAGTTAGCTCCAGAGTTAGCTCAGAGTTAGAAATCAGAAGGACCATGTCCATGGCTCTTCTGAGGTTCCTGGGTCTGCTGGGCCCCAGGCAGGTCCTAGTTGGGCCAGGTATTGAGGTGATGGTGGTGCTCTCACCTGTGAGCTTGGGTATGTCAATACTTCTGGGGAACAAGCTGTCTCTGGGTGGTATTGGGGTGTGGAGAGCTGTGGCACAGGGTCATATCTGGGTGCAGATGGAGACTGGAAGGATCTTGTCCCAGGCTGCACCACAGTTCCTGGGTTAACTGGGCCAAAATTTAAAACTTTTAAGAGATATTTTATCCCTTTAACAAAACCTACCCTATTTTTCACATGGCTTGTTTATCTACTTTTATGTTTTCTAATTTCTTCTTTCAAGAACAATTTTTACTTGTATGATAAAAATTGTCTTAAATGATATTCATATAAAGAATAGTAGTATGTAGATAATTCTAATAAATACATAATCACTTTTAGAAGGGCACAGGGAAGTGGTTTGTTGGGTGATAGTGCTTGTTGTGCAAGCCACTTCTATGCCCTTTAAGACAGTTTCCTCAGCACTCATAAAATAAACCAGGCTTAGCTATGTGTATACATATATTCTTGGTACTCTGTGTGCTAGTACAAGAATGTGGGTACAGGACAATTCCTGAAGTTTGCTAGCTGCTAGTCTTGCTCCAGGTTAGGGAAGGACCCTGTTTTAAGAGATTAACACAGAGGATGATAAAGCAGTATACCTTGACATGCTTCTCAGTTCTCCAAACTGGCACATGTATCTTTACACAGGTCTGCAAGTATACTATACATACATATAAATCATACACAATTTAAATCATACTAGAAGTAACATAAAACAGGTAACAATAGTTAGTGCTAATAGTATAAACAAACAATAAAGCACTCATCTCTAGGGAGATTATCCAGGACAGATAGGCAGGAAGTTATAATGTGCTGTTATAAACACTAAGGTAGAATAATGACAACAGCCATAGGGATTTAGGAAACTCAGAAAGGAGAAATTGAATCTCTAGGAAGAGGCTGTCATGATTGAGCTAAGTTTCATCAGGCATTTAGAAAAAGGTGTTTGTACCTGAACTGAGTTGAAAGAATTAGAACACACAAGTCAAATGAAAGAGCGAGATTTCATGAAAAAATACAAATATGAGGTGACATGATTATGTCAAAATCAAATGCCGTTAGCATGACTTGATATAAGATGCTGATGGGAACCTGTCAGAATGGATCTCAGGGAATCTGAAGGGATTCATAGGAAAGGAACTTTCACTCTGCTGAAACACAGTTTAATGACTTCTCAACCCACTCATAGTAGTCACATTCCTAGATGTGGCATTTAGATCTCACAGCCAGTTTTGTAGTCCTACCCTGCATACCGCTGAGACTTCTCATACTCTTTAAAGTTACTTCCTGCCTTTGGACCTTTCTGCTTATGTCCTAAGTGGTCTGTATGCCATTAATAGTTCATTGGCCTTGAAGCCAGCATGGAATAACTTCCTGTTCATTAATCCCTTTTGTTTCTTCATAATACAGTTTCAGTTTTCTTTGCAGAAACCTTATGCACATATGTGGTCGCATGCTACCACACACAGGATACACAGCAGACAACAGAACAATAGAAACTATTCCATCAAAAGTGGGACACAGAACCTCTCTGTTTCAAGCTCCATATAACCTGAACACTCTAAATGAGAATACACCCTAACAGTGACATACCTTTCTCACTAGTCTATTCATGTTTAATTTTTTCCTGAGTTTTCCACAGTTCACCAAAGGAGAAAAGGTTAGGACTCCTCTTGTCTCTTGCAGCGAAAATTTTCTTTCAGATGTTGTAGGAGGGTGAAAATTTTAACTTGAGTTTTTGAGAGCAGCAAATGGGCCCTCAAAAGTTATTTTGACTTATGACAAGTAGAAGAAAAACGTACAAATGTTATTTATGTGACACAGAATCCTTTTGCAGAAGAAAAGGAAGACCCAGAGAACACCTCCAGCCTTTGTTTTAGAGTGCAAAATAAAGAGCAATTGTGGGAAAGTAGCTGCAGAAAGACTGAAAAAGTTGGGATAATTTTAAGAAGCTCTGTAGAGGTTTTCCTTGTGACTTTGCAGAGGAGTATTTCTCTTCCCCGTACAGGAAACACATTTCCCAGGGGAAGCTTTATCTGCCACTTGCAGGAAGAACAAGGGAGATGAAAATGACTCTTTTGCATCTGCTGCTTTATAAGTGCCTTCAGTTCAAAAAAATCCTTAGGTTTAAGTGGCATAATTTGAGATGCAGGAAGTACATTCTCTCACCTTTTGTGGTTTTTTTGAAAACATAGTTCTGGATTAGGAGACTCTTAACAGTGGATTTGGCTAGATTTGACCTTCTTATATTTGGGGGAGCTTAAAGCATTTAGAAAATCCTTCTTCTGGTAAAATCTTCTTATCGAGTTCTCTAATCTTATTGTAGTATTAAAATATGATCCTATACTTTAATATGTGGCTATTAAGACTTTCTTTACTTTTATATTCATCTCAAATCCTGAAACTTGTGGCTAAAGAATACATTTAATAGAAAAGGGACATGTGTAGAAAAAATCTAAAGGAGAAAACTATTTTCATGCTGTTTTCAGTGTTACCTGGCTGCTGTGCTGGCAAGACTATGTTAATGAAAGGAAGCAATGCTTAGAATCTTTTTTCCCCTTTACTAATTAATTTATGTGTTCACTTTACATCCAGATAGTAGCACCCCTCATCCATGTCCCTCTAAGGCAGCCCCTTCCCTTCCCCCTCCCGCTTCTGGAAGCTCCCCTAGGTACCAACTTACCCTGGCACTGCAGGACTAAATACATCCTTCCCTACTGAGGCCAGACAAGGAAGTCTGTCCATGTAAGAGAATGGGATACACAGGCAGACCACAGAGTCAGGGACAGGCCCTACCTCAGCTGTTGGGGCACTACAATGAAGACCAAGCTACACATTTGCTATGTGGTGTGTGTGTGTGTGTGTGTGTGTGTGTGTGTGTGTGTGTGTGTGTGTGTGTAGGGGGTGGGGGAGTCCAGTCCATGTATATTCTTTGGTTAGTGGTTCAGTCTCAGAGAGCCCCCAAGGGTTCAGGTTACTTGACTCGATTGGTTTTCTTCCCTTGGAAGTTAAGGGAGAAGGCTGGTATAGAACTTTATTATGGTCCTTTTCAAGACTAGCAAAAGTTTGAGTGTTGCCACTACAAAATAACACAGTTTAAAAAAGAAATACTAACAATAACAAAGAAAGTATTGTAAGATTACCATATATATTTATTAGAGAATGCCAAAGACTGACTGAATACAGCATGTATATGCCAACTCTGCTGTAATTTACTCCTCTTTGTTTACTCGGAAAGGATGCAGGAGAGAATGACTAAGGGAATGGCATTCCTGGACTAAACAAGGTCACATGACAGGTATTGTTCTGAAATTTGCCATGGTATTTGGGTGCTTTACCGTTTATGAAGAATACTTAGTCACAAGTTTCAGATTAAATTTAGGCCATACTAATCAAGTCGCATAGAATGAGAACAAATCATACACATTTGAGGCTTTTGTGACTAAAATCCCATGCATCAATTTATTATCAAAGTCAAATAAACAATCAAAAAATGGCTAAAAAGTCCAAAAGTAAAGATTAAGTGATAAAAGACTTAATTTGATTATAAGAAAATGTAGGGTTTGATTTCTCAAAACCTACTGTAAATATGGTTCTTTAATGCTTCTACCTCCCTTTTTGCCTACCGCCCACCACAGGTAGGTAGAAAGAACAGTTAATAAAAAACAGGAGTTGTAGACCTGTTTTAGAAATACTTTCTGAAGCAATTCCGATCTTCTTGTCAGTAATCTGGCACACTAGTCAAACACCAAACATGAACCAGTAGCAGTAGTTTGATCCAGAAGAAACCACAAAGTTCTGCTGATTGCTACAAGTTGATTGAAGCATCAAGAAACAGCTAGAATACCATCAGAAGTTCTTTGGTGCCTTTCTCTCTATGAAGTCACTATAAGTGAAGATCGGTGAAGAAAGCAAGAAGAACTAATACAAAGGTGTTGTCAATGGCTAAGATAAAAAAACTCAGGTGACAGCAGATACTGACAAGGATATGGAGAAGGAGAAACACTCCTCCATCATTGATTAGATTATAGCCACTATGGAAATCAGTCTGGAGTTTCCTCAGAAAATTGTACATTGTACTACCTGAGGACCCAGTTATACCTCTCCTGGGCATATACTCAAAACATGCTCCAACATACAAAAAGACACATGCTACACTATGTTCATAGCAGCCTTATTTATAATAACCAGAAGCTGGAAAGAACCCAGATGCCCTTCAACAGAGGAATGGATACAGAAAATGTGGTACATTTACACAACAATGACCATGAACAATGTCAAAAACAAAGACCATGAAATTCATAGCAAATGGATTGAACTAGAAAATATCATCCTAAGTAAGGATACCTAATCACAGAAAAACACACATGGTATGCACTCACGTATAAGTGGATATTAACCCAAAAGCTCAAATTACCCAAAATACAATCCACAGACCACATTCAGCTCAAGAAGGAAGACCAAAATGCGGATGCTTCAGTCCTTCTTAAAAGGGGGAACAAGAATATTCACAGGATGGGATATGGAGGCAAAGTTTGGAGCAGAGACTGAAGGAATGGCCATTCAGAGCCTGCCCCACCTGGGGGATACAGCATATATATACACAGCCACCAAAACTAGACAATATTGATGAAGTCAAGAAGTGCATGTTGACAGGAGACTGATAGAGCTGTCTCCTGAGAGGCTCAGCCAGAGCATGACAAATAGATAGGCGAATGCTAGCCGCAACCATTGAACTGAGAACAGGGTCCCCATTGGTAGAATTAGAGAAAAGATTGAAGGAGCTGAAGGGGCTTGCAACCCCGGAAGAACAACAATACCAACCAACCAGATCTCCCAAGGACTAAACCACTACCCAAAGACTACACATGGACAGAGCCATGGCTCCAGCTGCATATGTAGCAGAGGATAGCCTTGTTGGGCACCAATCGAAGCAGAAGTCCTTAGTCCTGCCAAGGCTGGACCCTGCAGTGTTGGGGAATGACAGGGTGGGGAGGCGGGAGGGGGGTGTTGTAGAGGGGGAACACCCTTATAGAAGAAGAGGAGAGGGATGGGATAGGGGGTTTATGACGAAGAAACTGAGAAAGGGAATAACCTTTGAAATGTAAATAAAAAATTTCTAATAAAAAAATGGTGTAATAAAGAAAAGGCTTTGCAAAACATGCTGTGTGTAATAAAAAAAAGGATGTGACCCTCATGAAAAACAAAGAAAGAAAGAAGCAAAGGTGTTGTCAACGAAGACCAGTATCAGCAAAGCACAAAGATAACCAGCAAAGTGCTGCAAGGCACACCAATGCAAAAGGATTGTCCATTGTCTGTATGGTTATACTTGCTCTCCTTCCACACATTTCATGTCCTTTTAAGTGTCCAGTTCAATAAAACATCACATTCCTTTTCACCAGGAAGCTTCTAGAAAAACACCACATATCTGTTCTCAGCAAAACATCCTCTCATAAGACAGTTTCCCGAAAAACATCACATGACACAACTGAGTGGCCACCCAAACCAGAAATTCCCAGTTCAAGAAAAAAACTTAGGTGCATGGTACTCACATGTAGATTTACATGTATGTAGATTCTGAATCAGTAGTTAACCATGGTTATTTTTGGAGTTTGTATATTCTATTTTTAATGCAAGCAGTCATTTCTTAGTAATGGCTATGGTTCTTTTTCGTTTTACAAATCTTGATATTCCTTGTATTTCTTTGACTGCATTCATTTTTTTTGTCAAGAAATCCCAATAAAATGTTGACTTATTAAAAATTTTGGGCTGGATATCCATTGCTTATTGTTCTTTCTAAGTGAAATTCCTAGAACTTAGGCAATTATTTTGTAACCTAAAAAAGTTAAATATTGTCAACAGCTTAGACTCATGCCAAGAATTTCAGAACAATCCTAAACAACAAGAAAAAAGGGGTTAAAATGTTCTAGTCTATTTCTTGGAAAAGGTTCTGTTGTTTAATGTTCTCTTCTGTGCGTAAACCATAGGAGGTGTGAAGTCATTAAAATAACCTTAGGTGAGATTGCCATCCGTCTTAGTAGGAACCAAAAAGAATGAGTCAGGCTGAAGCTGGCAGAAAGCTATCTCAATGATAAATGTCTCCATAAAGCATTCTGGTATTCTTACAACTTTCTTGTTTCTGTCTCCTTGGACACTTTAATACTCACTGCACGAATGCCTGTCTTATCTTCCAGGGATCACTTCATTTTCCATTTTCTTCAGGTTTCTTGTCCAGTTGTACCGTTGTTTGTTTTGCTTTATTCATTCATATGTTTTTCTCTTCAGTCTGCCCTTAGGTATCAATCTGAAGTTGTAAAGTTTGCCCATGAGCCAATTCATCACCTCACTTGTGGAACTGGTTTGGACGTGTTTATAATACCTTATGATTAGATCCCAGGATGTATAGGGGTCCTCTCTTTATGGTTGTGGTTTCCACCATTTTAGTTATCAACAATGAACCAGAAGAAAGAATTAATTTAAATGCTGTAAATATTTTACATTTTATTTCTTCGTAGCCTGACTCAGTTATACAAGGTACAGCATGGATCCTATGATCCATTTAAACTACATGAAATTGGAATCACTCTGTGTCCAAAATTTTCACCTGGTATGTTTGGAATATTCAATTTGTACTTACTTCCAGCCATTTTCTGTGGGATTGTTTATTTTGTACAGTATCACAGTGCTTCTGTTTAAGAAATGTCTTATTCAATGCAAACATCACTAGAGCACACCAATTGTGACACTAGCACTTTGGACATACCAAGTGGTACAGAAAAGAGCTTCCTTTAAGTAAATGGGCAGAATACTTCAAATTTTTGTGTTGTCTGTCACTGGACTTCCACTAGAGGTCTGGAAACATATTCTTTATGTATAAGGGGAACTACTCTCTACATTTATATGTGCAAATATCCTGCTGTTCATTTAAAATGTTATGATTTTTATAAAAGATTAGTCATAACCACTAACACAAAACACACACACACACACACACACACAAACACACACATACTCAAAACCAATGTCATAGTATTTTAACAAGAATTTTATAGTGCTAAGTAGGAAAGTTTAAATTTAATTTTAACTTTAATGTATATACATGTGAGCTATTGTTCATGTATATTCTATGATACTTTCTTATGCTATACTAAAGTATCTAATTTAAATTTCCATCAGAATCACAAATAAGTGTACCGTAATTTGTCAGCATGCATGCAGTAGTTAATCTTGGAAGCTTACAGTCCACTGTGAACATCTTAATCAAAAAACGCCTCATGAAAGTAGAATAAATATCTTCCACTGGTGATTGAATATAATGGATGTGTAGTTACTCTGGTTGATTTCCTGGTTCAGTATGCTATAACTAACTTTAAATTTGGTTTTCATTCTCTTAGACAAATAAAGATGTTTTTAACCTATGTAGCCTCTTTAATCCTTTAATAAATTTAATCAAATTTGACAATGAAAGCACAGTGACAGCAATGTGGAAATTTCTCTGTCTGATTTATGTCTGTAGAATAGATTTCTATTCTACAGACTGTAGGTTGAGGTTGGCACTTCGCCTTGGGATTTTGCCATTTCTCAGGGTTGCAGTGCTTCTCTCTAATATGTCCACTATTTCACTCACTAAAGTGCTTGTTGAATGTTCTATTTTATATGTTATTCAGATGAATATAATAAATTTAAAAGCCCAATGTTTGTTAATTCAAAAGTTCTGTGGTAAATTTGGAGAGATAGTCAAGAGAGTAGTAACAGTGTGACAGTTACTATAGTGATCACTTATAAAGGGCATTTTGGAAATTGGGAACAGACTAGAGAGAAAAAGTAGACATAGTCTGTATGTTTCCATCAATTATTTTATGGTATTCTGTGAAGGGAATCAAGTACTATAAGGTGGTTATATGTGGTTAACCACACATACTAAGCAAAGCAAATGCTGTGCATAATGGTCGTGTTGAAATATGATGTTTAGAAAATTGGAAATAATATAGAATATCTAGATTAAAAAGTATGTGTGTACTTTCATGTGAGGCATAGGACTGGTGTCACAGTTTGCAGATGATGAAAGACCTCAGTGTTTTCTGAGCAATGACATCTACCTGGAGTTCTCTAATGACCTATTCTCTAGAGCTAGGTCCTAAGGACTGAATGCAGTTAAAACCCGAGAGAGGGAAAATACTTTGGAATCCACATGTGAAAAGATTAAGGTCTGAACAGTACAAACAGCAGGAAGAGCAGACAGAGGTCAATAGAATTCAGAGGTGGGCGGAAAAATTGACTAGTTTCAAATAAATGAAAAACGTATCATTTTCTGGTGTTTTATTTGATAGTTAAGAAATATGGAAAACTATGGTTTTGGTTATGGTAATTGGTTTTAGAAACGAATGTGTGTTGTTGTTGTTGTTGTTTATAAGGGAGCTATGAAGAATTTGAAACATGTGTGAATTGGGATCCTAATACTGAGTAGACTTTTGTTATAATGTGGGTGATTATTTAAACTTTTGAAGAGGTATAGCTTAGTGAGAATACCACATAGTGTGATATTAAAATTGAATATTGCTCCCGTTGGAAAAGCCATGAGACTCAAAGCATAGTAATATCTACTAGATTTGCCTGTATAAACACTTCCTTTGGGAGGTAGAAAGTTTAAGTTCAGGAAAATACTATTGTACTGCTTCATGACAATCATAAAAACCTTTGATTCTTAAAATTTGATTCATACCTGCTGTAAGAGCTGAGTAAATGACACAGAATTAAGATGGAAACTGTGTTGTTTTATAATAGTTTTCCATAGTTTGATCTCTTTGGTTGGTTTCCTTAAATTTAATGTGAGTTCATATGAATTAAGTACTTAAATTTGCCACCTATAGAATTTCAAATTTAACCACTATGAAGAGTTAAGTTCAGGTTGCCTTGTAGCATTAAATTCTTATCTTTTCAAATAATGACAGTTTCTTAGGGTAATATATTTACTTGAGAAGAAAATTAAGTTACAAAGTTTGACAATTTTCTAAGGTTTTCATGTTAACATTGAATTTTAAACATTTAAAGAGCAAAATTACTCATTCTGCAAACATATACTTTAATTGAATTTTAACCATTTGTGATATTTACACACTAAATTATGAGATAATTTTAATACATGATAATCACAAATTATAGATTTACTTATTTGTAGATTTCCATGCGTACATCCTCTTGTGTGCAAAATGTTCATAGCCATGCGTATTTATGTGTTTGGAAGCCAGACCCCAACCTTGGGTATTGCACTTTGGAAACTAGCTATCTACCTTGGATTTTGGAGAAATAGAATTCAAGTATAGAGACACTGTACCTTGGAAAATCATGATAACTGCCAAGGAAGCAAGGAAGGACCCAGTGGTTACTGTTAGTAGCAGTAGATTGCATACAGACGGCATCTGAGTGCATTAGTAATGAACCTGTGATCAGGGCTGTTAAGAGTATGATCATAAAGTTAGTGTCTGTGTTTGTTTTAAGTCTTGAATGACTTTGGAGTTTCTAGAAATACCAGATTTGTAATGAATACTTCATTCATTACTAACTTCACAATTGCTTCTCAAGTGTCTGTTGGTCAACTGCATATTTTATGTAGAGACTAAGTTAATGAACCATGGCTGTCTTACTTTCTTGAAGTTTATATTCCTATAGGCAAGATATTTTATAATTTTGCACTACCTTTATAGAAAAATATTGTTAACTAGTCCAAGTTTGCCTTTGATATTGGTAGTCTGTATGCAGCAAAAAAATGTTCTTTTTATTTCATTTTAAATGGCATCATTCAATTTTTGTTTTTGGCTACTGATATAGTGGATTTTACAATATTTCTAGAAGTGCCTTTGTATTTACTTTTTGAGAAGTGAAAGTCAAAGAGGTAAAAAGATTTTACAATGTCTGTGCCATCTATTATTACTAGAAGTCTCCTACCTTCTCTTCTTCCCACCCCAGTTCTTTGTTTGAGGTAGTGAGGTTTCAATCCTGATGTCCACAATAGTTTTTCTGTTCTGCCCTTTGTAACAACCATGGCAGAATCCACATGTTTTTGTTGTTGTTGTTCTTACTAATCACATTTATAAGCATTGCATTCTATAATATACAACCGGTATTAAATTTCCTGATTAAGTCTTTGATATCCATCATCACACCTACAGACACCAAAAGAACTGAAATGTTATTACAAATTCGGGAAAACAGACTAATTGCTTTGGATGCTGGCTTCTTCAGAGTCTAAAAATTGTTAGAACAATTATTCCACCACAGTGAGGTGTTTGCAGAATTACATAATGCATTATATGCTCACAACATTGTGAGTCATGGTGACTTTCAAAGGAATATGCACATTAACAAACCCTTTACGTATGTCATGAGTTATGAGTCATAGGACTGAATTGATGTAACACACATAGCCTCAGGTACTAGAGTGATTCTTCTGAAAGATTATTTATATTGTTATATAACACCGTTGAGAAAGACTTCTACATTATGTTGTCTTTTTCATTGAGAAAACACTGTTTAAGCTAACATTTTTCCATTTTATGTTAATTATTTTTTATTTGAATACTTATTAAGTGATTAAAATGATATATATATAGTTATATATAACTATGTATATATAACTGTATATATAGTTAATTTATATTAACTACAACCTAAACTCACTCCCCTCTGTTCAATGTTTTACAGTAGTATATACTAAGTATTACATTCATACCAAATCACTGCCATGGTTTCAAAGTTATCTGTCTTCTCAGTTGTTTTAATATATTAGATTTTGGTATAATTTACCCTGACCTCAGAACCTGACACAGATATATACAATATTTATCCAAGTACCCACATAAATTCAATATTTGTTAAAATTTTAAGTTATTTATATCCCATTAAAATTCACTATTATGAAAGGATCATAATGTTAAAAATACTGCAGGTGGTTTTCAAGCCTTTCCTGTTACCAAGGAAACAAAATGCAAATATTGGTAAATCTCTTTCTTGTTTTCTTCATGTCTCACCAGTTAAAGAAATTCCGGGGAATGAGATAGAATGAGAAAGAACGAAGAATAAAACAACTCCTGCCTTGTCATGGCAACAGTAAATTTTAATTTCGTCAACAAAAGGAGCAACATTCAAAGTGAAAATCTGCCTTACAATATTTCCTTGTGATAAATTAAAGGAAATTGCATACTATAGCAATCTTCTCAACAGCACTATTTATTTACTATTTTATTTTAATTTATAGTTTGTTTTCATCTAAATTCCCTATATAAAGACATATGTGAAACTAAAACTCCTGAAAGTTTAGAAATGTTTGATCCACAAAAATTATCGACTTGATCTATTTAGGAAAAAAATACTGCAATTTCTCTAATATGAAAGGATTTGGGGAAACAAGAAATAAATATACTACAAAGTAGTTTGGTTTTGAATCCAGGCAAAAATATTTACAGTTAGATTAAAACAATAAGAAAGCTAAGCTAGGATCACCCTGACTTTATTTTTCTCCATCTTTCATAATAACTAGCATTTATTACTTGGGTGTATTCCAATGATTTGTTTATAAAATGATCATAATTCTTGCTGTTGAGGTTTCGAGAATAAAATAATAAATAATGTTATTAGATATTAAATTGTCATGCAACGAAGAATCTAATTTTAACGTGATATGCTGTAAATAAAATATAAGCATTATGCAAGTACTAAAGCTATAGGTTAGAGCAAACATGTGAGTTTTAAACTGATCCTGATTCTTTTCGTTTTCCCATCTCATACTTTTATTTATAAATTAGTTCTACAAGCAAATTACTAAGCACAGAAAAAAAGTTCAAGGCTTTCATCCTTTACACTAGAAAAATAAATTATTTTGCTAGCTACTCAGATATGCCTCCTGCCTTCAGAGATTAAGGTACTACACATGCATATTTTCAATTTATTTTTAATCTTTACACAGAAAAACTGACACTATTTACATAGAATGCAAATAGTATCTTAAGAAGCTAAATTAGAGTAACCGTACTTGTAGGAAATGAACTTCATACAATACAAAATTCTTAAGAATTATATAGTTTGTGTAATTATATTATGGCAAGCCCATGATGATACACAGTATAAACCATGAGGTATTTACAATTGGGTAAACAATTACACAAAGGGAACAATTTTCTAAATTTTATTTTAAAATTTTCTGTGTGTGAATATTTCACCTGCAATTATGTTTATGAACACACTATGGGCTAGCCGTGCCCATGGAGGCCAGGAGAGGGCACTGGGCCTCTCAAAACTGGTATTACATGTGGTTGTGGGCTGCATGTGAGAGCTGGGAACCAAACTCAGATGCTCTGCAAAAACACCATTGTTCTTAATGTTGAGCCATCTTTCCATCTCCAATGAAGAACAACTTTACATTGGTCTTTTTTTTTCTTGGGTAACATGCAAGAGCTGTCTATATTTAGCAATTTATTCTTCACCATCCTTCTGACTTTGCTTTCCCATCTTCTCCTATGTTGACTCCATCTTCACTTTCTGGTGCTTCTTCCACCTCCTCTTCATCTTTGCTAGAGGAAGCCAAGGAGACTTCAAAGTCCATGCCTAAACATGCATCGTTTTTAAACTTTCTGTTAAGTGTTGTGTTTCTCTCATGATCAGTCTCATCCCAAGTCATCCCCATTGTTGATGTTCCCATTGCAGAAGATGTGAAATACTGCAACTTCTGGGGTCACATCCTTGGGCTCATCATCAAAGGCAATATTGTCTGGTATAAATCTCAGGTCTATGAAAGAATAACTGCTTTCAAATTCTAGGCCATCAGAATCTTCATAAATCATACTCCACTACTGCATAACAGCATTTCAATAGTTTGAACTGGTAGACTCTTAGCTTCTCTCTAGAAGCCCAGCCCCTTTCAGGGGCATCCTCAGGAAAACTCAGTAACTCAAGTGGTCCTTGAACTTGCTTTTCCTTCATTCTCTCTTTTCCAAACTCCAAGGGATGTATCTTCATGGAAATTACAACTCTTCCTTTGGGCTTAAATGAGTTGACCAGACTCAGCAAATCTTTTGCCTTTAATCTATCCCAGTCCTTGTTGCAAACTGCTGGTTGGTGTTTAATCTTATCATTTCCCTTACCCCTTGCAAGATCAGGACCACTAATAACTTTCATCCTCCCACTCCTCACTATCTTCCTCTTCTCTTTCATCCTCATCTTCATTTTCATCATCATCAGCTAAGGTTCTACCATCACTTGTGATTTCACCTTCAGATTCCTCATCACTTCCTAGTTCACTAGCACTGTCTGAATCTTCCTCCAGCGCATCTTCATCAAACATTCTACCATCATTGTCTTTTGCCATTAGGACTGGAACCACTGATTGCTTTTCTGTTTTTGCCTTACAACAACTCATTGTTGAAGATTTCACCATTTCAGAGGTCCTGGAATCTTTGGTCCTTAGTTTTCCTTTGGACAAAGCTGGTAGAAATTATTTCACTATCCTTCTTGGGACTTACTTCTGAATCTATGTTCTAAGATTTATGTGCCTTTTTCATTTTCTGAATTCTTTAAGAATTACTCAAGTCATTTTTATTTATAGAATCCTTTTGGTCGGTTTTCTTGGTTTCTTTCTTTTTTTTCTTCAATCAGCATTTTTTACTTTGCTCCTTTTTTCATCTGCTTTTATTTCTGCTTCACTCTCTTTTGATCCAGTACTATGCTTTCTTCATCAGAGAGATCAGAATCCGAGTCTGAAAGGTCACAGAAACATTTCAAGTCCTCTGTAGTGCTGTGGCTGATAGGACACCTTCTTTTATCAACAACATAGTTCGATTTAAATTTTTTTTGTAATGAAAATGACTCGAAACCTCTTCTCAATTTTCAGCACTTTTCTGGCATTTCCCAAAATCTGGGATCCTTTGAAACCCACCTGAGTCATCTATTATTCCTTGTTTGGAGGACATTTTTAATGAAGAAATATCCAGAGAAACCAAACAAAATCCCAAGGAGATCTCAAAGGACAACCACACAGTTTCCATACTGTTTTCTGTTCCCAGTTCTGAGTTCACATGGAGCACATTTCCCCTGACCTGATTCTTATTCCTAAACTTTTAACTGCCTCCATTGATGGAGGTGATGAAAACCATTAGCCTTTAGCATCTGAGGAATATATTCATTCTTCTTCGACTTTTAATTCCCCTTTCCTTTTTTATTGGTTATTTTATTTATTTACATTTCAAATGTTGTTCCCCTTCCAGGTTTCCCCTCCACAAACACTCCACCCCCTCCCCTTCCACCATTAAAAAGAAAAAGGGGAATCAATCTTGCTTAGAGTTAACTAGAGATGACCTTTGAGTTTAAATTGCTTTCCGCAGACTCATTGACTCCTTTTCTGTATGAATTTTTTTCTTTACTTAGTTTTTCCAGTTCTACTAAATGTCCCCTAGCAAGGTTTTTGATCCTAACTAGTGTCATCTAAATTTTAAAACCTTGAGATGACAAGAGGGCAGGGATAAATGTGGAAAAGGCAAAGGAACAGACCTCACATGTTTTAATTTAACTCTTGTCTTGCTGACCATAAAATAGTTTCTAGCCAATCAGAAGAAGCCACATTAAAAACAATTTTCACTGTAAAACCCACATGACTTATTTTAGCCATCATGCCATTGCTTTTTGTGTTTATTTTTCAGATTTTGAAAATGACTGCAGTTTGTTTATAAGCTGCAACATTTTAGGACCATTTTGCTAATAAATGTGCAAAGAAACTGAAGGCAGACTCATAGCTCCAACTTTCATACTGAATATCAAATAAGCAATAAAGGTAGTTGTCAGCTGATAAAGAATAAGCACACACTTAAAGAAAAACATATGTATTAAATGTGAACAGTTCTAAAATGCTCAAATTAAATTATAAACATCATTTTATTTCAAATGATTTTCTGTCTCCTCCCTTTCTCCAGTAGAATCATCTTAGCAAATTCAACATGAGTTTTCAAGGCTAATGTCCTATGTTTTATGATTATGCCATTTGCAAGTTATTTATTCTTTCTCTATTTAGAACCATATTTTATGGAACTGCAGAGATGACTAAGTGGCTAAGAACACTTGTTAATCTTTCAAAGGACCTGAATCCATTTCCTGTTACCCATTTTTTTTTATTTTTATTAACTTGAGTATTTCTTATTTATATTTTTATTGTTATTCCACTTCCCAGATTCCAGGCCAACATCCCCCTAACTCCTCCCCCCTCCATTCTATATGGGTGTTCCCCTCCCCATCCTCCCTCCATCAATGTCCTACCCTCAACCATCATGTTCACTGGGGGTTCAGTCTTGGCAGGACCAAGGGCTTCCCTTTCCACAGGTGCTCTTACTAGGCTATTCATTGCTACATATGCAGTTGGAGTCCAGGGTCAGTCCATGTATAGTCTTTGGGTAGTGGCTTAGTCCATAGAAGCTCTGGTTGGTTGGCATTGTTGTTCATATGGGGTCTCAAGCCCCTTCAAGCTCTTTCAGTCCTTTCTAAGATTCCTTTAACAGGAGTCCTGTTCTCAGTTCAGTGTTTTGCTGATGGCATTCGCCTATGTATTTGCTGTATTCTAGCTGTGTCTCTCAGGAGAGATATACATCCAGTCCTGTAGGCCTGCACTTCTTTGCTTCATCCATCTTATCTAGTTTGGTGGCTGAATATGTATGGGCCACATGTGGGGCAGGCTCTGGATGGGTGTTCCTTCTGCCTCTGTTCTAGACTTTGCCTCCCTATTCCCTCCCAAGGATATTCTTGTTCCCCTTTTAAAGAAGGAGTGAAACATTCGCATTTTGGTCATCCTTCTTGAGTTTCATGTGTTCTGTGCATCTAGGGTAATTCAAGCATTTGGGCTAATAGCCACTTATCAATGAGTGCATACCATGTAGTTTTTCTGTGGTTGTGTTACCTCACTCAGGATGATACTTTCCAGTTCCCTCCATTTGACTATGAATTTCATAAAGCCATTGTTTTTGATAGCTGAGTAATATTCCATTGTGTAGATGTACCACTTTTTCTGTATCCATTCCTCTGTTGAAGGGAATCTGGGTTCTTTCTAGCTACTGGCTATTATAAATAAGACTGATATGAATATAGTGGAGCATGTGTTGGGGCATCTTTTGGGTATATGCCCAAGAGAAGTATAGCTGGGTCCTCAGGTAGTTCAATGTCTAATTTTCTGAGGAACCTCCAGACTGATTTTCCAGAATAGTTGTACCAGTCTGCAATCCCACCAACAATGGAGGAGAGTTTTTCTCTTTCTTCACATCCTCGCCAGCATTTGCTATCACCTGAGCTTTTGATCTGAGCCATTCTCACTGGTGTGAGGTAAAATCTCAGGGTTATTTTGATTTGCATTTCCCTTATGACTAAAGATGTTGAACATTTCTTTAGGTGTATCTCAGCGATCCAGCATTCCTCAGCTGAGAATTCTTTGTTTAGCTCTGAACCCCATTTTTTAATATGGTTATTTTCTCCCTGCAGTCTAACTTCTTGAGTCCTTTGTATATTTTGGATATAAGCCCTCTATCAGTTTTAGGATTGGTAAACATATTTTCCCAATCTGTTGGTTGCTGTTTTGTCTTAACGACAGTGTCCTTTGCATATTTATGAGATCCCATTTGTTGATTCTTGTTCTTAGAGCATAAGCCATTGGTGTTTTGTTCACAAAATTTTCTCCAGTGCCCATGTGTTCGAGAAGTTTCCCCACTTTTTCTTCTATTAGTTTGAGTGTATCTGGTTTGATGTGGAGGTCCTTGACCCACTTGGACTTAAGCTTTGTACTGGGTGATAAGTATGGATCTATCTGCATTCTTCTATGTGCTGACCTCCAGTTGAACCAGCACCATTTGCTGAAAATGCTACCTTTTGTCCATTGGATGGTTTGGGCTCCTTTGTCAAAAATCAAGTGACTATAGGTGTGTGGGTTCATTTCTGGGTCTTCAATTCTATTCCACTGCTCTATCTGACTATTATGAAGGGTGTCATTTCCCTAATTTCTTTCTCGGCTTGTTTCTCTTTTGTGTAGAGGAAGGCTCCTGATTTGAGTTAATTTTATACCCAGCCACTTTGCTGAAGGTGTTTATCAGGTTTAGTAGTTCTCCAGTGGAACTTTTCGGGTCACTTAAATATACTATCATATCTCCAAATAGTGATATTTTGACCAATACCATGCAGTTTTTATCACTATTGTTCTGTAATACTGCTTGAGTTCAGGGATAGGGATTCCCCTAGAAGTCCTTTTACTGTTGAGGATCGTTTTAGCTATCCTGGGTTTCTTGTTATTCCAGATGAATTTGGAAATTGTTTTATCTAACTCTCTGAAGAATTGGATTGGTATTTTGATGGGGATTGCATTGAATCTGTAGATCGCTTTGGGGAAAATAGCCATTTTTACTATATTAATCCTGCCCTCCATAAGCATGGGAGATCTTTCCATCTTCTGAGATCTTCTTCAATTTCTTTCCTCAGAGGCTTGAAGTTCTTATCATACAGCTATTTCACTTGCTTGGTTAAAGTCACACCGAGGTATTTATATTATTTGGGACTATTATGAAGAGTGTCATTTTCCTAATTTCTTTCTCGGCTTGTTTCTCTCTTTTGTAGAGGAAGGCTACTGAGTTGAGTTAATTTTATACCCAGCCACTTTGCTGGATGTGTTATCAGGTTTAATAGTTCTCTGTTATAACTTTTGGGATCACTTAAATATAGTATCATATCATCTGCAAATAGTGATATTTTGACTTCTTCTTTTCCAATCTGTATCCCTTTGATCTCCTTTTGTTGTCTGATTGCTCTGGCTAGAACTTCAAGAACTATATTGAATAAGTAGGGGGAGAATGGGCAGCCTTGTCTAGTTCCTGATTTTAGTGGGATTGCTTCAAGTTTCTCTCCATTTAGTTTAATCTTACCTACTGGTTTGCTGTATATGGCTTTTACTATGTTTAGGTATGGGCCTTGGATTCCTATTATTTCCAGGACTTTTATCATGAAGGAGTGTTGAATTTTGTCAAATGCTTTCTCAGCATCTAATGAAATGATCATGTGGTTTTTATCTTTCAGTTTGTTGATATAATGGATTACATTGATGGTTTTCCGTATTTTAAACCATCCCTGCATGCCTGGGATGAAGCCTACTTGATCATGGTTGATGATTGTTTTGATGTGCTCTTGGATTCGGTTTGCCAGAATTTTTTGAGTATTTTCCCATTTCTGATGGCTAACAGCCACTAGTCCTTCTAACTCAAGGGATCTGGTACTCTATTCTGGCCTCTTTGGGAACCTTCACACATTATTATTCACACACAAGCACATCCATTTATATGCCTTGAACTCTCTCTGTAGGCAATGTTGGTCTTGAACTCATGGAGATTTGCCTACCTCTGCCTATTAGATACTAGGATTAATGGCATGTGCCACCACCCCTGTTCCTTATTAGAAAAGACATTTATGATTTAAAGATGAAAGTTATGTGTGAGGTACATATGTGTAAATGTTCAAGTCCTTAAACATATATGGGGAGGTCAGATGTTGATGTCAGATGCCTTTCTCAATAGCTCTTCACCTTTGTCTTTAAGAGAAAACCTCCTGTTGAACTTGGATATCAATTCAGGTGGACTGGCTGGCAAACAGGTCACAGATATCCTCCTGCCTCTGCTTCCTCAGTGTGAAGATTATGGACAATAATCACTATGCCTGAGTGTTTAAATAGATAGTGAGGATCTGTACATGCATAGGAAGTCCTTACTTAACTGAACAATCTCTCCAACCTCTGGTGGTATTTTGGAGAATCCTGTTATCAAGTCCACCATGAACTGATGGCTTTCTGAGCCTGGTGCAAAAATGCAGAAGTCCTTTTCTCAATGTACTTCCTTGACTTGTCTGACTTTGTTTGAAGAGAAGATCTGAACAAACCTGGCTGGCCTTGTCTGTGTAGCAATTCCAACCTTTTGGCATTAGCCGACTTACAAAAACCAAATACCCCAAAAATATGAAGCATGGAGAAGTGTAATATTAAACATGGTTTGACATTAAAATATATGAGGTGATGAGACCTTTGTACATTTTATTGACCATAATTTACCATATACATGTAGGCACACATGTACAGAGGCATAGGACATACACACATACACATGTGTACACACATTATGCATTTGCACACACACACACACACTGTTTATGTATCAAACACTGTGGTTCATAGTGATGATTAAGCATTCTCACCAAGAAAAATTAAGTGAATTGGAAAATGATTAACAGAGATTTGGTAGATTTTCTACTAATCTTTTGAACATTCCATTTCTGTTCTCTAGTTTATCATTCTCTGAACTTTAAATCTTTCCCTGTAGATTTTTTCCTAGGCTTCCTAGTTAATCTCTTACTACAAGAAAACATAAATGGTTTTACTTATTTTCTAGTCTTTAATCCCTCTTGCTGCAATGTGAAGATCAAGAATGGATATTGTCATTGATAGGAGATTACTAATATCAAAATTCTTTCACTTCTGTAGACTCTCCTTCATTAGTTGTACAATAAGACCTGTAAGTCAGTTACTTTCTAAAACTCTTACTCAGTGAAGTGGCAGAATTGTCTGACTCCCTGCAAATTATTTTTTCACTTTAATATATTCTATTATGCCAAACCACTGCCCTCAGTCATCAATGAAATTAGACTCATTTTTTTTGAATGACATTTATAATTCCTATACTAATGGGAAGGAGCCTTCTTGTCATTTACCTTCTTTGTACACTTGCAAGATGCAACAGTGTTTCATATTTACAAACATAGTGACTTGAAGCATATTGTAAATGTGAACTAAAATTTCTATTACAGATGCACAAATTTCCTAAATCAGACTTACATAATGGCTCTACATAGAGTTCAAATGGTTTGATTGAAGCTAAAGGTATGTAGGTGTAGCGCAAAATTATTACTACCTATAGTCTATTTGCTGATGTAGTGAAAACCTTTCAAGGGAAGTCAGTTGGTGGTTGTAATGCTTAGCTACAATGTTACAGAGGTTTCACCCACTTAGCTTAGGAAGTAGCATAGGGAGCAGATAATGACAGGAAAATGGACAACAAAATCAGATTTTACTTTCCTTGGAGTTTTGAATCATGAAAATCAAATATTTTGATAACATAGTACTTAAACATGAAGTGATAGTATTTAAGATCATAATATTTTTTCTTTGTAAGAACACAATGTTGTACTGGTGAAAGGGCTCAGTGAAGGTATTTTCTCCACAAGTTTGAGATCATTATTTTAAAACCTGAAAACTATGATGGAGAGAGATATCTGATCTTAAAAGTCATCCTTTGACCACTTGGGCACTCTCATAGTTCCCCATTCTCTTAGTTGTGTGTGCACATACATGCATACATCTACACATAAAACACTAATAATAAATTTAATGTAAGTTAAAAAGGAACAAAATATGTAGTGCATTGAAAAGCAAGGCAGTTAGTAATAACAGAGCAATTAGCAAAACTATATCAACAACAATAAATACTAGCATATATGTATTCCATTTTCATCTCCGTGCTTCATCTTTATATTTGATTTTAGAATTCACTACAATGTCTTTTAGGTTAGTTATTTGAATGTGATATTCTTATTCATGTTTCTTTATTATTTAAAATGACAGTGTCTTCATGAATTGTTTCAATCTTTTACTTCTTAATTTTTTCAGTGTAAATCAGCTATTGAAACTCATTCAGCAACAGTCTTGAAGAAAGATTTGCTTTAAAGTAAATTTCAGAGACTCTTCTACCTCCTTTTTGTGCAATTTTTTTCTATCCTTGAAAAAAGAAACACAAATTCAATACTGTAGTGGCTTTAGGCAAAGCATCAGTTTAATTCCTATCATTTTAGAAAACAATTGTATCTTAATTGGAGATTATTGATTACTTATATACAGCACTAACAGAGAAAGCAAATAAAATAATTGTTTTTGTTTCTGTGTCCTGCAGCTCCTGCAGATGCAATTTCCTACCGTGCTTTGAATGTAGAAGAAGCTTTTCTGTTTCACTGAGATTTGCATGAATTAACACAGTAGATAAATATTTTAAATATTTCTGATGAAGAGTACAGAAGAGTTAGCAAGAAATGAGAACAGTCTTATTAGTTATGCTTCTATCATTGATTCTGTTCTTTATATAATATAATACAATATAATGGATAGCAGTGTACTGGCTGGTTTTGTGTGTCAACTTGACACAAGCTGGAGTTATCACAGAGAAAGGAACCTCTGTTGAGCAAATGCCTCTATGAGATCCAGCTTAAGGCATTTTCTCAATTAGTGATCAAGGTTGGGAGGGCCCACTGTGGGTGGTGCCATCCCTGGGCTGGTGGTCCTGGGTTCAAACTGAACAATCCAGGAGAAGCAAGGCAGGGGAAGCAAGAGAGTAAGAAGCCTCCCTTCATGGCCTCTGCATCAGCTCTTGTTTCCAAGTTCCTGCTCTGTGTGAATTCCAGTGCTGACTTCCTTTGGTGACAAACAACAAAGGAGAAGTATAAACTGAATAAATCCTTTTCTCTTCAACTTGCTCCTTGTTCATGATGTTTGTGCAGGAATAGAAACCCTGACTAAGAAAAACAGTTATTACTTTCAAAGGATATCATCTATTTTAAGGAGCTTTTAAATATATAAACTTATGCATTGAGCTCTTTTTTTTAACTGTGTCCGAAAGTATAACAATGTGTAAACTCTCAGTTAATTTGCCATTAATAATTAATCTCATTTTCCTTGATCCTTAACCTGGAAGGTGATATGTTGCAATGTAACATGATAACCAATAACTCTCACAGAAAATATGTTTCAAATGAAGTCAATTTGTAACTGAAGAAAAGATCTCTCTTTGCTTCTCTTGTTCTCCTTTGGTTTGCCAGTGTGTCTCTCTTTCAGGCTCCATGTTATCTAAGTGTCTACACACACACACACACATATATATGTGTGTGTGTGTGTGTGTGTGTAATGTGCATTTGATTCACTGAAATAAGAATGAGATGAAGCTACAATGATAGTTTATTATTTGGGGGCAATGAGTATATTTGTGTCATGTTATCTTACCATACAATTTCTATAGCATTTTCTTTTGAAGAATTTTACAGTTCTTTCTGTTTCAAAAGAAAATCATGCAGACATCCTGAGGCTGCAGGGCAGACTGCCATCTCTGCACACCTAAGCCCACATCCCTGGTCCAGGGGGAAACTGCAGAGTGCCTCTGGATACAGGGATGTAGGAACAGACAGCCGCAGGTACCCTCGGTTCTGGTCTGTTCCCAGGACCCAACTGCACCTGCCAAAAAGCTTCCTGAACCCTAATACCGTGGGGGAGAGCTGGACCCTCAGAAATGTGGATACTCCTGAGAAGTCAGAGGAGAATACCCTCTGCCCACAGTCCAGACCCAAGAGTGCCAACTGTGCCCATGGGGTGCAAGGATCTACACAAGCAATCAGGGTCACGAGCCTTTGATTCCTGCTCCTGCCTAGAGCTGGAAGACAGTCTCTAGGAGCACCGCCACAGCTGAGAGCAGAGGTAACACCCACTTTTCTGCTACCAAGTGGCCTGCCTGGTATATTCAGGATACACCCAGGCAGAAGTCCTCTGGGTCAGGGCACTTCCTGTTTCTGGCTCTGTCTGGAAGTGAACTGATACTATCCCATAGTTCCCTGCACCCGAATCCCATGGGGAAAAGAGCGGACCACCCAGGAGTGCAGAAATCCTGAGGCCTCAGGACAGACTGCCATCTCTGCACACCTCAGCCCACATCCCTGGTCCAACGGGAAACTGCACAGTGCCTCTGGACACAGGGATCTAGGTATAGACAGCTGCAGGTCTCTGTGGTTCTGGTCTGCGCCCAGGACTGAACTAAACTGATCAAACAGCTCCCTGCAACCAAATCCCAAGGGGGAGAGAGCTGTACCCTCAGAAGTGTGGATACTCCTGAGAAGTCAGAGGAGAATACCCTCTTCCCACAGTCCAGACCCAAGAAGGAATTGCATAGTGCCAACTGTACCCATGGGGTGCAAGGACCTACATGAGCAACAGGGGCAGGACCCTTTGATTCCTGCCCCCACCTGGAGCTGGAAGACAGTCTCCAGGAGCTCCAACACACCTGAAATCAGAGAATCTGTTCTCAGGAAAGGCTGAAAGAAAACAGGAAAACAGTTCTAAAGATTTGACAGAGAGGACTACAGCAGGGTCAAGTCATTCTCAGAAACAGCAAGACAAGCAAACACCAGAGACAACCCAATGACTAGAGGCAAGCACAGGAACCTAAGTAAGAGAAACCAAGACTACTTGGCATGATCAGAGCCCAGTACTCTCACAAAAGAAAGTACCGGATATCCAAATGCACCAGAAAAGCAAGATTTAGATTTAAAACCACGTTTTTTGATAATGGTGGAGGACTTTAAGAAAGACATAAAGAACACTCTTTGAGAAATAGAGGAAAACACAAGTAAGCAAGGAGAAGCCCTAAGAGATGAAACACAAAAATCCCTGAAAGAATTACAGGAAAACACAACCAAACAGGTGAATGAATTGAAAATGGAAATAGAAACAATAAAGAAAGCACAAAAGGACAACCCTGAATATAGAAATTCAAAGGAAGAGACAAGGAGCTGTAGATACAAGCATGACTAACAGAATACAAGAGATAGAAGAGAGAATTGAGGGGCAGAAGATAAAAAAGAAAACATCAACACAACTGTCAAAGATAATGTAAAACGTAAAAATCTCCTAGCCCAAAACATCCAGGAAATCCATGACACAATGAGAAGATCAAACCTCAGGATAATAGGTATAGAAGAAAGTGAAGACTCCCAACTTAAAGGGCCAATAAATATATTCAACAAAATTATAGAAGAAAACTTCCCTACACTAAAGAAAGAGATGCCCATAAACATACAAGAAGGCTATAGAACTTCAAATAGATTGGACCAGAAGAGAAATTCCTCTGGTCACATGATAGATAAAACACCAAATTCACAAAACAAAGAAAGAATGTTAAAAGCAGTAAGGGAAAAAGGTCAAGTGACATATAAAGGCAGACCTATAAGAATTATACCAGACTTCTCACCAGAGACTGAAAGCCAGAAGATTCTGGACAGATGTCAGACAGACCCTAATAGAACACAAATGCCAGCCCAGGTTACTATATCCAGCAAAACTCTCAATTAACATAGATGGAGAAACCAAGATATTCCATGACAAAACCAAATTTACATAATATCTTTCTTCAAATCCAGCCCTACAAAGGATAATAGATGCAAAACTCCAACACAAGGAGAGAAACTACACCATACAGAAAGCAAGAATATAATTTCCTTGTAATGAAACCAAAAGAGAGATAAACACATAATTCTACCTCTAACAATGAAAATAACAGGAAGCAAAATCACTATTCCTTAATATCTTTCAACATCAACGGACTCAATTCCCCAATAAAAAAGACATAGAGTAACAGAATGAATATGTAAAGAGGACCCAGAGTTTTGCTGCATGCAGGAAATACACCTCAGAGACAAAGACAGCTACTACCTCAGAGTAAATGGCTGGAAAATAATTTTCCAAGCAAATGGTCCAAAGAAACAAGCTGGAGTTTCCATTCTAATATCAAAACAACAACAACAAAAAAAATGACTTTCAACTGAAAGTCATTAAAAAAGATAAGGAAGGACACTTCATGTGCATCAAAGGAAAAATCCACCAAGATGAACTCTCAATCTTAAATATCTATGCTCCAAATGCAAGAGCACCTACATTCATAAAAGAAACCTTACTAAAGCTCAAAGCACACATTGCACCTCGCACGATAATAGTAGATTTCAACACCTCTCTCTCATCAACGGACAGATCATGAAAACAGAAATTAAACACTGATGTACAGAAACTAACAGAAGTTATGAACCAAATGGATTTAACAGATATTTATACAACATTTCATCCTAAAACAAAAGGATATAACTTCTTCTCAGCACCTCATGGAACCTTTTCCAAAATTGACCATGTAATTATTCATAAAACAGGCCTCAACATATACAGGAAGATAGAAATAATCCCATGCATCTTATCCCATGTACCAAGACTGGTCTTCAATAACAACAATAATGACAGAAAGCCCACATATACATGGAAGTTGAACAATGCTTTACTCAATGCCAATTACGTCAAGGAAGAAATAAAGAAAGAAATTAAACACCTCTTAGAATTTTGTGAAAATGAAGATGCAACATTTCCAAACTTATGGGACACAATTAAAGCAGTGCTAAGAGGAAAACTCATAGCTCTGAGTGCCTCCAAAAAGAAACTGGAGAGAATATACACTAACAGTCTGACAGCACACCTGAAAGCTCTAGAACAAAAAGAAACAAATACACCCAAGAGGAGAGGAAGGCAGGAAATAATCAAACTCAGGGCTGAAATCAACCAAGTAGAAACAAAAAGGACCATACAAAGAATCAACAGAACCAAAAGCTGGTTCTTTGACAAAGTCAACAAGACAGATAAACCCTTAGCCAGACTAACCAGATGTCACAGAGAGTGTATCCAAATTAGCAAAATCAGAAATAAAAAGGGAGACATAACAACAGAATTGGAAGAAATTACAAAAAACATCAGATCCTACTACAAAGCCTATATTCAACAAAACCAGAAAATCTGGAGGAAATGGACAATTTTCTGCACAGATGCCAGGTACCAAAGTTAAATCAGGAACAAATTAACCATCTAAACAACCCCATAACTCTTAAAGCAATAGAAGCAGTTATTAAAAGTCTCCCAACCAAAAAGAGTCCAGGTCCAGATGGGTTCAACGCAGAATTCAATCAGATCTTGATAGAAGACCTCATACCAATACTGTCCAAACTATTCCACAAAATTGAAACAGATGAGCACTACCAAATTCCTTCTATGAAGTTACAATTACTCTTATACCAAAACCACACAAAGACCCAACAACGACTATTCCCTTATGAATATTGACCCAAAAATACTAAAGAAAATTTTTGCAAACTGAATCTAAGAACACATCAAAACAAACATCTATCATGATCAAGTAGGCTTCATCCAAGGGATGCAGGGGTCATTTAATATATGAAAATCCATCAATGTAATCCACTATATAAACAAACTGAAAGATAAAAACCACATGGTCATTTCATTAGACACTGAGAAAGTATTTGACAAAATTCAACACCATTTCATGATAAAAGTCCTGGAAAGAATAGGAATTCAAGGCCCGTACCTAAACATAGTAAAAGCCATATATAGCAAACCAGTCGCTAACATTAAACTAAATAGAGAAAAACTTGAAGCAATCCCACTAAAATCATGGACTAGACAAGGCTGCCCACTTTCTCCCTACTTATTCAATAGAGTACTCGAAGTCCTAGCCAGAGCAATCAGACAGTGAAAGGAGGTCAAAGAGATACGAATTGGAAGGGAAGAAGTCAAAATATCACTTTTGGCAGATGATATGATAGTGTACATAAGTGACCCCAAAAGTTCCACCAGAGAACTATTTAACCTGATAAACAACTTCAGCACAGTGTCAGGGTATAAAATTAGCTCAAGCAAATCAGTAGCCTTCCTTTACTCAAAGATATACAGCCTGAGAAAGAAATTAAGGAAATGACACCCTTAACAATAGTCCCAAATAATATAAAATATCTTGGTGTGACTTTAACCAAGCAAGCGAAAGATCTGTATGACAAGAACTTCAAGTCTCTGAAGAAAGAAATTGATGAAGATCTCGGAAGATGGAAAGATCTCCCATGCTCATGGATTGGCAGGATTAATATAGTAAAGATGGCCATTTTGCCAAAAGCAATCTACAGATTCAATGCAATCCCCATCAAAATTCCTAATCAACTTTTTATAGAAATAGAAAGAGCAATTTGCAAATTCATTTGGAATAACAAAAAACCCAGGATAGCGAAAACCATATTTATCAATAAAAGAACTTCTGGGGAAATCACCATCCCTGATTTCAAGCACTATTACAGAGCAATAGTCATAAACACTGCATGGTATTGGTACAGAGAAAGGCAGATAGATCAGTGGAACAGCATTGAAGACCCAGAAATGAACCTACATGCCTATAGTCACTAGATCTTTGACAAAGGAGCTAAAATCATCCAATGGAAGAAAGATAGCATTTTCAACAAATGGTGCTGGTTCAACTGGAGGTCAGCATGTAGAAGAATACAAAGCAATCCATTCTTGTCACCATGTATAAGCTTAAGTCCAAGTGGATCAAGGACCTCCATATCAAACCAAATACACTCAAACTAATAGAAGAAAAAATGGGGAAGAGTCTCGAACACATGGGCATTGGAGAAAATTTCCAGAACAAAACACCAATGGCTCATGCTCTAAGATCAAGAATCAACAAATTGGACCTCATAAAACTGCAAAGCTTTTGTAAAGCAAAAGACACTGTCATTAGAACAAAATGGCAACCAACAGATTGAGAAAAGATCTTTACCAATCCTACATCTGATAGAGGGCTAATATCCAAAATATACAAAGAATTCAAGAATTAGACTCCAGAAAGCCAAATATTCCTATTAAAAATGGGGTACAGAACTAAACAAAACTTTCTCAACTGAGAATTATAGAATGACCAATGGCACCTAAAGAAATGTTCAATATCTTTAGTCATCAAGGAAATGCAAATCAAAACAACCCTGAGATTCCACTTCACACCAGTCAAAATGGCTAAGATAAAAAACTCAGGTGACAGATGATACTGGTGAGGATATAGAGAAAGAGGAACACTCCTCCATTGTTGTTGGGATTGCAAAGTGGTACGACCACTGTGGAAATCAATCTGGATTTTCCTCAGAAAATTGGACATTCCACTACCTGAGGACCCAGCTATATCACTCTTGGGCATATACCCAAAAGATGCTCCAAAATACAACAAAGACACATGCTCCACCATATTCATAGCAGCCTTATTTATAATAGCCAGAAGCTGGAATGAACCCAGTTGCTCTTCAACAGAGGAATAGATTTAAAAAAATGTAGTACATCTACACAATGGAGTACTACTCAGCTATCAAACACAATGACTTCATGAAATTCAAAGGCAAATGGATGGAACTGAAAAATATCACCCTGAGTGAGGTAACTCAATCACAGAAAAACACACTTGGTATGTACTCACTGATAAGTGAGTTGGATATTAGCCAAAAATCTTGAATTGTCCAAGATGCAATTCACAGACCACAGGAATCTCCAGAAGGAGGATGACCAAATTGCAGATGTTCCCACTCCTTCTTACAAGGGAGAAAAATATCCATAGGAGGGGATATGGAAGCAAAATTTAGAGCAGTGACTCAAGGAATGGCTATTCAGAGCCTGACCTACATGTGGCCCATATATGTACAGCCACCAAAACTAGACAAGATTGATGAAGATAGAAAATGCATGCGGAAAGGAACCAGATGTAGATGTCTCCTGAGAGACACATCCAGAGCATGTCCAATACAGAGGTCAATGCTAGCAGCAAACCCCCGAACTTAGAATAGGACTCCATTGGGGGGAATTAGAGGAAGTATTGAAAGAGTTGAAGGAGATTGCAACCCCATTAAAACAACAGTGCCAACCAATCAGAGCTTCCAGGGACTAAATCATTATTGAAAGACTATACATGGACTGACCCAGGGCTCCAACTTCATTTGTAGCAGAGAATAGCCTTGTTGGGGGCACCAGGGGAAGGGGAAGCTCTTGGTTCAGCCAGGTTGGACCCAAGTGCAGGGGAATATGGGGGGCAATAAGGGAGATGTATGGGGGAATACCCGTATGAGGGAGGGGGTGGAGAGGGAATAGGGGCTTATGGACAGGAAACCGGTAAGAGGAATAACCTTTGAGATGAAAGTAAAGAAATATATTTAATAAAAATTTAAAAAAATAGAACACATACTGGAGAGAAACCTTTTAAGTGTAACCAATGTACCAAAGCCTTTTTAAAGTAGTCATCTCATACCTTGCAAAAGAAATACATACCGTGGGAAAACCTAAGAATGTAATCAATGTGGTAAAGACTCTATGTCCCAATTCTCTTCAGAGGCATAAAAGAGATCATATAGCAGAGAAGCTTTATGAATACAGTTAATGTGATAAAGTCTTTGCATGTCAAGTTGTCTCCAAATACATAAATGAACACATTACAGGACAGAAGGCTTGTGAATATAATCAATGAGATAAAGTCTTTACATGTTACAATAGTCTCCAAGTGCATAAAAGAACACATACTGGAGACAAACCATATGAGTATGATCAGTGTGATAAAGTCTTTGCACAAAAACAGTTATCACTTATA